>NC_080029.1:76319900-76622768 GCF_030020395.1 Manis pentadactyla
CGGCCTTTATCCCTCCTCATCCTCTTGCTCACCGTAGCCTTGGACTTCAGGCACAGGAAACCCACCAAGGAGCCCTGGGCCTAGGAGCTCCTAATCGCTTAGTTTCAGCCAGATTTTCCACATCTCCTCATTCTGGCGGGGTCAGGGAGTTTAGGGAAAGGACACATTACATACAGTTAAAGATGAGAAGGACGATGTTAATTTTTATTCCTCATCACTGTCATACCCTCAGATTATTGTAAGGGCTCCTTGTTGAAGACATATGAAGATAGATATGAAAGACTTTTGAAAAGTATCCTTGATGTAACTATTAGAAAATGAAAAAAGACATTTTTCCTCTTCTTTATGGGTTTTCAAGTGCTTTGAAGTGGAGGGAACACTGAGTAAATCTGAAGGAATGTTGAATGCTGTCAGAAGATATTGTCATTTCAAATAGAGATATTGCATTGTGATTGAAAGTAAATCTGTTAGAATCATTTTTTAAATTCACTTTTAGAATGAATAATTCAGCTATGCTCCTAAGTTTAGGAGAATCTGCAGAGTCCTTTTATATCGATTGACTAAATTAGACCTAAATCAGCAAAGCTACATTTAGCTATTTACTAATTACAAGGTCGGTGAGTCAGAACAGCCCCCCACGGTAAACACAGTTTTTAATGACAATAATCAGTGTTTTCTAACAAACATCTAACACATGGGGTTTCGGTAACAAACGTTCTTAGTTAACAGCTGGAACTGTTAGGATAGTATATTCAATAGTACAGGAAAGCTCCTTGGTCTTTTTGGTGTACAGAGATAAGCAGAAAACTTTATTATCAGTATAGAACACACAGCATGAATTTAGCTTACATTTTATAGTCCCTGGCATATAGTTAGTCATTACTAGCTTCTCTTATCTACCTATATGCAAATAATAACTCACATTAATTGAACTCTTATATTGTGCCAGGCTCTGGCAACACTATGAAGTTCCTGTTATTTACTATCCCAATTTTTCAGAAAGACTGAGGGTGGAAAAGCAAAGTAATTTGTTCAAGATCACAGAGCTAAAATATGAAGACCCTGAATGAAGAGTCTGTACCTGAAGGTGGTGCTTTTTACCTCTGTCCTATCCTGTTAATTTATTTCACTAAACAAAAGCTTATTAAGTTTTTTCTCAGTCTCAAAACCTTTGTGACAATAACTTCCTAAAATTTGTTTCAAATTTCTTAAAAAAAAAAAGTATTTAGTTTTCACTTGACTTTTAATCAGCATTGAATCAAGGATGCCTTGGGCTCATAAAAATTCATTTCCACAAAGAGCACTGGGAGAAAGTATACATCTGTTCACTGAGCCATTATTTTAAAACCTCAAGAATATGTGCAGGCTGGATCTTTTCAGCCCTTCACCAAAACATAACTCAGTGTGATGAGATCAACAAGCAACTTACATTTTGATGGGTGACAACAGGGAATAAAAAGACTCAATTTTCCTACTAAGCCGTCTGTGCTTGTGCTTGGTGACACTTGCTGATTGACGACCTCCTGTTTGCGTGGCCCAGTCAATGGAAGGACCGATGCAGATGTGTACAAACAGTGGGGAATGGGGGCATCCATTCTCTTTTTGAAGTAGTGCAGTTTGTGGTTAGATTTATGATGTTTTAAATTGGCAACAGTGGCTCCTGTGAGGGTTCTAGGAAGGTGGAAAACAAATCTTTGTTAGGCCTTGAAAGTCAATTGTTCAGAAATTCCAAAACATATGCTGGTCAATGGGTTTGCTGTCAAAACAGAAATAATTGATAGATCAGAGGATGTTTCTTTAGAGAGCAGCATGCAATCTCAGCCTGCAAGTGCCCTTAAGGGACACCAATTTGCAGGGCTGGTATTTACCCTTTCATGTAGCTTAGTTGTGGCATTTACATAGTAATATTTTCAGTTTAACTTAGGAATGTTATTTTAAATGCTATACATGCTGCGTATAAAAGTGTCCAAATGAATTATCTTATGTGTTTACTGTTTCTCTATGTGTGTTTATGTGCCTATTTGAAACTGCTGTTTGCCGATCACTGCCTTCATTCTTTTTATTGTCTGTGGGATCCCCTAACAGGGAATGTATCTTCCTCTGGTGCTTCTAGTAGCAAATTCCCGTATTTCAGGGTTACATCACATTCCATACTAACCCAAGTTATTTCTTTTACTAAGTACCCAGGTTAGTGGTTTTCAGTTGTGGTGTTCTGGTTTCCTGGTCTTGGAAATAGCACATAATCCTTGGTAGGCCCAAAGGGGTATGTGAGACATGTGAAAGCCATTTCTCATTTGTATAAGAGCAGGTAAGACATTGAATATGGCTGATCTGGTGAATAGGGATGTAGTGGGTAAGTATTTTGCATTTTACTCGGAAGTATGAACCAGTACGAACAGGATGTTTTTTCATTTTTGACAAAAACTTAATTTCTAACTCCAATAACCATTTTGCCTGGTATCAGAGAGCTTACTTTAAGAAAATATGGGGTTTTCTCAGGTAAATCATGATATTTAAAGTCAATTCAGGATTTTCTCCACTAGTTCAGGTTTTTCCTACCCCTCTTTGGAGTGACATCTAATTTCTTGAGGGCTTGAATGGTGTCCTGGCCTTGGTTGGGGGCACCTGGCCTATGCTGGCATCTGTTGGGGTGCAGTGCTCTGGATCTGGTCAGCAGCATTATTGATTTGCTGTGTCCCGATGTTTGCCCTGGTGGAAACTTGCACGAATACTGTCACCCAGGTTTTCTGACAGGAATTAGTTGTAAGTCCCCCACTCTCCTACAAAGCTCTCTGGGGCTCCATTATTGTCCTTCCTGCCCCAATGGTGGGAGGGCTAAGGAGGTGGGAAACAGAGATCTTCAACCATGTCTCACTTTCTTGCTTTTGTCTCTATCACCCCTAGGAATTCCCAGACCAAGAAGTTTGTTTTAAATCTAGTATTGTGTAATTGGTCTTTGTATCAACCTAATTCTCAGATGTTTTTAATGCATAGTTGTTTTTTTTTAAAATGCAAAAGTCATAACCCAAACACAAGCCCCTTTTCTTTCATTCTATTGTTTCTAGAAGAAGTTTCCAAATTTTATTTTGAAGCTTGAAAGCAGATAATTTATTCTTTTGTGTTCATTGTGCTTCTCTCCTCCAATACAAGTAGTCAGGACTTTCTGCCTAACGTGAGAAGGATTGCAGGGTGAAAGAGGATGATCAGAAATAAAATACACATCTGCACATATGAAAGTCACTTAGTCACAAAGACAATTAGGACTGGGGATAAAGATAACCGGTTTGCTAATACCTTTCTGTAAGATCAGAGAAAATATGATTGCTTTTTGGGAAGCTATGTGGGGCATTGGTTAAAAGCATGAACTATGGAATCAGATGGTCTGGATTCTAATCCTGGGAGTGTGTGACTGAAGGCAAATTATTTAACCTCCTTGTGCCTCAGTTTTCATAAACCAGGTTAGTAACGGGTTATTATGAGAATTAAAGGAGTTAATATGTGTAGAACACTCAACAGAAATTATTCAATAGTGAGCACTTAACAAATACTAATTATTATTATTTTAGGTGTTGCCAGTCCATGTGTTAAAAACATTTAAAAGTGACTATCTCATACACACATGTGGTCCAAACAACACGTGTAGTCATCAAAATTTAGATATTTAGTTTCCTTTCCAGTTGTTTTGCCCATGTTATCTAGTTTTAACTTTTTTTTTCACATTCTTGATATAATTGATTAATTGTTTGGGCATCACACAGATAAAAACTTATTTTACCTGTATGGAATTGCTCAATACAAAATGTAGCTACCCAGAGTTGGCCAAACTGTGAGGTTAAGGGCATAGTCCTTCAGACTGCTGAATCTGCTCAAAACCTCTGACCCCAATTGCAAGGAGTTGGGAACCAGTTACAAAGTTTAAGGAAAGAGTCTATGCAAGACCATCCTTACTTCTGACAACTGTAGGTGTAGGGGTTTCCCAAAACCACCCTTAGGTTCCCTAATTCTCTAGAAAGACTCACAGAACACTTTGAGAACTATTATACTCCTGGTTACTTTTACTACAGGAAAACAATACATTAAAATCAGCCAAGGTAAGAGATTTATAGGACAGTCTGGGAAGGTTCCAGACTTGAAGCTTCCATTGTCCTCCAGGGTGGGTTACTCTGTCAGGGTCAAAGTGTGACAATATCCACAGAGTACTGCCAACCCAGGATGCTCACCTGAGTTTTGGTGTCCAGAGTTTTTATTGGAGCTTCATTATATATATAGGCATGACTGATTGATTTGTCTACATGGTTGAACTTAATCTCAGGGTCAATTGATATCATGTGACCTAACACCCCACCATAAATGATATGTTAGTCTTTCTACATGGCCAACTCCGTACCCTAAGACTATTGAGTGTGTCTATCCCCATGCTGAGTCATCTTATTAGAAACTGTCATGTCACCTCATTAGCATAAACTCAAGTATGATTCAAGGGGCCTACCTTTTATAAAGAAGACACTCCTATGATTCCAGAAATTACAAGGATTTAGCTGTTAGTCCCCTAAGAACTGGGACAAAGGCCTATCTTTGGGCAAGGCTAAATTCCTTAGTACAAATTAGTAGAAGAGAAAACAAATCTCATTGTCAATAACCCAAATTTTCCCATTGTCTCTCAGGGCCTGGCTCACTATGATCTCTCACCTCAACCTAATTCAAGTTTTGAGATGGTTAGTCTAACACTGGTCTGTGTCCACTCTGCATACAAACATAGTCTCCGCAGTTTTCCATCTTGCTATCTACCTTTGTGTGAATTCTCCTTAAAGACTTTATTTTTTGTCTCCACTCACTTTGAGCTGCAACCTCACTTCCAGTAGCACTGCTTCATGTGCTTCTAATCCTCTTCGGGCAGTATTTGAGTTAATGTATATGTTACTGGGGGCATCCACACTTAAGGAACACTCCAACAGAGAGTGAGATAGATGATAGGTGTGATGGCTCAGATTCATTCATTCACCAACCATTCATCATGCTAAAAGATAAAAAATTGGTGCCAGGCAGCTTAGAGGTGAATGGGAAAGGCAGATATTTATTTAAAGACAATCACACAGAAATACATAGAAATTGTGATGAAGCTTACAAAGTAAAACCTGTTTTATGGGTTTCAAAGAAATTACAGAGTTCTTTGACACAATAAAAGTGAGGGAACAAATTTAGACTGGGGGCAGGAAATTGCTCATTGAGAAAGTGACATTTGATTCAACTGTTAAAGAATGAGTAAGGATTAGCCAAGTGACTGGAAACTCTGATTTGATATGAGCTGGTAAGAATGGCATGATGTAAGCTCTAAATTCAGTCTTTGAACTGCTTCCCATTCTCACCAAATGAGGAAAATGCTCCTTAATTAAACTTAAAATTCAAAGGCCTTTTGTATCTAAGGCTCGTCAGAAAGAAGTCTAGTGAAGATATTTAGTGGGCTTGTGAAGAAATGTTCCTAGAGGAGAAGACTTGGGAAAATTTTCAGTTTCTCTCATTTACATGCTTGTAGCAACTGAAGGACCTTTTCTGTCTTTTAGGAGGTTGGTGCCTCTGGAAACTGGCTTATGAGATCCACTTCACTGTCATTCCATGATACGTCTTAGGCCAGTCATCAAAATCGACTTCATTCTTGCACAGTCACAGCTTACCAGACAAAGGAATCAGAAATCATTGTAAAACATTATTAATTATTCCTTAGGATGAACCATGGTGCTGCAATGAAAGGTTCAACAGCATGAACAGCCAGCTTACAGAACACTGGAATGAAAGCCAGAGTGGGCCCCGGACTAGACCCTGGCTGATGTCTGTGTGATAAATGACAAGAAAGCAAGAGTAATCGGCTTTACCTAGTCTAAGCAGACAGGGATTTGGGGAGAGGCATTTGATGACTCACTGAATCCTTAGGCATGATGGAGAAATAGCCTCTGGGCCAGACTTCTAGAAGCAATGACCAGAGCTGCCCATAGGACTGGCCAGTAAGGAGGTCACTGCCCCACCCCAATCACAGAACCACTTGATGGTGGTGCTGGATGTTCTGGACAGGAAGCTGCCTCAGTGCCACCAGCCACAGAACATGCAGCTAAACTGGTGACCCAGGAAGTGCTGCTCCTGACCCAGTCAAGAAGTTGTTATTGCTGACAACCCTAGAATCAAGCATCCTCTATTGCTCCCACCAAAAAAAGGGGTGTCCCTGCCTAGACTAGTCTTCATGTGGCTCATCTCCCAACTACAGGCTCAGGTCTACACCCCAGCTGCAAGGGAGTTGGGAATATAGCTGTTAAAAAAATTTCTGCCTCATATCTGAAAAGACACTTCTCCAAAGAAATTTGGAGGGCCAACAGGCACACGAAGAGATGCTCCACATCACACTAGTTAGGATGGCCAACATTCAAAAGAGAGGGAACAACAAATTCTGGCAAGAATATGGAGAAAGGGGAACCCTCCTACACTGTTGGTGGGAATGTAAATTAGTTCGACCATTGTAGAAAGCAATATGGAAGTTCCTCAAAAAATAAAAAATAGAGATACCATTTGACCCAGGAATTCCATTCTTAGGAATTTACCCAAAGAAAACAAGATTCCTGATACAAAAAGACATATGCACCCCTATGTTTATTGCAACACTATTTACAATAGCCAAGATATGGAAGCAACCTAAGTGTCCATCAGTAGATGAATGGATTAAGAAGATGAGGTACATAAACACAATGAAATATTATTCAGCCACAAGAAGAAAACAAATTCTACCATTTGCAACAACATGGATGGAGCTAGAGGGTATTATGCTCAGTGAAATAAGTCAGGCAGAGAAAGACAGGTACCAAATTATTTCACTCATTTGTGTAGTATAATAAAGCAAAACTGAAGGAACAAAACAGCAACAGACTCACAGACTCCAAGAAGGGCTAGTGGTTACCAAAGGGAAGGGGGATTAAGGGGCATTATGATCAGCATACATAATGTAGGGGGGTCACGAGGAAGGCAGTATAGCACAGAGAAGACAAGTAGTGACTCTATAGCATCTTACTATGCTGATGGACAATGACTGCAATAGGGTGTGTGTGTGGTACTTGATAATATGGGTGAATGTTGTAACCACAATGCTGCTCACTTGAAACCTTCATAAGATGTATGTCAATGATACCTTGCTTAAAAAAAAGTGAAAAAGAAAATGACCAAACCTAATGTTGGTGAAGATGTGAAACAGCTAGAATACTCATTCACTGCTAGTAGAAATGAAAAATGGTTCAGCCACTTTGGAATTATTTGCATTTTAAAAATAAAGTTAAACAGAAAGCCATAAAAAAAAATAAAATTCTGCCTTAGGAAGGAAGGATTCATGGCATGAGGAACTGTCAACATGGAGATCATATCTGAATCCTTTCCAGAAGCCATTAATGATGGTTGTTCTAAGAAGTAAAAAAGGGTGCCCTGAGAGCTTTAGCAACAAAGGTGCTTATAGGGATACCAGGAAGATTCCAAAGAATTAGGAATCTTCAGTCTAAGAAGATGAAGAATGAGAAGAAATATGGAAAATATTTAATAATTTAATAATGTCATCACCATAGATAGTGTAATGAACTTAATCATCAAAACTTGAGTAAAACAGGTTTGAAGTTGATTTCGGTACAAGGGCTTTACATCAAATGAAGCCACATTCTTCTAATGGGTGTCAGCCTGGTTGAATTTATCCTAACTTGGCATTGATATTGATATCAGAAAAAACAATTAGGTTTACTAGTAACTATTTGCCATGCCATAGATGGGTGACATTTATTTCTGTCTTTATTCTTCATTTCAATCAGACAGGGATGTACCCTAAATATTTATATGAAATGATTTTTTATTTGAAAATGGCCAACAGTCATTAGTGTCCAGAGCCAGAGAAAATGAAATGCATGAAATTATTAATGAAAGAATTAAGGAATATGTGTTCAAGCAATAACCTTCTTTCTATATTCTAGATATACGTGAAGAGCACTGTCTCCTCTAAACTCTTTTAGGTGCTTCTTTCCCTGACCTGGGATAGTTTCCCTGGCCTGAGTACTTGAGGGGATTCTCTGCAGATTTCCAGGGTCCTGTCGCTGTGTACCTCTCTTTTCTCTGATCTTCTGTCCTATGAAGTCCAGCTCCTTCAGTCTCAGCTCTGTCACCTCAACTCAGGGAAGCCACTGGTTTCTCAATCTCCCCTCCCTTTGTCATGGTCTAGAAACTCTTTCAAGGCAATAATCTGGGGCAAGATTAAGGCTCACCTCATTTGCTTCCTGTCTCTCAGGGATTGACTTCATTCATTGCCTGATGTACAGTCTTGAAAAACTTGTTTCGTGTGATTTGTCTGGAGCTTTTTTTTTTTTTCCAGTTATTTTGTGTGGAAGGTTAAATCTGGTGCCTGTTCCATTTTGGCTCGAAGCAGAAAGCCAGATTATGTGATTTTTAATGGTTATATCCATTATATAGATGAATCAAAAATGTTTAAATCAGTTCCTCTATTGTCAGACACTTACCTTTGTATTTCTCTTAAAAATTTGTTTAAAATAAAATTCTTGTGAACATTTTAAAGCATAAATTTTTGTACACATTAATTATTTTCTTAAGAAACAAAGGGAATTCTTAGAAGTGGAATTCCAGGATCAGACGGCATGGATTCTTTGCTATCTATTGCCATGTTAATTTTCAGGCCCTATGAAGTGGCTTTCTGCTTGATGTTAGCCCAGGAGTGAGCCTGGGGCCAGCCTTTGCTGCTAGTAGGATCCAAGATGGTCTTGTAGTTTATACTTGCTTCTAGGTCTTAGCCTGCCAAGTTAGGGTATATTAGGGGGTCCTAATTTTGAATGGCCTTTCTTTACTTGTTTCCTGCACTCACGGTTCTTTCATAGATAGCAATGAGGGGAGGGGAGACAAGCAGGGTGGCTCCTTGTCTTCTATGCTTGCCTTGAATCAGGCAGTATCTATACTATGTGTAACAGAAGGTTTCTGGCAGAGATTCAGGTTTTTCTATTAAGTTCTGTGGACATGTAGCTTTACCTGCTCAAGCCCATTTTGGTTCTAATTCCCTATGGTGGGACTACCCTTTCCTTGACCCTCAAATCCCATTCCACATTACTGAATACTCCCTGTCTTCTATTACTGAACTTTAATGCCTTAACTATGAATTAAGAACAGAACTTTAAAATATGCCTTTTAGGAACACAAATCACTGTATTATCAGCATATGCCTTAAATTTTAAAGTTTTGAACTAATTATACAAGGTACTAGTTAAGATATCTACTGGTTATGCATAAAATTGCAGTTATTCTCTATTAGTTATTGCAAATATCCAGCCCATCCCAAAGGAAAATAAACAAAAAATAAATAAATCAGAGAATGCAGAAGTTGGGAAATGCAATATCATCATATTGCATGGGTTGTAAGGGGAACTGATGATGACTATTTAATCTGAGGTTGAAAGAGCATTTCTCACTTCTTAACATTTCAAAGAAATGTAAAAAATATAGCTGTAATCAAGTACAAAAATTTCCATATACAGTAACACATGACATTACTGGGCTGGTCATTCCTGAATATTTTGTTCTTGACCTGTTGGATGGAACATCACAGACATTTTTGATACAAAGATTAAATTAAAATGCAAAATTCAAGTAAAATTCAAATTCAAACACAAAGTTTGGACAGTGGTGAAAACAGCATTAACTGAGTAGTAGAATAGAAAATACATTTATAAGAAAAATGTTGACCAACTGTTACTGGAGACGGGTGCTTGGTCTCCTTACAAGAAAGAATTCAAGCTTGGATACAAAAAGCCATTGAGCATTAAGAGTTTATTTGGAAAACAAGGTTATAGAGAAAGGCAAGAGTACATGCTTGGGAGTTGGGGTGGGCAGACCCAGAAGGAGTTGCTCCAAATAAACAATAGGGAGCCTTTTTTTATTAAGGCTAAAGGGAGATGAATATTCACTAGTGGGGTTAAGTTTCAAAGGAAACAGTTTTTTTCAGAGTTTGGGGTTGCTCAAGCTTCATGTCCAGAGGGGTGTGATTTTTACTATATTAATGGATTTTCAGTGAAGTTTGGTTTAATTTCTCGTCCATGTTGGAACTGGCTGGTTTTGGTCAGTCTGTTATCTATTTTCTCACTCCCCTCATCCTGCAAGAACAGCTTGTCTGAAACGTGTAGAATGTAAGTAGGCATCTAGCTGAATGTAGACACTGGCCAAAGGCCACCCCCAGCCCCCAGTCCTCCTCCCTGCGAATGTGTGACAATCTACATGCTGTAACACACCGGCCGAATGAATCAAAACCCTGCCATGGGCCAGAGGATGAACACTATGTGGCAGTTCGGCTCAGCAAGCCGAGGAATGCATGTCTCTTGGGAGGATGATAGAAAATGAGCTCTTCGGTGGCTCTAAAAACTGGTTTTGGATACAGGAGAGCACTTAGACATGCTGAGGGGTAGGAAGGTTGCAAACCAGAATAAGGATGACGAGGCATGGAAGGTAGTGATTTGGTGCTGGCTGAACTGCATGGCAGTGTACATAATCTTGGGACAGAAAAGGTGCTGTCTTTGGAAATTTGGAAAACATTTCTTGTTCGTTTGATTCCTTGATAATGACCCTGACTTTTGTTTATTTAGAACTTTTTACTTTTGAAAGGCACTATTTTCATGATTTAACTCAGCACTGCTAATATTTTTTGATAAGGGTAGATGGTGAACTTGAGTTGAAAGGGGTGATGTGACTTATCTCAAGTCATGGCATCAGGTCAGTGGTAAAACTGGGGCTAGGACTCCAGTGCTTTGCCTACTAAGCCCTAGAAAGAGGTCTTGTAACAGAAGCCTAGAAATAACTCTTGTGGGTCAGTTACAACAGAAACATCAGTGAGCAAGAAACAGAGGGCGCTGAACTCACGGAACTTACATTCGCTGTGGGGCGGAAGACAACCTGTAATTAAGCAAACCAAGGGGCAAGACATGGCAGCACAGAAGGAAAACCGGTCACTTAGAAAGAAAAACAAGTCACTTCTGATGAAAAAGATGAATGGATTTCCACCCTTCTCTTTTTCTTTTTTTTAGTTTCTACTATTGCCAAGTATATGCTCATCACTCTCTGGATATGAAAATGAACAAAACATAGCCCTGCCATGAAGAAACTCTCCTTAGCAAGACAGATGACAAAGCTGGGGCGGGTCAGTGATGGCCTTCCTCCCTCCAGGCTCTGGGCTAGGCACCAGGCAATGACCAGGGCAGGTTTCCTGCCCTCAGGGCACTCACAGTTGTTCAGTTTCACAAATGGTCTGACTCAGGGAATTAAGGCTAAAGGGAAGACACTTTGGGCCAGACTCCGTTCCCTGCAGAGGATTCCAATGGAGGTGCTGCCTTCTAGGTGCTCTGTAAGTACAGAGCGATTTAATGACTGAGGACCAGGTGCAGGAGACGAGAAACTGGTCAAGGCAGCCTGATGAACCAGTTCCCCCAGATCGTTTATTCGGCTACAGGAGAGCATTGATTTCTATCAGAAGCAGTTACAAATGGACTGTTATCTTTGGCATCTGTACACCTGAGAATTTTTCTGTGCTCACATCTTCCACACGGTAAACACTGAGACAGCTGAGACCCAGAAGTCTGTCTCTGTGAATGACCTTGTGAATGTTATGAGGAAAGTTTTACCCATGTTTGTGTTTGCTCATTATTTTTACTTGTGGGTTTATTATATGGAAAAAGTATTCAGATTTTTTGGAAGGACCAATGGACGCTCAGACGTAAGACATTTCTTAAAAGAATAGTCAATTCCTTTCCCTTTCTGTTGAGGCCAGCATCTCCTGTGTCTCCCTCTGTCCCATGTGTAATTCCGTTTGGACTCTTGGACCTCAGCATTCTCCTTTCCTTCAGCAAAGTGGCTTAGGTGTGCCCAGTACTTAAAAACAGGAAGCTAGGAACACGGATCACCAAGAGAGGGGCTTGTCAGCAGTCCCTGGGACAGGTACACAGGCCACACCTGGGGCTTCTGAAGGGGACAGGCACTTCTGAGAGCAGGTGGAAGGGGCTGTGTGTCTTCCCGCTCTATGTCCTCTCTTCAGTGGGAGCAAAGGCAGTGCCTTAGGCTGCATTCCCTTAAAGCAGAGCCCGAGACGAAGGTTTACATGCAGAGCGTCTGTTTGGGAAGTGTTCCAAGGGAGCAGGAGTGAGGGACCAAGGGAGAAAAACTGGGCAGTGGGAAAGCCAGCTCCATGGAGTGAGATAGAGCTGGCCACCACTGTTACAAAGGGGCTTGATCCTGCTGAGGCTCCCTGAGGAGTACCGTGGAACGTGCCTCAGACTTTTCCTCTATTGTGGGTAGGGGTGGGGTGCAGGTGAAACCTTTTAATCTTTGGTTTCCTCCATTGTTCAAATGTGGTCCCAAGGGCATCCATTTCCCTGCACTTCTGGGTTGTATGATCAGAGAGCCCCACAGGCCTTAAAGTGTACCATATCTTAATGTCAGAGAAGCCCCAGTCAGGAAACAAGAGGTACTGCTCTCTGGCCTGCTGAGGTGGAGCACTGACATTTCTACATGCATCCAGCTGGAAGAAGCCTGTAGAAGCCTGGTTACAAGAGTGACTACAGAAAAGGTGGGGCCGATGGGCTGTGAAGTGAGGTGCAACAGGCATCTGGCATAAGCCACCTGGTACTTGAGGCTTTTTCCCTCTTCCCAAAGCAGTTGTTCCTATTTGGCTCCAAATCATGGGTTCTAGCTATGACTTATTTTCCTGCAGCTTATGTCTAAGAATCATTTTTGACACAGTAAAAAACAAAGTGACAGTTTCATCTTCAGCTTCAACTTCAGCCCTAACCAGGATTTTCCACTAACTAAGACATCATTGGCTAAGTCTTACTGCTTCTGCTTTCGGCCTTTTCAACTGGCAATAAAACAAAAGATGTTCTGAAAGTTTGTTTACACCTCATAGAATTTCAGCATTGGTTCTGCATCAGAAATTGGGACTTGAAACTTGAAATGAGTTTCTATGGCGATGTAATAAAGCTTTGGAAAGGTGCCATGAGTGAAGGTAGTAGAGATTGTTAGGTTTTTGGAGAACTTTCTTGGGTCTCAAGAACAACAGAAAAGAAGGAAAGAAAGACAAAGAAGAAACAGAGAAAAGGTTATTGGAGTGTAGTTCTGCGTGGCGATTGGCCTTTGATGGGTTCCTCCAGGCCACCACTGATACTCTCACTCCCATTGAGATCCTGTTTCGAAAGTAGCCAGCTTGCTTAGAACTGATTTTCTTTTGTGTCTTTTCCCCAGTTTGGATCCACGAAGCATGATCTCAGGGCTAGCTTCGTGACTTACTGCCTTGTGTTGAACAACTGCCTCTTCATCAGCAGAAATCCATGTACGATGCATTACCTTAAGACTTCACTGAAGAGATGGAAACACTTTATTGATAATGGAAATGGTGAAATATTTAAACAAACGAAATGAAAATGTGTCTCATGAATGATGCATTTCAGTCCTTGATGTGGAAATGGGGTTGGGAAGATGAGTGTTGGGTCCTTCTTTAACTGGAGAAAGGGAGCAACGTTTCAGGACTCAAGAAGATTTGCCAAGTTTGAAAAAGAAGTAGAGGGTCAGTTAATGTCAATTAATGTGCCAAGACAGAGTAAGATAGGTAGCTAAAACAGTTCCTGGAAGAAAATAATATGGCACGTAGAAATCACATGGCCTCTCTCAGTGGTATGTGAGGCAGAATAAGAGCTGAGCATCCGTTCTTGCTCCAGTTGACTAACCTGCACCCATGGATGGAACTGTGCAGGAGTCAGTGGACTTTAACCTTTAATACGTCCAGTTTCCAGTCCCTTGAAATATAAAGGCTTTGTGCTCTCATAATTAAGTTCAGAGCCACCAAGGGACAAGCAGGGACACCTAGTCATGCAGTTCTTATGCCTGCTGGATGGGAGAGTTTTCCAGTTTATCTTTGTGACCTTAACTGACTGTCTCTCTCCTCCCTCACTGTTCCATGTCCTCCCCCCAGCACAGATCAGCTTGGTTAACAGGGTCTCCACAGAGAAAGGACCTACAACTAAGAAAATATATACTTACTGTTCCCCATAAGGGAAGAGAGTGTCCATGGTCTCCGGGATACTGGTATGGAATAGTGTCTTGTGACTTTTTCCAAATACCTTAAATCTCTTTGGAAGATACTTTTATTTACTGCCTGACAGGATCCATTAATGTGAGGTACAGTCTGAGTAAATGGAGTTTCAAGATTTGTTCATTCTTTTTCCCTGTCTCTTGATGTTAGCTCTTGAGTAAGTAACTTTTCTTTTTAAGGAAACCCTTCTGTCTATATGCTTTCACAAATTCCACAGCCTTCCTTGCCTAAAGGAAAAACACTGTTTAATTGTGCTTTGAGTTTTTTTTCAAGTCCCAGTGGCCACAGAATCCCTGGTCTCAACCTTAATTGATTTATTTTTAAGCGTTCGACACTTAAGGCCGAATGTAGGAGATCTCTCAGGCTGGGAGGGATTGATACAAACTATCTAGGGTTTCCCTCCATATTTCAGCCTGTGCTTGTTGAGGTGTATGTGTAATGTGTCAAATCTCTGGCTCATGACTACTAGACAAATTGGAGGGTCACACTGTCCAGTCTGTAGCCTCCAAAGAGGAATGTTCCTCAACTTTATAATCATAAGACAATCTAATAAGTGAATTTTTATAGCCTCTGATATCCTGATCTTTCTATATGAGTGTACACTGTGACTTCCAGAAGAGGGACAAAATAAAGATACTTTATTCATAAAACCTGTTTCCTGATATGAACTTATTTATCAGAGTAGAGTGGGAATTTGATTGTCATGAAATATCGAATCTTACATTCACATATGTACAAACACACTTCAAGTCATCATAAATTTCTGTTTTGAAAGCATAATTTTCTTAAAAATAATCACTCATTTAACAAATTGTATCTCAACCTGGACAGGAGTCAGTGGAAGGAAAACACGAGTTGAAATTGGTGAGTACACTCCAATGCTATGGATTGTAAGGGTCCTTTTTGAGCTTGTGGGCTATGTTCTTAAGGTAAACAGCTTGGTCTTTGTATTGCAAAATTCTAGAGGGTTCCAGGGCACAGAATAAAATATGAATGGTGCCCTCCAGAGCAGTGTAATGGGGAGGTACTGCTGGTAGAGTCTTGGGACTCTGGGGTTCTTGTCTCACCTGTGTGACAGACACCAAGGTAGCAGTCACTGCTTAGTTCATGATTTTGTTGCAGATCTTACCTTCCAATTGCAGTAATTTCAAAGAGGGTAAATATAATTCTGAAATGCTACCTTGAATTTCATTTGAAAAAGGAATGTCATGGGATATATTGGAAAATGATTGAAAACTTCTCCTGTTCCCACAGAACTTCACTTGGGCTGACACACTATTAGTCTTTCCACAGTCATCATTTAGTTTTTCATACATTTGTTACCCTACAAGCGATTTAGATGCTGCCTTAATAAGGAACATAACCAGGCCATATGCTAATTCAATGAAAAAATTTTAAACCTGGATTTCTCAAACCTCAGGGCTCATGCAGAAAAATACATTTAAATTTTAAGTAAGAATGTTAGGCAGTCCCCCAGAGGTCCATTTTCTGCAAGTGAATCATTTGCATTTATTTAGTGATTCAATCCTGAATATCTATAGTTTTATAGATTAGATATGAGTTTCTAACAATAGCAACAATCAAGTAGCACCTTAAAATAGCTCGATCTTCTGAAAGCATACTCGGTTGTCTACTCTTTTAACAACAAACCAATAGAATAACACATTGCTCCTTCACCTCTGGTTCTTTCTCAGCTATTGCTCCATTTCTCTGCTCTCTGTCCCAACAAAATTTCTCCAGTCAACTATCTATTTATTCTGTCTCTGTTTCTTTACTACGCATTAGCTCCTTAACCAATGTCAGTTCATCATTCATTCCCATCACTCATTAAAACTGTGCCTGTCAAATGCGCTAGGACCTCCTTGCAGCCAATCCAGCGGTCACCTCTGCTGCTGACTTAAGCTCTCAGTGGACCAGTGCCCTCGCCGTCACTCCTGCTCCCTGCTACTCCTCAGCCCCCTTGGCTGCTCTCTTCCCCTCCTCTGCTCACCTTCTTGCTTCACCTTGGAGTGTCTGAGTCTGACCCAAGTTCTTAGTCTTCACTAACTCTATTTTCTCCCTAGCAAATCTGTCTCACCTTGGCCTTCAATGCCATCCACATGTCAATGACACATGAAGTTTTATCTCAATCTCTGACCTCTGTTAAGTTCCAAACCCATTTACCTAACTTCCTCTAGGACATCTTTACTTGAATTTCTAATGAGTATCATAAACCCATCATGACTAATATGCAAAATTTTTAAGGATTTTTATTTATTCATTTATTGAGGTTCATATGATAAAATGCACAAATCTTAGTGTACAGCTTGATGAATTCTGACATGTGGATACACGCATGTAACCATCACCCTGATCAAGATATATTAAACATTCTCATTAATTATTATCCCCCTTTACCTATTTAACATCCCCCAATCCCTTCCCCTATGGCAAATTCCAGTCTGTTCTCTGTGACTATGAGTCTATTTCAGTTGTTTTTGAAACACAAATCTTGATTTCTCTTCAAACCTGCTCCTGTGCCAGTCTTTCTTATGACAGGAACTCATATGAAGATGTGCCCAGCAGCTTAGGCCACATAGCAAGAAGTCATTCAGGGCTCTCTCCTTTTCCTCTGCTGTCTCCCTCATTTAATCCATGAGTGAATCCTGTTAATTTCACTGTCAGCTGTTTTTCATATTTGAATATTTCTCTTCATCTCTACTGTTTGCATTGTTGGCCAAACCAACATCATTTTTGCATGGATTATTTCAGCAGCCTCCTAAATGTTCTTGTCATTTCGTTGTTGTCGTTTTGTTTTTCCTTTTTTCTCTCCTCTCTGTC
The DNA here is from genome assembly GCF_030020395.1 of Manis pentadactyla. Classification (NCBI taxonomy): domain Eukaryota; kingdom Metazoa; phylum Chordata; class Mammalia; order Pholidota; family Manidae; genus Manis; species Manis pentadactyla. The sequence continues at coordinate 76,336,864 of NC_080029.1, forward strand.
TTTACCTACTTTCTATACTCACCTGAGTACTATTGTTTAAAAAAGGTAAACTGAACCACATCCCTGGCCTATTTATAATTCTCCAGGAGTTTCTCTTTATACTTAGTATAAATCCCAAACCCAGCTCATCATGGGTTTTCGTAGGGCTCTACATGAACCCTGAGATCATCTTGCACCAACATGTCTCATTCACTATGCTTTGGTCCCACACATCTTGTTCCTGCTCCTAGAATACACCAGGCTTTCCCCCATTTTAAGCTTTTTGTATTCGCTTTCCCTATGCCTGGAATGTTTTCTCCCCATATCTTGGCATAACTTGGTCTTTCTTTTCATTTGAGTTTCAGCCCAAACATCATCTCAAAAAAGTTTTTCCTTGACCACTGGGTTTAGGTATTCCCCACTCTCAGTTTATCATATCACCTGCTTTTATTTTTCTTGAAATTGATAATATCTGGTTTCCCTTGTTCATTTATTCCCTAGAATATTAATTTCATGTGAGCAGATTTTTTGTTTTGTTCCCTGATATATCCTCAGAACTTAGAACATACCTGGTAAACAGTGGGGGCTCAAAAAATATTTATGGAAAGAGTGAATTTATTTGTTTATTCCTGAATTTTTATGCCACTGGCTGCACCCTACTGATATAAGGGTCATGATGGGAGAGATTTTGTTTGTCTTGTTCACTGCTGTGTGTTCAATGCTTAGGATAGTGTCCGGCCCATAATAGTCCCTCGAGAAATATTTGTTAAACAAATGAACAAAATATATAATTAATGTACTTGTATCTTTAAAAAAAACAAGTATGTTCTTACTCCCATTCAGGAGAAATGATTCAACTTCAATTTTCTTGGCTTTTTAATGAAGAACACTCTCTTTTAATGTTTTATTCTAATCAATTTCTCACAACTATGCTAGGCTCAGAACAGCAGTTGTGCTTGCCCACTTTACTGGGTGACAGTCTTATCCAGGGCAAGGGATGTGGACGCATATGAAGTGTACATAACTGCCAGATGAGCAGTAAGTGCTACTATGTTATAAGCTCTTTGACATCAGAGAAAAGGTCTTTGCTATAAATTGATATGCAATTAATTTTGTTAAGTAAGAAGAATAATAGTAACAATAATACTTATGTTTCATCATGAGAATTCCAGGGGAATGGGGAACAATAACGTAGGGAATTCTTGGTGATATAAAGGTAGAGAACCAATGATTGGGACTCACTGAGAGATTTGCACACTTCCATTAGAGACTTCCATGTGAGAAACTTATAAACTGTGTTTTTTCCAAAGAAGTCACTGAGCTTCCCCAGGACCACTCTGACCAGTCTTTCATCTCCACATATAAACCAAACTGCAGAGTCATCCTTTTACCAGATTTTTCTAAAGCCACTCTATGTTTTTCCTAATGTAATTAAAAAAGGCCGGTGACTTCTGGGCATTATTAGGAACGAATCTGGAAACTAAAATTATTATTAAGTGCTTGTTATTTATATCCTATTTATTTCTTCAACAACTTGAGTTATTAACCCATCAGCAAGTATTAGCAATCTCATGATACATCTAAACTTGATACTAATAATAACTACTACTCATATGAATACTATGTGCTATTTTAAACACTTTGCATGTATCATCTCATGTATTCCCCAAAATGGAGGAGTTAAGTAATATGATTTACACTGTTTCATTTTTTATAACTGAGGAAAAACTGAAGCACAGAGGAAGAGTATCTTGTCCAAGATCATCCCGTTAGTAAGGGGCAGAACCAGTATTTTTGTACCCTGGCACCTTAGCTCCAAGAGTCTGTATGTTCTACCTCCAGTATAATAAATATATGTCATATATATTGTTCTGGTTAACATACTTGGTAATAATGCTTTAGAGATTAGAGATGGTTTACAGGGGCAAAATCTTACATTTAAAAAACAAAGAACTCATGTCATCTGTCCAGTGAGACAGACAAGTCTGGAAAGACAAGAATGAGAAGAAAGGATGCTCTTCAGCTTTAGGGTTTGGGTACAGGCTCCAGGTGCTTGGGGAGCACTGTGTGTCACAGCACAGAAGTAGATGGCAGAGTCTCTGGGCTGCACAGCTGTGATGTGCAGGGAGCTGTGATGGTCCTTTGTGTTTACTGTGGCATGTAGTCTTCCTGTCTTCTTCATCTCTAGGCTCAGTATAAATAAGGAGACAATACCTCCTCCAGGCTTCTGTTGCAACCAGTTTAAGGTGGTCACCCCTACTCTGTGACTGCAGTTGATTGTGATATAGTCTCCTTCCTGGGCAGTCAGGTATGGGGGACTCTGCTCCACTTCATTTTTGCCACTTATCCCTATTCTCAAAGACATTGTCAAACACAGAATATTATTGTCATTGCAACATTTCTGCAATTTTTTCCTTTACACATTTCCCAGAAGGCATTCTAGGTTAGTCACTTGGAGCCCCTTTTTCCCCTCCTCAAATTCTTGAAAAAATATCCACTAATCCTGTTTATCCATTTTTCCAGATATCCTGTTCCCATATAAAAAACAGTATCTCCAACTTACAGCTTAACTGAAGAAACAGTGCAGCCAACAAAACTTGTCTAGTCTTCACCATTGCGGTGCCGCTGAGGCTTACACAGGTGTCTATGATTTGGAATATATGTGAGTTGGTCAAAAGAGTCTTTTATTATTATAACTTCAGCATAGAGAAGTTTACTTTGGAAATCCAATGAGATCCCTAGCCCATTACAGAACACATGCACACGTTTGCACTATTTATAGGGCTACCTGCACAGGAGACCAACCATCATCTTTTAAATAAAATGCTCACACTGCCACCTAGTGGGAAGATACATAACCATTTGTTAACTAGGTCAAATATTCTGATGGAAAAAAACCCAAAAAAGCAAAAGACAATTCTAGAACCACAGTCAGCATCCCTCAACTAGAAATCTTGAGAATGAGGGCAAGGTGGGGAATAGTAGCCAATATTTCTTTGGCTTCTGTCAGCTATGCTAGATCACATAGAATAGGTGAAAAACTGTGCACTTCACATTATATCTTTCAGAAAATGCCAGAACAGTTCTGCTCTCTGTTTTTTAAAAGGTATTCCTTATGAATATCTCTAGTTTCTTCATATGACATCCGTTTTCTCCAAATGATATTATTTCAGACTCCTTTCCTAGTCTTATCTTTCTTTTTTGGATTTGCTACGCCTGTCCATGTCTCTTCAAATATGTGTCAGACGTGTTCTCTTGCTGGACTATTACTCTAGTCACCTGGCTTCCACTCATCTGTGATTGTTATTTGTGATTGTTTGAGTGGTTCTGTCACATCATTGAAATATTTCAGCCTGTTGTCATTTTTAATTTTTTGTGACTCCTTTCCTATCCATTGGAAGGGCCCCTTAAGGGATGAATCTAGAGGTCATGCTTACACCAAGTCACCCCTTTCCTCTGTCTATGGCTTTTTGGATCTGGATAAAGACTAGTCTTATTAATTTGGACCAGGGCTATAAAAAGCGTAGTTAGATAGTATTAGTCACTAGAGCTATGAAACCTTGTAGAATTTGAACTAGAGTCACCCCTGGGCAAATGAAACACAGGTATGTTCAAATTCAGGTTATTGAGGAATAGAAACAACCAGGCTTCCTGTGGAATCTGTTTCCCAAGAGGAGAACTGATTATATATTCACAGAGAAATAGGTTCAGAAAAAATAGCCAATGGATGGTTTTCTTCTTCCTGTGAGGCCTGACTGTATTTTTCACAGATAGATTTGTGAGACTCCCCTGAATCCTTTCAGCAAGTCTCCTTTTCCTTGAACTAGTTTGAGTGAGTTGCACACCCAGATCATTTTCACAAACTGTACTGTGAATCCATGGTCCCTCGCTCTATGTATTGCAACTGATTTTTATAAAACTACATACAGAAATATGTAGTTTATCCCCATTAGATTTCACTTGGCTGTTTCAGTTCACTTAATTGAGCTAACGTATTAGCTACCTGTCTCAACACTGTGCCATTTGCAGTCAGTAGGCATGTCTTCTGTGCATTCACATACGATGAATGTGAACAACTGGGTATGAGAGAGAAAATTGTGTGATACAACCATAGAGACAGTTCTCCAAACCGAGCCTTTGTAGAGGCTATATTTTTTCAGCTGAATATTCAGGATGGTAGCACTATGTAGAAGGGCAAAGAGAAAAGTAAATACTGTGTAGAGCTAAAGAGACTTAAGTTTGAGTCTTAGTTCTGCCACTTATTAGATAACAGGTTTGAGAAGTTACCACAATGCTCCAGGCCACATTTCCTGTAAAATAAGGATAATGATACCAAACTTGTGTTTTGTGGTGAGGTTTGCAGACAACATTGGGAGTTAACAAAGTACAGTGGTTACGAATGTAGGCTTTGGACTAATCTACCTGTACTTGTATGTCAGCTCTCCTTTCACTAATGCTGGTGTGAGGTAGGGTTCCAAATTTGATCTTTTGTATGTAGATATCCAATTGCCCCAGCAATTTGTGCTTTGGCTATGAGGCCACAACCTTTAAAAACACAATTCTAAAGTGCCATTTCTTAGCTTAAAGTCATTTTTAAAATTCCGTTATTTTTAGGATAAATACTGAAATTCTTAAAATGACCAAAAAGCCCTTCATTATCTGACCCTAATCACCCTAGCTCCCTAGCTCCCTGTGCTCTAGCCAGTTTGCCTTCCTTCAGTTCTTGAAATACCCACTATACTTCTCTTTCCAAGATTCTCATGAGTACTTCTCCAAGATGCTGTTCCCCAAACTCTAGGCTTGGTTGATCACTCTGTTGAACATTTTTGCAATTACCTGTAAGTCTCCTTCATGGCATTCACACTTGTAATTAATTCATTATCTGATTTATAATATAAAGTTTATTATATCTAATATACAAAATTCATTATTTTTTATAACTGTAAAAAATCATTTTTATAAATAACTTTTTAATTTTTATAACAGTTTCATTGAGAAGCATAACTCCATAGCATGTAATCATGAAGCAATTTCATTTTTCTCATGTTTGCCCATGCAAATCTGAAACGAAAGCCCCTTTCTTCCTGCCCTCTTTGACACAGTTGTTCATACATATAATTTCTCCAGAAAGTCTGTTACAAGAATGTCCCATTCTAGCCATTAAAATGTTCAGACTGTATATACCACAGAGAAGACAAGTAGTGACTCTATAGCATCTTACTATGCTGATGCACAGTGACTGCAGTGGGGTGTGTGTGGGGGACTTGATAATATGAGTGAATGTAATAACCACAGTCTTGTAAGATTGTATATCAATAATACCTTAATAAAAACAAAAACAAAAACCAAACAAAAAACCCAAAACAAACAAAAAATGTTCAGACTGTAATTGCAAAAACTCCAAATTGTAAGTCCAAGCATCAAGCATACTTCTGCCCATTCTGGTCAGCTTCAGGTAGGAGCCTGAAGTGACTGGCAGTTACATGGTCTCCTGCTTGTCCAGGTTCCCTCTTAATGCTCCCTCTCTTTCTCTCCTGCTCACTGGGCTCTTTCTCTCTCCTGTAGACTTGGGATGGAGGAAAGGGAAGTAAGAGGGCAAGACAGGTTTTACCTAAAAGGCATCAGTGTAATATGGTACTCCTCAGTACCATATTCTTCAAATATTCTTCAAATATCTCCCATATTCTTCATATTTAACTCTTCTGTGCTATTAAGTGGGTGTTAGGTTAGAGAGTGGTCACCAAACTGATGCTAGGAATTCCTTGCAAGTTGGAATATGGGAGTACTTGCCATGTATTGTTTGATTTTGTTTTTTTTGAGGCTTCAACTAAACCTGAGACACAAAGTGTCCCATTTTAATTTCTGATATAATTGATTAATGTTGACCTCTTCCAATAGACTATAAGATCCAGTAGGAGAAGGGGCCACATCTGACTTGTTCTCATCTGTGTCCCAGTGCCAAAAAAACTGCCAAGAACACATAGGGCTCAGTCAATATTTGTTGAATAATAAAATAATAATGATAATAAAAAAGGTTGCTAAGAAAAAGGAATGAATAGGGAACTGGACTGTTAGAACTTCAGGTCTTTATTGTGCTCTTAATCATAAATAGCCTTATGAAAGTTACTTTCCCTATGCCTCAGTTTTCTCATCTTTAAAATGGTCCTGATAGTACCCAACTCATAGAAATGCAGTAAAGATTAAAAGAGTTAATATATAGAGAGTTTCAGAGCATATAATGAGTGCTTAATATTATCAGTGATGATGATAATGATATGATGAAAACTTTTCTGGGATACTTGCTTTGGGAAATACTTAATAATGTTACAAGAAATAAGTCAGCATGGGATATCATGGTATTATGAGGACAACTGGATTATTGGTGTTGCTGGGCACTCCAAGCTGGCCCTCACGCTGTCTCTACAGGTGATCATCTCTGCAGTGCAGGCTTTAGCTGCCGGATTGGTGACAGTTCCTATCAGCACTCCATTGCATGATGGGTCTGCTTAACTATCACTAACACTTTCCTATACTCCTCCAGCTTCGTAGAAGGAGGAAATAAAGGGATGTGTTAAATTTCTGTTTTGAATCAAGAGACTGGTATCTCCTTTCTTAATTAACAATTAATTAATTAAAACCTGGTCTTTATTGAGTCCTGGGAAATGCATTGTCTCTTTGCACTGTCACAGGGACCTTCTGGGTAGGTTCACCTGTTACTCTCTTTTCCCATTTTTTCTTTATATTTTTATAAAATATTTTATAAATTTTTATAAAAGAAAAATTGTTTATAATATATGTCATATGTTCAACATGATGATTTGATATACATATTACAGTCAAACTGATTAGCATCATCTCCTCATGTAGTTACCATGTTTTTTTGTGTTGGGTGCACCTGAAATCTACTCTCTTGGTATGTTTCTGGAGTTCAATATAATATTGTTAATTACAGTCATCATGCCTATATGCTAGATCTCTAGGCTAATTATTTATTGTACAAAATTGCAATACAGCCTGGTAAGTCTTTCCTTTAGGGGTTGTAATTAGAAAATATTCTCCTACCAAAGTGTTGGTCCTGGCTAAATCTCTTAGTTTTTGTCTGATTAATTAAAGTTAGGAGAATGAGTACTAAATAGCTTATGTAAGGTCTTTTTAATATTGAATGAGGGTATTTCTTATTATTTTTGCTGTCTTATCTCTATGCAGAGATGATTGAAAACAAATGTAAACCTGTGCTTGACAGAACTTAGAATATTGATGTTTATTTACCTTGAAAAAGAAAAGGTAAACATCATATTGAATGTTTTGATCCAAGTGTATTGTTTTGAGTGCATAAATCAGGAATAACTTCACCAAGATTAGTGATATCAGATCATAAATATAGTGATTTCTGTGAACTACCAAATTCTTCCACTCTGAGGAAGAGAGTGAAGCTTCACTCCCTCCCTCTTTCTCTCTCTCGCATAGCACCCCACTCAGTTTTGTAACTGGGTCCTTAAGAAAGGAACCGAGAGAGAAGATGACACATTGATAGATACAAAAGCCTGGAGCAGGGGCGGGGTGGGGGTCGGGTGATGTGATAAACTAGAGGTAAGGATGCTCAGGACTAGGCAGAGAGATTGCTGTGAGAAGGCAGAGCTGCTATTACGGGGCTTTCCAGTTCCAATGATGCTTTGAGACCTAATCTGTCCCTTGTAACCTATCTTTTCTCACTTCAACCTCAAGTTATATTTGTGTGATTATTTTTGTTTCTACTTCACAGATGAAAAAACTAAACCTGGCCAAATTTTCACAGCTAATAAGTGGTAGAACCAGGACTGGTATCCAAGTCATTAGAATCTAATTCCTAACCATCATGCAGGGAAGCCTTAAAGACAAGAGAAAAGTGACCTAATTGAGAGCAGGAACATTATCTGAGACCCCTTCCCTTCATGCCATTTTCAGTTAAAGAGCCCCCGTGGCCCTGGAATTACAGGAAGTTGCAGCTTCTCTGGTTTTTCCCTATCTTCTAGTGACATCCCAACAGCTCTATGAGAGAGGGAACAGTCTCCTCACTTGGGGTTCTCAGCCTTACTACATACCCCACCTGGCCCTCGAGGTCTGTGTATAGCTCCCCCCATGTCCCTGGCACCGTGTCTCTCAGAAGACAGTAGTACACGGCTGAGTCTGATACCTGGACTGAGTATTTCATGATAGGGGAGCTTTTATTTTTGCCATTTCCAACTACAAAGTTCTTGCTGTTTTTCATGGTCTCTTTCTGAAGAAACTGCAGAACTTTGCTGGGGAACTGGACATACCAGAAAAGAGTAGGGTACCCTGTGGATGTGTATATACCTCCTGAGACAGTAACTTGGTCCATCTGCTTGACTGAATTGCCACTGGTTCCTCCTGTAATTGTTTCTTGGGTTTGACCAGAGTTCTGTCTTTTAGAGAAAGTTTTCATTATTTCAAAGTAAAAAAAACATCTAAGTAAAATGTACTTACCGAACATTAAGATCAGAATTAGGAAGCCCAGAGAACAGTCCATTGTTAGTGCGTCTGGCCACTGGAGGGAGGGGGTCACTATTGAAATGAAGATGCAAAAGGATAACTGCTGTGCTCAGAATTCATAATTAGGCATAAATTATGACCTTGTTGGCGATAGCACTCCCAAGTGACCAGTTAATGAACAGGTGATAAAATAGTCCTCTGCTTCTTAAAAATCTGCTGGGTCCTTACTGTCCTCATTCTTAACATGTTGTGTGTAAGTTGGTCCGTTGGTACAAAGGGGACTTAGTACATCCCTAATAAATCTGTTGTCTCCAGGATGCATATTCTAAGGGAGAGTAACTCCCACCAAAACAGACATCGCCAGCATGGCAGTATTTTAGACAGTTAACTTGTTTCCATCCCCCCACCCCCACCGCCCAGTTTTTATAAATAATGCTGTGATGCTTACATAAACCTTATTTGTACATCCAGGTATTTCCTTAGGATATGGTGCACTGGAAATACATTTTGACCAAATGCCCAGTGTTGAGGTGTTAAAGTCAATGCTTGGCCAAAGTGAAAGCTGAACCTGAATAACAAAGCAGAATTAACTTCAGTAATACAAAAATAAATCCAAACTTTTGTCAAAATTTAATTATTATTATAATTGTATTATTAAAGGACTTTGCATTCAAATTTTAAGATTTACCATTATAGCACAGGAACAATAACTTCTCAGGACTGTCTATTGTTTGCTCCTGTTATCACTATATTTCACATTTGCAAAACTTCCTACTGAAAATGGTAGTGGAGTAAGATATTTTTTGGCTTTCTCTTCTAGGAGAGGGTAATGCCAATGGTATATTCATTGATTTTTCATCTGGGCTTGAAGATTTGATGAATTTCATTGAAGTCTTTCCTATGAATTTGTACACTTAGAATTGTTCTGGTTTTCTCGATTGCTTGTTTTCTCCCCTTCCTTTCTTCCTCAGCTCTGGCATCAGTGAATCTAGTTTCTGGAAAAATTGCTCTTCAGGTGTACAAACTTGCATTTAGAGCAGCTGTGATTGAACAAACTTAACTGTTGAATATTTGCTGTCTATTTCAGATTGCAAAACGAGTGACTCAAAACTAGTGGTACTCATTTGGGGAGTGGCTGGGGTAAGTCCTTGGAATACCAGAGAAGGAATGAGGGGGAATCCTACAACTGTGTGTGTGTGTGTGTGTGTGTGCGCGCGCGTGTGTCTATGTCTCTGTGTTAGTAACTGTGGGGAAAATGGAACTTTCTGACCAGGATTCCCACCTGCCCTTAATAGTGCCTATTGTGTATATAATAAGAGTCTGTTTGCACATTTATGGAATGTTTGCCAGCGACAGAGCTTCTGGTCAGTCACCAGAGTACCAGCCTAGGGGAGAGGTGGAGAAGAAACACCCATTCTTCCCTCCCCTCAGTCCCTGGTACCTAATTGGTCAGGCATCTGCCAGCCACTGGAGGCCCACAAGTTTCTCTTGGTGAAAGGAATGGGGAAGGAGGGTGCCACTGGGAGGGCAGGGAGAGAGCCGCAGAGTCCCTGGTGCTCCTGGAGAGTTAAGCTCGTGCTGGGGAGCAGAACCTGTAGCTGGCCTGGGGAGCACATTCGAGTCAGCTGTGTACTGAGCTGTCTGTGACTGCCATGAGAACAAACCCCGTTCACACCCACAACTTCCTGCCCTTGCCTTAATTCGGTCTCACTGAATTAATAGAGAACTTGCTCCAGGCAGGGACCCTCTCCTCCCAGAGCTACAGTAATCCTCACTATTTTGATAGAAGGAAAAATGAATCACTTTGTAATTTTTTATGTTTCTTTGACTGCTAAAGAATTTGAATATCTTTTATAAATTTGTACTTCTTTTTGTGAGTTGTACACTTTTTCCCCCAGGGATATTGTTTTTATTATTGATTTATAAGACATTTTAATTTTAAGGATGTTATCAGAAAATCATGCTACATATTTTAAAATAACTGATGGAAAGAACATTCCTTCACTGCATTACCATGCTTGTAGGTTCAAACAATGAACTTAAATTAGGGCATACTTTGTTTCATGGCTGGTATGGGCAGAGTTTTTATGAATCTTTCATTTTCCTCTTTCCAAGATGCAGTCTCACAATGCTTCTTAGCCCTGGGACATCCAGTCATGAAGTTTGTACACCTGCTCAGAAATGCCTCCACACTGAAGGGATCTGTCCCAAGAGGGGAAAGAAGCTACTCACCATTGACTGCCCCTCCTGTGCCCCCTGGGATTTGTACTCGGCCTCTCCTTTTTTTCTCTCTCACTGTGTCATTAGGAACACAAAGCACACAGTTGTCCCTGGTGCTTGGATGGAGGATTTCTGCAGCTGGAAGGGGTTGTTTTGCTCCTAACCTGATGGACCCAAGAGCCTTTGTACCTTTCTCTTCATTTTTCCTGATGCCTCAGAGAGAGGGCACTTTAAAGCCTCTTTGGGATATTGGACATACAAAAAGAGGAGGGGAGACTCACTCATTCTGTAAGAGCAGTCAATGTCAGGCACCTACTTTAAGAGAGGGTCACAGTCCTCTATCTGGGTCACTGAATCTCCAGTGGTTCTCCCTAAAAAACAAGGCTTTTACCAGAATGAAGAGAAAGAGCATTGAATTCAATTAATAAAATGAGAGGTAAGAGAAACAGGCCAGCATTTTAAACTGTCATTTGCTCACCAGAGAGTAACACCATCCAGGCATCAAGGTAGAAGCAGAGATCATGGCTGCTCCAGGCCTGGGGACTGTGGTAAGCCTGCATTTCCCCCTTGGGAAGAGGAGCTTGGCCCACTTGTCTCCCAAGCCCTGCCCTGTCCTGGACATGCCACACAGCACATCGGAGCACTGAGGCTGCTAACTGGGACCAGTAGTTGCCCACCCTGCTCTGGCTTCAGGGACTGGTTCTTTTTAGTGGTTGGTTTCTCTTTCAGATGTGAGACCCACTAAACCTACTGGATCCTTAGTGAGATATATAGGTGTTTATGCTGCCATAGAGGAATCTTTCTTCTCTCTGATAAGCCAAGACACACAAGTGTTTCTGCACTGGAGGAAGAAACAAAACAAAATAAAACACAGTGGCACCTTAACGTGGGCTAGGGAGTGAACTTTAAGCCTATCTCATAATTCTTACTGAATTAGTGACAAAAAGATGGAAGTTCCAGTTTGTGAGACACATGCTGCCCTTCCTGTTTCTAGTTAAATCGACAGAAACTAATAATAATGACAATGATACCCATGATGGCTAATATTTACTGAGTTGCCTGAAGACTGGGCATTGAACGAGAGGCTTTGCATACATTAATCCACATGACTATAAAAAGTAGATGTTAATGCAGTTATCCTCATTTTACAGATGGGGGAACTGATGATCCGAGAGGCTAAAAAACTGTCCAAGGTCACACACTGCTTAGAAGTGTTGAAGCCAGGATTCAACACTAGCTCTTTCTCTCTATTCTCTGAGTTCACAAGGCCATGTGCATCCATTCACAGATTATTCAGCAGATATTCACTTGGCTTCAGACACTGTATAAATCTGTCAATTAATAGAAGTTATTATTTGTTGAGTAAATGAATGAATCAATGAGGGAATGAAATATTTGATTTTGGAGCCTGGGAGTTTAACTAGAGCATATGCCCTCCTAAAGGTTTGTTCTCTACATCTTTGTTGCTTGTCTGAGAAGAGAAGACAACCGAGGCTCTCAGCAAATGCCCAGGTTGGCTCTGTTGAGTAATTTTTAATGATGCTAGCAGTTTCTCCTATCAGAGCAGAACTCTGAAATGTTATCAGGAGAGAGAAGTTGGGGCCCCTGTTGCTGGTTTGCAAACTAGCCACTGTACCTGGAGGGTAAGGAGAAACTGAAGAAAGAGATGGACCACTTCAGATTGGTAGGTGGCAGGTTTAATAAGCAAGGGAACTTATACTTGAGGCTTGTTTGGGGAGCCACAAGACAAGTAGCTCTCTACACCCACCTGCCAGAATGTTAAAAGTGTATACAGAAGCCTTAGCTGGGTTCAGTCACATGCAAAGTCCCGGAGGTCTCAGCAACACCCTGAGTCCTTGAGAATAGCTCCCACTGTGGGAATGGTGGGAAGAATGCAAATTCCAAGGACTGAAGAGGGGGTGAGGAGCTTCTGATTGCCCCAGATCAGCTTGGAGGCCAACCATTGTCACATCTCCTCCATGACCTCCAATACCTATCTAGACAGCACATATGGGGGTGGACAATGAATGCTTCTCACTTTGGAGTTGTAAAAAAGCTCATGGTATGGGTTGTTTTCCTAAATACATGTGAAACTGGTGGTGAAGGCCTATCTGATGAGGGCACTGCCAGGAATTGTTCTGCCTGGAGAAGACCTAGTCTGAAATGAAAGCTGCAGTGGAAAGGAGTTCCTTCACCAGGCCAGTTTCCTGTCACAGTTTGAACTGCTTTTTATAATAAGATTTGAACAATTATAGTGCATTCCATACCTTTATGTATAAATCATAGACATTAGTAAATAAGTTCTTTACTACATTTTCCTGCCTCATGTTATGAAGCATAATAAATCTCATATGATAAAAAAAGAAAGCTCATGGTGAAACTTATCCTCTTGTTTGGTTTGACTGAAAATAATCCCTTTATATATTTTTTTTCCCTTCTGCAGATGGATCTTTCCTAGTACTTGGGTCTCTGCTGCTGGGCTTCTAGTTAAAGGGTTTATAGTCAGTTTTTAGATGCCAAGACAATAGGGCATCTCACCAGCTCAGAGGTATGTGAAGGAGGTGGTGTGCCACACCAAAGGTACAGTTAATTTGCCCCCACTCTGTGTAAGATAAATTCTAGCTGAAATAAGCAGGTGAAGAGAGGCAACAAAGGGCCAGGCAGTTTATTTGAATGCGTTCCTGGGTGAAGTTCACCAGCCTGTACAGACACAGGCCGGGGAAGTTGCACTCAGCAGGGCAGGCAGTGAGTTTTTAAAGAAGGTAGGGGGTGGCAGAGCTTAGATTTACAGCGGCGCGAGGATTGGCTAGCCCAAGGCACATTTTTCAGGTTGGGAGGGGACAGTAGCCGGGGACTTTGGCACGTCATCAGTGTGACGTGCGCACCCCTCCCCCTAGTGCCTTCAACCTTACGTTTCAGCCTTTTGGTCATAATGGGCAACGATTTGATCTGGCTACTTCTGGCTGACAAGGGGTGTGGTGGTGGTGGGTTTCGAAGCATGTAGTTATATTGCTCTGATTGCAAATATTTTGCCTTGCCTTCTCTAGAGGCCCTTACTCTACTCTGTCCAAGCTCATGGTCTTTGTCTCATTTTTTCTTTTATAGATAGAGACTTTAGCTGCTGCCAGAGAAAAGGGGCGACAACCACTCTGGCTGCTTCATGCTGAAAAGAGGCGCAGTAAAGGGTGCAGCTAGGTCTCTATCACTGGTCAGTTGAGAGGGCCTCAGAAAGTTGGCGCTTTTATTCTGGAAGGACAAATTTGATGAGATTAAGAATGCATGGCTGAATATGGGAATTAGAAATATGAAGAGTTTAATTGAGAATTATAGCCAGGCATTATGGGGAAACTAAAATTTTGGATTGAGTTTACATCTCAATGACTAGTATTAGGATTTAGTATAGATAAGACTGCATTATTGAAACAATACTTTTCTCTAAAATCACCCTTATTTTTATTAGAAGCAGCTAGATTAAGAAAATAATTAACATTTGGCTTTATTATTTGCATAAGTGCAGCAAGAAGAGCAGTTGATTATACAGGCTTTTTTAAATGTGCTTTGCTGAAACTTTTTGTAAGGAATTTTAGATTGAACTTTTAAAGGCCTCTTGAGGCCAGAAAGCCAAGTAAGACTTGCCATCAGGTTGTGCCTGCAGTTCCTGTAGATTTGGGTGAATTCTTCTCTTCTTGAGATTTCCAAGACATCTTGAGGTTCCTGCACCTGCCAGGAAGTGACCTTCCTTACTCACCTGGTAAGGCTGCTGGGAACCCTGTAAGCAAGGTACCAGGCTAGTTCTTCCAAAGGACTTCGTTGGCTTTATAAAGTCAACTTTAGTTCCTTAAAGCTGTTCATATCTGAGTTTATGCATGTGTTTCTCACGTATTACATCCCAATCAAAGCCTTGGTAATATAACCAGTGTTTTTAATTGGTCCTCTTACAAGGAAAGCAGATTCTTATTGAACTTGTGCAAATAAACATACTGCCATGAAATATAAAAATAGTTAATGAGGGTTTTTAAATTCTGGAGGGATTAGGTAGAGAGAAAGATAAAGTTTCAATTCTGCTTTTAAAGGCAGTCATTTACTAAACTGTTGTCAGCTTAAGAGAACACGTTTAAAACACTTTATCAGCAACATTTGAAACAAAAAGCTACAAAATCATCTTCTTTAGTTTACTTAATCTTATGTAACTAATAGTTGTTCTGCTGAAATTTAGTTCTTTACTAGCTTAGGAGTACCATCTGGAGGTAGGAAAATTTTCTTCATCTACACACTTAGACACACAAACATACAAACTGAGCCACAATGACTACAGTCAGCAACACTTTTTACATAAAAACATATACACAGATAGACAAACTGATATAAAGACTTGAGTTACTGATATCTAATTGCTTTGTTTTTCTTCAGTTTCTTGTTTGTGGCTTCTGGAACCAGAGGGTGGGAGGAGTGTGTTCTGGTGGGGGAAGAGGGTGGTGAAGGTGGAAGGAGAGGAGCTGGGGGTGGTGCAGCCACCGGAAGAGGAGAGCAGGACGATGGCATGGTTGAGAATGTAGGACTTTAAGACGGAGGCGACACGTGTGAAGACAAAAGACTTAAAGATGGTGGTGGAGAGAGGGGGAGGGGATTGCGAGCTGAGGGAGGTGGGCGACTGAGGTTTTTCTGGTGGATCTGAAAAGGAAGGACTGAGCAGAGTAAGAGCCTGACAATCTTTAACTGGAGATTGGGCTAGGAGAATTTGAGTTATTAAACACTTTACATAAAGGTCTGGTCGGGATCGCAAAGTCCAAAAAGCCTGCACATATGGGATTTCACTCTACTCTCTGCTCTGGTGGCAACAATTAGTTAAGTCGGTGAGGAGGCTAAAATTGAAAGTTCCCTCAGGGGGCCAGCAAGATTGATTGTCCAAGGGATACTGAGGCCCGGCCTCAGAGCAAAGAAAGACTAGCTTCCGTTTGCAAACTTCCCGGGACAAACATAGAGTAGCCAAATTAGAAATGAGACACTGCAACGGGGTCTGAGCCTCTGCTTTCGAGGGCTGGTTCCCCATGTCTGTGCCACTTCCCAACTAATCCCACTGAGAGGAGCGCCCAGCATCCCAAGTGCACCAAGTCAGGGGAGACGGCCTGGGAGCCTGGGTGAGGGACGTCTCCCCCATCACAGAGCCAGAGGTGAGTATCCTGGATACTCACAATGGATGGGCTGAATACCCAGACCTGGACGTATGCACGATTTCTAACGGACCAGGTGAAATGGAGTTAGGAAGGGAAGCAGACTGGGGGAAACTGAGGGACTCACCAGAAAATAGTCCACGCAGTGGAGAGCAGGCTGAGGTCCCGGGTCGGGGAAGGAGGGGGCGGGGCTGCCGGTGGCCGGTTGGGGCCCCATGCTCACTCTCCTTCCTGGGATTTCAGCACCAAATGTAAGATAAATTTTAGCTGAAATAAGCAGGCGAAGAGAGGCAACAAAGGGCCAGGTAGTTTATTTGAATGCGGTCCCAGGTGAAGTTCACCAGCCTGTACAGACACAGGCTAGGGAAGTCGCACTCAGCAGGGTAGGCAGCGATTTTTTAAAGACTGTAGGGGGAGGCAGAACTTGGATTTACAGTGGCGTGAGGATTGGCTAGCCTAAGGCACATTTTTCAGGTTAGAAGGGGGCAGCAGCTGGGGACTTCGGCACGTCATCAGTGTGACATGCTCCCCCCTCCCCCCAGTGCCTTCAACCTTACACTCTGCACTCCTCAGGTTGAACTATTACCAAATTAATGCAAGATCTTTCCCGTGCTCCCATCTGTAACATCTGGACAATTCATTAGAGTAATGGAAGTTCAAACTGAAGACCAGGGTCAGCTTCATGTGTGTGAAACCTGTGCAGTCTCCTAGGACCCCATACACAGGAGGCCCTGTGCTTAGTTTAATGCCCTGCTGTCATCATCTTGAAATTCTCAAGAAGCTTTGAACAAGAGGCCCTACATTTTCATTTTGCGCTAGGCCTTGCAAATTCTGTAGACAGTCCTGCTACAGGCCTGTTTTCTCCTGGAAACTCAGGGACTGAGCCTTCTTCTCTATTTGTCAATGACTCAACTCTGTTTAGAATAATGAGACAGCAGAGATCTTACTACACAGCCATCGCAGAGGTGTGTTGGATTTTATTCTCCCTCTGCTGTTTCATATTCCTCTCATTACCACAGGACCATTTTCTAACCTACCTGACTTTGAGCTGGTGTCTCACACAATGGAAAGAAGCTCCAACATTTGTCCTTGTGGATATGCCTTCCCAACAAACTTTCCTCATCCTTTCCTCAAACTCCAGGTTGTCTACTGGCAGAAGATTCCTAGCAAGCCTAACTTGTCTCCATCTCTCTATCAGTAGGAGCAGAAGCAACAGCTGCACCTGCATGAGCTTTTCTTGAGCAGGAGGCCTCTGAGCTCAGAGGAACATCAGACATGACCAGTTCGGATGTGAATATGACAATCTGTCCTGCATTCGTCTTGACCGCCTTCAGTCTCAGCACAGTGCCTCAGTGAGACTTTTAAACGGAAGACGGATCATAGCATTCCTTTCTCACAGCCCTCCTTGGCTCCTCATTTCACTGGGTCCTTGGACTTGGGGGGCTCTTCCTCATTCAGGATTGGACTCTCCTCTTCCTGGAAAGCGCTTGCCCCAGATGAAATCACAAGGTTCACTCCCTCACCTTCAAGTGTTTGCTCAAGTGTTAGCCTCTCAGTGAGCCTGCTCTGACCACCCTACCTATAATTACAAGGGGAACCGCCTGCCTGTGCAACCCAGCACTCCCTATTCCCTTTACCCTACTTGGTTCTTGTCTCCACAGACTTATTTTCTAATATGTATATGATTTACTTATTATGTTTAATGTTTATTTGAATGGACTCTCCATAAAATCCAATACTTTTGTGATTTTTTAATAGGTGTCATATAATAAGTTATATTTAATACAATTTGGTCATTCAGATGACCAAATATATATTTCCCAGGTGTATCTGGTCTTCATCCACAGTTCCTGGAAAACACTGGCAGAGCCTTAAAGGTGAAATGGATGTCTTGTCATGTTAATGAGAGACTTTTGGACCCCACCCAAGGGCAGCAGCTAGGGGCTGAATAGGGCAGTGGCCAATGATTTAGTCAATCATGACTGCAATGAAGTGCTCATAAAAACCCCTGAGAAGAGTGTATCTCTCTTGGATCCTGCATCTCTGTCAGAGAGAGCTTCCACACTTGGGGAACCAGAAAGCTTCCACATGGCCCCAAGCTCCACCAGGATTGAAGCTTCTTTATTTAGGACCTTGCCCTGTCTACCTCTTCATCTGGCTGTTGACTTGTATATTTTATGGTATGCTTTATTAAACTGGTAAACCTAAGTGTTTTCCTGAGTTCTGTGAGCTGTGCTAGCAAATTAATTGACCCTAAAGGGGGAGGTCATTGGATCCTCCAATTTGTAGCAGGTTGGATAGCAGCACAGGTAATTGCCTACGGCTTGCAACCAGTGTCTGGAGTTGGGGGTAGAGGGAAGTCTTGTAGGACGGAGCCCTTAACCTGGGGTATCTGGTGCTGTCTCCCAGCAGATACTGTCAGAATTGAATTGAGTTCCCAGACACCCTGCTGGTATTCTAGAATTGCTTAATTTTATGAGTGGAAAAACCCCCTTCCCCACCACAGACATTGGAATTGGGTCTGGGAACCTGAAAGGAGTTGGATTGCTACTGCTGTGTATTATTACTATTGTGTAGGAAAAAAACACAGCAGGTATATCTCAAGTGCCTAGAAGAGAGCCTGGCATAGAGTGGACACTTAGTGAACATTTGTTGAATATATTATTTAATCTTAAAAAAAACATATTTTCTTCATAACAAAGGGACTAGACACATTGTCGTGTCCTCATGGCCACACACATTCATTCAACATTTATACCAGCTATGCGCCAAGCACTGTGCTTGTGAATTTCATAAATGGAGAGGTAGCTAAGGGTAACTGATTCTCTGCAGGCTGGCCTTCTGGAGACAAAGCTTGCTTCCTGTAGTGCTCCAGCCTAGTCCTTAAATCCATCAGCTCTGGATGAGTGCTGAGGTGACAGGTTAGGAGGGGCCACAGTTTCCATCACTTTCTATTGCTAATAATCACATGGTTTGGGGCCCAGCCCCTGTGTTGGGGTAAGGCCTGGTGCTTCCCAATAATGCAGCTTAAAATCTCCATGGCTCAAGACTGGGATTTCTGGCTGTGCTAGATTGCTGTGATGCCCCAGAATGTGGAGGTGTGTGCTGCCCCTGGGGAAACCACACACCCACTTTTTCTCTTGGCTTTGTGAATTTCCTCCAATAAACACTGTTATAGAAGATCTGATATTTGTACTGTTTACTTGATATATGTTCTATCTCATTTTAAATGTCATAAAAACACTGGCAAGCGGTTATTATTTTTCCACATTTTTTTAAATGAGAAAAATGAGGCTTAGGTCTATTATGTACCTTGCCTAGGGGCATTGAACTCATAGCTGAAAAGTTTGAATACCAATGAATTCCTTCTGACACCAAGTCTAGAGTTCATGCTAGTGTATTATTAGATTCTCCAACTTTATATGCAGGGGGATAGTAGTTTCAAATATTATCTGATATATTTTCCTTCTTTAAAATTAATTTCTTTTTCCCTGAGACACTTTTGCCATAAATTCTGGGGATGCATCTTATTGATCCAGTAAAGGGAGATTGCAAAAGAATCCAATGAGACTCAAGATTCAAAGTCTTGACTTTGTGTTTCAAAATAGACTTAAAAAGTCTTAAGAGGAGAAAATAGCCTAAGAAGAGGAAGCATTTATGAGTTGTGAGAGCTAAGCATCTGATCATTTTTCCTTTTGAAATTCTGTATGTCAAGAGCAAACCCTGAGGTATCAGGGCAGTTTTAATAAGACAGCCTGAGTCTAAAACCCCGAATGAGTAATGTTGATAGTGAAAAGCAATATCAGTTGGCTAGCCAACGCCAAGGTAACTTTTGTCTGTTTTCTGTTTGGAACTCCTAGAGGATCCAGCTCTGCAAAACGATACACTTTGACATATTTCAGCCACAGTAGAGTAGCAGTAGTGCTATAATCTATTTAAATACTGTTTTCCAAAAATATATGAAAATATTTTACTTGCCTGAAGGAGCTCATGGAAGTTAGCTTGTGCCAGCCAAGTGTACTCATTAAGGAAGAAGGCACAGGGTACATAGACCAAGGGAAGATATAGTTAAATTTCAGAGGACCAACACCTCCAGCCAGAAAGGAGCTAGGAATCAAGATAGCTGAGAGAGACTGAAGAACTTGCATGTTGAGTCTTAGAGAAATTCCTAGAAGCTGTCACATGATGTTTATACTTTCACTTCATTGACCAGAACTTATTCAAAGCCATACTTAGATGCAAGGAAGTTTGGGCAAAACAGATTTTATTTTGAGACAGAATAAAGAAGAGAAAGAGTGCAGGCTGTACCACACAGGATGAAGAGGAAATAGGGTGATTTTTGGACATTATGCTAAAGTCAGGCTTAATGGAGAGATACAAGTCATAAACAATCCTCACCAAAAACAGTGAAGCCAAGTAAATGAAACTAGAGCAATTTGCAAAGAGAATTTGATGAAATAAATGTTAGATCTCAACAGTCCTTTCATAATGTGACCTTTAATAGAAAGCAAAACAAGGACATAAAAGATTTTAATGATACAGAATACAAAAAGTTGAGCACATAGATGCACACACTTACGTAAATGCATATCTTTCAAGTTAAATTAATTATTGTTATGTACTTGGCCTCAACGTAAGCCTTAAAATTTTTGAGAAGTGGAGCTTTTGATAGGCACATTCTTTGATCATAATCCAATCAACACAAAAACATAAAAAGGTAAAAAAGTTAACTCTTTTGAAATGAAGAAATGAATTTCAAGTTAAGCCTTGGAGCACAAAATTAAAAGAAAAAATAAACAAGATGCCAAGAACAAAGAAAAAGAAAAGGTCATATGAAAGCCTCTGGGACAGAGTGGAAGGTACATTCAGAACAGAAGTATTAGTCTAAATGTCTCTTCTGAGACATGAGTAATAGGATTGAGAAAAGTCTCTCCTTCATCCTTACAATATGTGGACTTGGTAACTGGTACATCTGATTAGGATGAAGCTCTGAGTGCTTTATGGAGCTTCTTGTCAGCAGAAGCCCTGGTCATTGGCAGCAATTGCTGGAAGCTAGGATGAATGTCCCAGGAAACCTTCATGGAGGTCCCAGTAGGGTGCACATAGTTAGTTTAGCTCTGGCGTTTTGGGAATTGTTATGTCTGATAATATTTTCTTATTATGCCATCATACCCTTAAAATCAACTGGTTCAGTTTTGAACACCTGATTGTATCTTTTAGGAAAACATGTAAATGATACATTTTCAGTGAAAGTGATTCTAGCAAAAGAAAATTAAAATCTATGTACTCACAAATTGGGAAAGGGTCAGTGAAGGAGGTTAGAGGGAACTTAGTTTTTTGTTTTAAATTTCACATTAATGGACTTCTTTAAAATGTCAGAGTAATATTCATCTGTTTCGCAGTCTGCTTACATAACTTGATCCCCAAGTTAATTTTCAGAATCCCAGTTCTTTACTAAGGAAGAGATTTTAGGTTTCAAGTGGACGTTTATTCCCTCAGTAAATTTGACCGGACTGAGCAATGTTTTTTTTTCTGTCATGAATGGTTTCCTTGTGAAACTGACTCAACTTTGAAATCAGTATGTGGTGACATGATATTACATGCTATAGAAAATTACAGGAAATCATATAAAACACTGTTGTCTGATTATTGTAACGATACAGAGATGGAGTCCATAAATACAAAATAAACATTTCCTGATAAGCAGTCATTAACAAGGGAGCTTGCTTTGGTAACAGTTCAGGAAACTTGAAATTCAAGATGCAATATGAATATTTATAAGTACAAAGTCAAAGTTCTTTCAGCCTAATCTATAGGAGTAGAGCCTCTGCTTGACTCAGAGGAAGAGGGAACTAAGTCAGTTTTTCATGTCAAATTTCTTTTTGTCTGGATATGGAAGTTATTATAGTCAGGGCTATAGGCTCTGAGTGGTATCAGAATTGTACTGTGCACCACAGCTGCTGACCTTTCTTAACCTGCCAGCAAATTGCAGTGGATGCGGATTAGTGAAAATTCTGGGGCAATTTGGAAAAATAAGATTTTTCTTTTCTTTTTTGTTTAACATGCTGCTGCTTAGGGGAATCCAACTGTCATGAAGTTAAGGCCAGCTTTTACATTGTGTTGTAATTCCTTGAATATTTTCACTTAGAAGCCAGATGGAATCAAGGTTATTTTTTTTCTAGAACTTTGGGAGGTAAAACTGATGAAACTGGTATCTGATTAGGGCTTGTCCATCCCACTAGTAGAGCAGGAAAACTTGTTTTCCATTATTTTTATATAAAGCTCAATTTGGGTATTTCTTATAAGACGATTTTCCTGACAGTGAAATTTGTTCTTACCTAGCTTGAGAAGGGCAAAGTTTAAGTACATTTCATAATTTAGTATGTAAAAACAAACAAAAATGGAAGGAGAAGAAGACCTAGAGGATAATACAGAAAAAAATGTTACAGTCTTCTAACTGGCAAGGGCACTCAGTCTTGAGGCAAATTCAGGTAAGATGCAAATATTAAATTGTCCCGAGATTCCACCTGAAACATCTTGGGGGGCTTGGTGATACCTGAAAGGGCCTCCCAAGGTGCTGGGTTACAGTTGCTAATGATCAAGTGGCAAAGAAACAGCCAGTTTTTGATGGATTAATTTATTTATTTTTAGTCCGTTTTTGTTGACTGGCAGTGAGCATCTTATTTTCCCCAAATCATTCCTGGGACTGAGAAAGCTGCTCAGTTATCGACTCTATCCTACAGATGTGGAAACAATGGAAGAGAGGAGACAATGCATTCCACATTCAGACAGTCTCTGCTAGTATTTACGGAAAACTTCACCCTCTTCCTCAGCTTCCAGTGGTCTGAGGTGAGATACCTCCATGCTCAGGGCTCTTACATGCCTTCTATTTTCCTTTTTGCCTAAAAAATTAAAATGGGGAAGAGTCATTAAAAATCTGATTTACTATAGTAAGAGCAGCTTCATTATAATCCTTTCTTTCAATTCCTTCCTTTAAAAATGTTCCCAAATTAGCTGTCAGGGCTCTTCTTGGCTCTGTTTCACAGAAGTCTATTTAAAATGCTGTTTGAGTAATTCTGGCAGAAAATAGCGTTCTTTCTGTTTCCTGTTGTGTGTTCCTTTTTGCTCCAATAGCCACAATGAAATGTGGGAGGTAATTTGTACATCAATCTCTGACTTTATTTCTCTTCTCACATTATCTGTAAGATTCTCGAGCTGAGTGGGACCAATCCTTGTATCTTTGCGACTCACAGTGCAGTTGAAGCCACCAGGTCATTCATGAGGTGTCCACACTGATGAATTTGGGATGAGAAGGGAAGTTTTAGAAGTTCCTCCCTTGCAGCATATTTTCTCCTATTCACCCAGTCAGTAAGCTTGGTCCACTGCTCTGTATTTATCAACCAGGTGAGGCCTTCTGTTCACACACACTCACATGAAAATTGTACTATTTTTGCTATGAAGTTCAAATGAGAAAACATAGGGGAAGGACAGAAACGTGGGAGCACTGATGACTTTGGGCTAAACTACCCTGCTGTGCTGCTCCATCTTAATTTCCTGTCTAAGGGGTGGTCTTGGGGAGGTCGACCAGAGGGAGATGATGAGCTTCTTGCTTATTAGTGGGTAGGGAGGTGGTATAACAATCAGTTGGAAAATAAAAAGGGCATGAGAGTATTTGGACCCTGGATTTACATACCAGCTATGTACATAATGTTTTCATTCAGCACTGTGGGCTCAGGGCTTTTCAAGTAGTATTTTTATTTTCTTTCAAAGTCCTACAATAAGAATTTCTCCACACATGGTGATACATATATTACCTAGATGAGATGGATATTACCTGACTACTTCAGTCACTCTTTTAGCAGGAAAAACTAGGTAAGGAGTCTCTCATAGAATACTATTTTGTAAAGCATTAAACCTCTCCATTGGTAAGTGCTATATGTTACATTCACATATAAAACAAATAATGGTTTCCTATTTCATAGGAATTATTTGTGACATTTGTATTAAATGTAAAATTGTTCTGTAGAGGAAGACTAATGGATTTTGACTATGAGGCAGTAAAAGGAGACCTCATATTCTCAGGAAAGACATGTTTAGAACTTTTCCCCCTCTGAATCCATTTCCTTTTAAGGAAATATCTACAGTAAAGATAATAAAAATTAAAAACTTTGCTCATTCATTTCATATTTTTCCTTGCAGGAAGAGTTGCAGAGACAGTGAACTAAGCTTCATAAGGAGTACCCCCAGCAGGGGTGGGGCCCGAGCTGCAGCTGCGGGTTTGGGTACAGACTGAATGCATCAGTGGGACACTGTGCGTCCATGTCAGTAGGTGGCAGAAAGGCCATCTGAAAGGCTGTGATGTGCAGGGTTCCGCCACCGGCTTTGGGCTTTGCTATCAAGTAAGGCCATTGACCATCCCTCTGCTTCACCGTTCCGTCTCACATCAGTGAAAACAGATTCCAGGTTTCCCCCCAGATACTGTCTGGATCATGCAGTCTGTCTGAAGCAGTGCTTGAATAATTGCAGTAGATGCCAAGGTCTTCTCCCTCCTGGGTGCTCCGGGCAGAGGGCTTTGCTCCTATTTCACCTCTCCATTTAACCCTGTCCAAAGAGAACATTTGAGGAGTCCACTGGTTATCTCTCTACTCCAGAACCTCCCCAGGGAATCTCACATGAGTTACACGGAACCTTCTCTCCATCCCTGAACATTGTATGACGATTCCTTCAACCCCGTGGTTCCCTTAACTCAGTCTAGTTGAGGTCACAGAATCACGCTAGCAGTTTCTTCATTTTTTTTTTCTCCTTCCAGCTCACTGAAGACTCAGATTTAGGTGCCTTGAAAGCTGGCCAGGGATATCCAAATACTGTAGCTTTAACTTTTTCTGCAGAATCACGACTTCAACAGATGTTCCAACTAATTAGAATCACCTCAGGCAATTCACTCAGTTCCTCCCTTTTATTTAAATATTAAAAATTAAAAATGCTTTGGTTAGAAGGTTTTTTTGTTTTGTTTTGTGATTCTTTTTGTGAATGGGAACAGTGCCTCCTTCAGTGTATTTAGAGAAATTATTGAGAAAGTAACTCAGAATTGTTGCATACACGAGTAGATTTTGCTTTTTGTAAGCCAGCAAGGTGTTTCTAAAAATTTCTTAGCAAATTAATCCATAAAAATGTTGATTCTAAAAAAATATATATTGATTTAATCTGGACATTGTTAAGTAAAAGAAATGTAATCCAAAGAAGTTTGGACAAGAAGGGAAATGCATTGGCCGCTATAACTTTGGCAAGGGCAGACGTGTACGTGGGCTTTTCAGGTGGCCAGGCGCCGGGGAGCTGGATCCTGCAAGGATTCTCCTTTCACCCCGCTCCTCTCTGCGTATCAGCTTTATTTACTCAGACCTCAAAACAGGAAACATGGTTACAAAATTTTCTAGCTGGAGTGCATTTCACAGCCACCAAAGATGGATCAGGGATTCTCTATCCCAACCCAAATTAAACAATTCTGGAGGAGCTCTTTCTTTGCCTCAGAGTCAGGTTTTCCACCAGGGGAACAACTTGTGACTGCAGCAGGATGTCCGGTTGTGATTGGCTCAGCTGGGTCAGGTGCCCACCCCTGGATGACTCAGGAGTGTCTGAGGTGGTTCCGTAAGTAAGATGGCATCCTCCATTCAGACCATATGGTTAGAGTTTATCTTTTACCAGGAGAGAGTTGCTGTTTTGACCTGACGGAACTATGTCCACTATAGTGTTGTCTCAGCTATGTGGACTATCACTGGGGCGAGACTGGGAGGCCGGAAGGCTTTCATTTTCTTGACACTCTCCTAAACATGAACAGCCACTTCTGATGAACTGGGTCAGTCTATGAATCACCTTGTCTTCCTGCAAGCACTGCACCTTTTCTATACCATGTTAACTCTTGCAGAACATCATGACAGCTTCTTGAAGTCCTCATATACCTATTACAGAAAGTTGTGAGAAAAAAAACAAAACATGATTATGATACCCAATACATATTAAACTGTACTATATACTAAGCACTATGCTAACTGGATGAATAATCTCATTTAATCCTCAGAACATTATATTTTATAGAAGAAGAAACTGGGGATTACAGAGGTTAAATAAGAAATTTAGAATCATGCAGCCGGCACAGGGTGGAGTTGGGATTCAAACCAACTCTCTCTAAGTACTGGGTTAATGCCTAGTCCTGTGCTTTTCTGTGTGTTTCAGATGTCTAAAATTTAGGGGCCATTGTTTTTCACCCATTGCACTCACTGCAGTCAATGTGGAACAGATTTATGCATGTAATTTCTCTATCTTTAAAAATCTTCAGCTGTCTCAAGGAAGGTCTTGTTGAAATCCCCTTTCCTGCACGAACTTGCCATTACTGATAGAACCATCCAACGCTTGATTTTTATCCTTGAGAAAATAAAAGACATAGTTAAAAGTACATACTAAATACCCACCAAGTATCAAGTAATGTGGTAACTGAAGGGATGGGAGTATTAAATAATTTTGCAATATCTAGTCTTGATTTTAAGGGAGCTATAAGTTAGGAAGATTAAAATAACATGTATTGAGCAAAAATTAACAATGAAAGGGGCACATTTTGGGGGGAGGTATAGGCTTTCTTTAAATTCAGAAGAGAGAGATTACAGAAGGATGTAGGTATTTAGTGCAGCCTCCTTGAAGGAGTTGACTTGTTGAATACATAATGTTTAGGTAGAAGGAGTTAAAGACCAATTTAGGACATGTAAGGAGACAGAAATGAGGATGACATATTTGTGAGAAAGTGTAAGCTAGTTAAAAGGGCTTATATTTGTGACAAAATAGGAACTGTTGGTGGGATTTTGAATAGTGGAGTGATATGTTTTAAAGATATTTTAAAAAGAAGGGTGTGACAATGATACAGAGGGTGGCTGGGGCTGGAGGGATAGGAGAGAAGGGCACAAAAACAGACTGCCAGGGCAATAAAGGAGAGCGAGGAGAACATTTCCTTTCTACTTGGTGAGAGACATTGAGAGGAGCTCAGAGACTGACTTGCCCAAACGAAGGGTGAGTCTGAGAGCACTTGAAAGAAAAGACTCACAAGAATTGGTGCCTGACTATAAACTCTAGTCTCAAGCCTGCATGAAGGAAGGATGGTAGTGCTGTTTACAGAAACTAGGAAGTTTGGAGAGAGATCTGAATTGGGAAAGCTTTTTAAAATTGAGTAGTAGTGATCATTGAGTGGAAATGGTCAAATGAGAGCTGGAGATAAAGGACAGAATTTTAGTTAAATGGAAATTTTAGTTAAATTTATTGAGCACAAACTCAATAAATGACAGTTGTTATTATGCACCATCACATGTACCCCATAGTATTATTAGCAGTGTGCACATATTTATATCCCATTAGACTGTGTGCTTGCTGAAGATAGGGTCTTTATTGTAGCCATCTTTGATTTCTCAGTGTCTGTGTTTATCATCTGATTGGCACATAGTACATGTATTTGTTAAAGGTAAATTAAAAGTAAAAGTAGGGCTTTCATAACACAGACTTGGTGGCCTGAACAACAGAAATTTATTTCCTCACAGTTCTGGAGGCTCTAAGTCCAAGATCATGGTGTCAGAAGGTTTGATTTTTTCTCAGGCTCCCTTCCTTGGCTTGCATATACCACCTCACTGTGTCCTCACAGGGTCTTTCCTTGGTACTTGAGTGAGAGCGGCCCCCCTTGTTTCTGTATCCTAATCCTTTCTTTTTTATAGGGACACCAGTTGGATTAGATTAAAGACCATTGTAATAGCCTCATTTTAACTTAATCACTGTTCTAAAGGCCCTTTAAATAATAATATTTAACCACTGCATTGAAATCTTCAAATGCAGCCACTTTCTGAGATACCTGGTATGTGTGTAGCATTTGTGTGCTGGGTATGTGGGGAAGGCAGAAGAGGCAGAATTCACAATTTTTTCCTTATGATTTGATGCTGACTTTGGAATTATAAAACAATATAAGTGTTAGAAACTTTAGAAGTTCAAGTGAAGTGGTTACATATTTCTAAAACTCATCCATTTTATCCAGATCTATTTCACAAAGAATTATCTGATGATTTTAAAACTTCCTTCCATAGACACGGTTCTATCACTTTTTCCATTCTGAATGAGTATTTCTGTTTTTTTATTTTCTTAACAGTTTTTCTAGAAGTCTTGGCTTTATTTATAAATGTTAATTTTTATTTTGCTTTTAAATTAATCTCTATTTTTATTATTAGACTTTTATTATGGTTTAATATGCTTATTATTTTTTTTAAATTTCTTGAACTGAAGATTTGGCACCTTTATTTGACTCTACTTTATTAATAAAACTTTGAAGACTACATTTTCTTATGAGTGTTGCTTTGAACAAATCCATAGGTTTTTATATGTAGTGCTATCATTATCATTAATTTATAATGACCTGCAGTTTTAACTTTTAGTTCTTTGACCTGGAAATTATTTAGAATATTGTAATGGTTAATTCCCTTCTAACTCATTTATTGGCTATCTCTTAATTATTGATTTCTAGCTTTATTGCATTGTGTTCAAAGAATGTGACTTTTACGAATCTTTCCTATTGTTTCATTGAGTCATAATACATGCTTGTGTTTTGGTAAATGTTCCACAGCAATATATATATATATATATATATAAAACAAAGTTATTTTTCATCTCCCTCTCCCTGAGAAATAGATATTAAAGCATCCCATAATTTACATAGCTATATATTGTCAAATTATTCTTGTATTTCCAATAAGTTTTGATTTATATTTTTCTGATGCAATACCATTTTTGAATAGAAGTAGGTTCAATTCATCTATCCCTTTATGAATTCCAATAAATTAATATTGAGATCCACTGTATTCCAGATACCAGATGAGCTCTTAACCTAATGCAATGAGGTCCCTGAGGTCGTGGAACATGTGCCTATTAGAAAAGGCACTCATTCAATGATTGTCAGTAAGTGTGGGGGATGTTGTGACAGGTGAAGTACACGGTGCTGTACGAGGTTGATTTAGTTGGTGGTTATTCCTGAATCAAGGGTGTTAAGAAAGACTTCGCTGAACAAGTAACATATAAGTTTAAATTGGCACATTTTAGGATCTGAAACCAGACAGTATCAATCTGGATCCAGCAGGAAATGTGCACACAAAAATTACAAGATGTAAGGACAGTTACATCATTATCATTTTTTGATTTTTTATTGAAATACTGTAGGTATACAATATTATACTGGTTTCAAATATACAACATAGTGACTCAGCTGTTATCTACATTATTAAATGCTCACCCCAACTAGTGTAGTTACTATCTGTCAGTGTGGAAAGATGTTACGGAACTATTGACTATATTCTCTACTGTACTTTCATCCCTATTACTAATTTATATTACGATCGAGATTTTGTGCCTATTTATCCCCATCTCCTATTTCACCCACCTATCCCAACATCTCCCCCATGGTAACCACCAGTCACTTCTCAGTGTTTATGAGTTTATTACTGTTTTTTTCATTTCATTTTGTTTTGTTTTTGATTCAACATGTAAGTGAAATGTTATAATATTTGTCTTTCTTCACCTGGCTTATTTCACTTAGCATAATACTCTCTAGGTCCATCCATGTTGGCACAAATAGCAGGATTTCTTTCCTTTTTATGGCCAAATAATATTCCCTTGTGTATATGTACCACCTCTTTATTGATTCATCTATTAATGGGCACTTTGGTAAATTCCACATCTTCTTGGCTATTTTAAATAATGTGGCAATAAACATATGGGTGCATATATCTTTCCAAATCAGAGATTTTGTTTTCTTTGGGTAAATTTCTAGAAGTGCAGTTACTGGGTCATATGTGTTTCTATTTTTAGTTTTTTTAGGAACCTGCATATTACATTGCATCGTGGCTCCACCGTTTTGCACTTCCACCAATAGTGTAGGAGGGTTCCATTTTCTTGACATCCACACTAACACTTGCTATTATTTATTTCTTGTCTTTTGGATAGTGGCCATTCAGACTGGTGTAATCATTGTGGGTGACGTCGAAGAATGTGGGGTGTCAGGTCCAGGAGCCAGGGTTAGGGTAAGTGTCAGGTGTTCAGTAAGGGGTACAGGGAAGATAGTGTTACATTTAGAGTTAGGGTCCAGCTATAATGTGAGGGAGAGGGCATGACTGAGTTTCAGGATTAAAGTGAGGCAAGCGTGATGTTCATGGTGATAGTGAATGGTCAGGCGATGGGCCAGGGCTAGGGTTGGGGTTACATGTTCTGTAAAGTACATGGGGAGGATAGGGTTATGCTTAGAGTTAGGATCCTCCTCTGATGTGAGGGTGAGCGTGAGATTGAGGTTCAGGGTTACAGTGAGGAATGGGTGATGTCAATGGTTATGGTGAAGGGTCAGGTCCAGTGGCCAGGGCTAGGGTTAAGGTTAGTTCTTTGGCATATTGTACAGAGAGGATAAGGTTACGATTAGAGTTAGGGTCTGGCTCTGATGTGAGAGCGAGGGTGAAATTGCAATTCAGTGTTGAGGTGAGTCCTGGGTGACATCAATGCTGGCGGTTAGTGGATAGGCCCAGGACTTGGCACTAGGGTTTGGATTCTGTGTTCTGTAAGGTGTCCGGGGAGGTTAGGATTATGGACAGAGTTAGCTTCCTCTTCAGATGTGACGGTAAGCGCGAGATTAAGGTTCAGGTTTATGGTGAGGCATGGGTGACGTCAAAGGTTAAGGTGAGGTGTCAGGTACAGGAGCCAGGGCTAGGGTTAGGGTTAGGTGTATGGTAAGGTGTACAGGGAAGATAGTGTTACGTTTAGAGATAGGGTCAGGCTACAATGTGAGAGCGATGCCAGGATTGAGTTGCAGGATTACATTGAATCAAACGCGACGCCCATGGTGATGGTGAAGACTCAGGCCATGGGCTAGGGCTAGGGTTGGGGTTAGGTGTTCGGTAAAGTGTATGGGGAGGAGAGGGTTACTGTTAAAATTAAGATCCTCCTCTGATGTGAGGGCAATGGCAAGATAGAGCTTCAGGAATATGGTAAGGCATGCGTGACATTGATGATGACAGAGAGGGTTCAGGTCAAGGGGACAGGGCTGGGGATAGGGTTTTGTGTTTGTAAACTGTACCAAGAGTATAGGTTTATGTTTAGAGTTAGAGTCCAGCTCTGATGTGAGAGTAAGTCTGAGACTGAGGTTCAGTGTTAAGGTGAGGCATGGGTGATATCAACGGTGAAGGTGAAGTGTCAGGTCATGGGGTGAGGGCTAGGGTTAGGATTAGTTGTTCAGTAAGGAGTACAGGGATGATAGGGTTACAGCTAGAGTTCAGATCTGGCTCTGATGTGAGGTTGATGGCCAGATTGAGCTTCCAGATGATGCTGAGGCATAGGAGACGTCGTTGTGGACGGTGAAGTTTCAGGTCCAGGGGCCAAGGAGACAGTTAGGGTTTGTGTTCCTAAAGGTGTATGGGGTGGATAGGGTTATGAATAGAGTTATGGTATGTTTTTGATGTGAGGGTGAGCTCAACATTGAGTATCAGTGTTACGGTGAGGCATGGGTGATGTCGATGGTTATGGTGAGGGGTTAGGTCCAGGTGCCAGGGCTAGGGTTAGGGTTAGTTGTTCGGTACATTGTACGGAGAGGATAAGGTTACGATTAGAGTTAGGCTCCGGCTGTGATGTGACGGTGACTCCTGGATTGAGGTTCCGTTTTATGGTGTGGTGTGGGTGAGGTCAATGGTGAAGGTGAGGGGTCAGGTACAGGGGCCTGTGCTCGGGTTATGGTTAGGTGTTTGGTAGGTATACAGTGAGGATAGGGTTTCTTTTAGAGTTAGTGCCTGGTTCTGATATGCTGTGGAGCACGTGTTTGCTGTTCTACGTTATAGTGTGGCATGGGTGACGTCAATGGTGACGGGGAGGGGTCAGGTCCAGTGGCAAGGGCTAAGGTTAGGGTTTTGTGTTCTGTAAGGTGTAAGGGGAAGATAGGGTTCTGGATAGAGTTAGGGTCCGGCTCTGATGTGAGGGTGAGTGCGAGATTGAGTTTCAGTGTTAAGGTGGAGCGTGGTTGAAGTCGATGGTGAAGGTGAAGTTTCAGGTCAGTGCTCAGGGCTTGGGTTACTGTTAGGTGTTCAGTAAGGAGTATGGGGATGACAGGGTTACAGGTAGAGGTCAGATGCGGCTCTGATGTGAGGGCAATTGCCAGACTTATCTTCAGGGTTATGGTGAGGCATGGGAGACATTGATGGTTACTATGCCAGTTCACATCCATGGGCTAGGGCTAGGGCTAGGGCTTTGTGTTCTGTAAGATGTATTTGTAGGATAGGGATATGGATAGAGTTAGGGTGTGTCTCTGATGTGAGGGTGAGCACGAGATTTAGGATCAGGGTTATGGTGAGGTGTGTTTGATGTCAATGGTTACGGTGAGGGGTTAGGTCAAGGTGTCAGAGCTAGGGTTAGTGTTAGTTGTTCAGTATATTGTACAGAGAGGATAAGGTTATGATTAGAGTTAGGGCGCAGCTTTGATGTGAGGGCAAGACCTAGATTGAGGATCAGTGTTAATGTGTGGCATGGGTGATGTCGATAGTGATGGTGAGGGGTCAGGTCCAGGGGACAGGGCTAAGGTTATTGTTAGGTGTTCACTGAGGTGTACAGGATGGATAGGGCTATATTTAGATTTAGGTTTCGGCTGTGATGAGAGTTGGAGCATGAGATTGAGGTTCTGGTTTATGGTGAGGTGTGGGTGTCATCGATTGGTGATTGTGTGGAGTCAGGTCCAGGTACCAGGGCCAGGGTTAGGGTTTTGTGTTAGGTGAAGTGTATGGGAGGGATACAGTTATGGATAGAGGGTCTGGCTGTGATGTGAGGGTGAGTGTGAGATTGAGGTTCAGTGTTAAGGTGAGGTGTGGATAATATCAATGGTGAAGGTGAAGTGTCAGATCAGGACTTGGTTTTAGTCTTAGGGTTAGGCGTATGGGGAGGAGTACAGGGAAGATCAGGTTAGAGTTAGAGTTCGGATCCTGCTCTGATATGAGAGCAATAGCCCAATTGACCTTCAGGATTATGGTGAGGCATGGGTGACATCGATGCTGATGGTGAGGGTTCAGGTCCAGGGACCAGGGCTAGGGTTAGGGTTTGGTGTTCTGTAAACAGTACAGAGAGGATAGGTTTATGTTTAGAGTTAGGTCAGGCTCTGACATGAGGGCAAGTCAGAGGTTGAGGTTCAGTGTTAAGAAGAGGCATGGGTGACATCGCTGATGAAGGTGAAGTGTCAGGTCCAGTGGCCCGCGCTAGGGCTAGGGTTAGGTTTCTGTAAGGAGTATGAGGTAGATAGGATTACAGTTAGAGTTCAGATCCAGCTCTGAAGTGAGGGAGATTGCGAGATTGAGGTTCAGGTTTAAGGTGAGGCATGGGTGATATCAATGGTGAAGGTGGAGTGTCAGGACATGGGGCAAGGGCTAGGATTAGCATTAGTTGTTCAGTAAGGAGTACGGGGATGTTAGGGTTACAGCTAGAGTTTGGATCTGGCTCTGATGTGAGGGTGATGGCCAGATTGAGCTTCAGGATGATGGTGAGGCATAGGATACGACGTTGCTGATGGTGAAGTTTCATGTCCACGGGCCAGGGAGAGGGTTAGGGCTTGTGCTCCTAAAGGTGTACGGGGCAGATAGGGTTCCAAATAGTGTTAGGGTGTGTTTCTGATGTGAGGGTGAGTGCAACATTGAGTATCAGTGTTACAGTGAGGCATGGGTGATGACAATGGTTACGGAGAGCGGTTAGATCCAGGTGGCAGGTCTAGGGTAAGGGTTACTTGTTCGGTACTTTGTACGGAGAGGATAAGTTTATGATTAGAGTCAGAGTCCGGCTGTGATGTGAGGGTGAGTCCTAGATTGAGGTTCCGTTTTATGGTGTGGTGTGTGACTTCAATGGTGAAAGTGAGGGATCAGGTACAGGGGCCTGTGCTCGGGTTATGGTTAGGTGTTTGGTACGTGTACAGTGAGGATAGGGTTTCATTTAGAGTTAGGGCCTGGTTCTGATGTGCTGTATAGAGCGTGTTTGTTGTTCTATGTTATGGTGTGGCGTGGGTGATGTCAATGTTGACGGGGAGGGGTCAGGTCCAGTGGCAAGGGCTAAGGGTAGGGTTTTGTGTTCTGTAAGGTGTACGGGGAGGATAGGGTTCTGGATAGGGTTAGGGTCCGGCTCTGATATGAGGGTGAGTGCGAGATTGATGTTCAGTGTTAAGGTGAGGCATGGTTGACGTCGATGGTGAAGGTGAAGTTTCAGGTCAGTCCTCGGGGCTTGGGTTACTGTTAGGTGTTCAGTAAGGAGTATGGGGATGACAGGGTTACCTTTAGAAGTCAGATGTGGCTCTGACGTGAGGGCAATGGCCAGATTGAGCTTCAGGGTTATGGTGAGGGATGGGAGATATTGATGTTTACCATGACGGTTCACATGCAGTGGCAAGGCTAGGGATAGGGCTTTGAGTTCTGTGAGGTGTATGGGTAGGATAGGGTTATGGATAGAATTAGGGTGTGTCTCTGATGTGTGGGTGAGTGTGAGATTGAGGTTCAGAGTTATGGTGCAGCTTGGGTGATGTCAATGGTTACTGTGAGGGCTCAGGTCCAGGTGCCATAGCTAGGGTTAGAGTTAGTTGTTCGGTATGTTGTACGGAGAGGATAAGGTTACGATAAGAGAGTTAGGGTCTGGCTATAATGTGACAGAGGGCTCGATTGAGTTTCAGGATTACAGTGAGGCAAGCGCAACGTCCATAGTGATGGTGGAGTGTCAAGCCACCAGCCAGTTCTACGGTTGGGGTTATGTGTTTGTTAAAGTGTATGGGGAGGATAAAGTTGTGGTTAGAGTTAGGATCCTCCTCTGATGTGAGGGCAATGGCGAGATTGAGCTTCAGGATTATCATGAGGGATGGGTGATGTCGATGCGAACAGTGAGGATTCAGGTACAGGGGCCAGGCCTAGGGTTAGGGTATTGTATTCTGTGAGCTCTACAGAGAGGATAGGGTTATGTTTAGAGTTAGGGTTTGGCTGTGATATAAGGGCGAGTGAGATTCAGGTTCATTATTAAGTTGAGGCATGGGTGACGTTGATGGTGCCATTGAGGGGCAGGTCCAGGGGCCTGTGCTAGGGTTATGGTTAGGTGATCGGTAAGGTGTACGCTGAGGATAGGGTTTTGTTTAGAGTTAGGGTATGGTTCTGATGTACAGGGGAGCACGTGATTGAGGTTCTTTGTTATGGTGAGGTGTGGGTGTCATTGACGGTGACGGGAAGGGGTCAGTTCCAGTGGCAAGGGCCAAGGTTAGGATTTTGTGTTCTGTAAGGTGTATGGGGAGGATAGGTTTCTGGACAGAGTTAGGGCTTGGCTATAATGTGAGGGAAAGTGCGAGATTGAGGCTCAGTGTTAAGGTGAGGCGTGGTTGAATTCGATGGTGAAGGTGAAGTGTCAGTTAAGTGTTTGGGGCTAGGGCTACTGTTAGGTGTTTGGTAAGGAGTACATGGATGATAGGGTTACAGTTAGAGCTCAGATTTGGCTCTGAAGTGAGGGTGATTGCGAGATTGAGTTTCAGGTTTTAGGTGAGGTGTGGTTGTTATCAATGTTGAAGTTGAAGTGTCAGGTCATGGGGCTTGGGTTAGGGTTAGGATTAGTAGTTCAGTAAGGAGAACAGGGATGATAGGGTTTCAGTTAGAGTTCAGATCCGGCTCTAACATGAGGTCAATGGCCAGGTTGAGCTTCAGGATTATGGTGAGGCATAGGAGACATTGTTGCTGATGGTGAAGTTTCAGGTCCAGGGGCCAGGGAGGAGATTAGGGTATTGTGTTCCTAAAGGTGTACGGGGAGGATAGGAGGATGAATAGAGTTATGGTGTGTCTCTGATGTGAGGGTGAGCACGAGATTGAGGATCAGGGTTACGGTGAGGCGTGTTTGATGTCAACGGTTATGGTGGGGGGTTAGGTCCAGGGGCCAGAGCTAGGGTTAGTGTTAGTTGTTCAGTATGTTGTATGGAGAGGATAAGGTTATGATTAGAGTTAGGGCCCGGCTGTGATGTGAGGGCAAGACGTAGATTGAGGTTCAGTGTTTATGTGTGGCATGGGTGATGTCGATAGTGACGGTGAGGGGTCAGGTCCAGGGGACTGTGCTAAGGTTATTATTAGGTGTTCACTAAGGTGTACAGGATGTATAGGGCTATATTTAGATTTAGGTTTTGGCTGTGATGTGAGTGGGAGCATGAGATTGAGGTTCTGGTTTATGGTGAGGTGTGGGTGTCATCGATTGGCGACTGTGTGGCGAAGGTGAGGTGTGGGTGATATCAGTGGTGAAGGTGAGGTGTCAGGTCAGGGCTTGGGGCTAGTGTAAGGGTTAGGCATATGGGAAGGAGTACAGGGAAGATCGGGTTAGAGTTAGAGTTTGGATCCGGCCCTGATATGAGAGCAATAGCCCAATTGACCTTCAAGATTATGGTGAGGCATGGGTGACATCGATGCTGATGGTGAGGGTTCAGGTCCGGGGAACAGGGCTAGGGTTAGGGTTTGGTGTTCTGTAAGGAGTTCAGAGAGGATAGGTTTATGCTTAGAGTTAGGGTCCAGTATTGACCTGAGGGCAAGTCTGAGGGTGAGGTTTGGTGTTAAGAGGAGGCATGGGTGACATCGCTGATGAAGGTGAAGTGTCATATTCAGTGGTCCGGGCTAGGGCTAGGGCTAGGTATCTGTAAGGAGTACAGGGTAGATAGGATTACAATCAGAGTTCAGATCCAGCTCTGAAGTGAGGGAGATTGAGAGATTGAAGTTCAGGTTTAACGTGAGTCATGGGTGATATCAATGGTGAAGGTGGAGTTCCAGGACATGGGGCAAGGGCTAGGGTTAGCATTAGTTGTTCAGTAAGGAGTACGGGGATGTTAGGGTTACAGCTAGAGTTTGGATCTGGCTCTGATGTGAGGGTGATGGCCAGATTGAGCTTCAGGATGATGGTGAGGCACAGGAGACGTCGTTGCTGATGGTGAAGTTTCAGGTCCAGGGTCCAAGGAGAGGGTTAGGGTTTGTGTTCCTAAAGGTGTACGGGGTGGATAGGGTTACGTATAGTGTTAGTGTGTGTTACTTTTTTTTTTTTTAGGTTTAATTTATTTTTATTTTTATTGAAGGGTAGTTGACACACAGTATTACATTAGTTTCAGGTGTACAACACAGTGATTCAACATTTATATACATGATAATTCTAGGTACCAGCTATCACCATACCAAGTTGTTACAATATGTTGACTATATTCCTTATGCTATACATTACATCCCGGTTACTTATTTATTTTACAATTGGAAGTGCGTGTATATATATATATATATATATATATATATATATATATATATATATATATATGTGTGTGTGTGTGTGTGTGTGTGTGTGTGTGTGTGTGAGGGCATCTCTCATATTTATTGTCAAATGGTTGTTGACAACAATAAAATTCTGTATAGGGGGGGTCAATGCTCAATGCACAGTCATTAATCCACACCAAGCCTAATTTTCGTCAGTCTCCAATCTTTTGAAGCTTAACGAACAAGTTCTTACATGGAGTACAAATTCTTACATAGTGAATAAGTTACATGGTGAACATTACAGGGGCAGTCATCACAGAAGCTTTCGGTTTTGCTCATGCATTATGAACTATAAACAGTCAGTTCAAATATGAATATTCATTTGATTTTTATACTTGATTTATATGTGGATACCACATTTCTCTCTTTATTATTATTATTTTTAATAAAATGCTGAAGTGGTAGGTAGATACAAGATAAAGGTAGAAAACATAGTTTAGTGTTGTAAGAGAGCAAATGTAGATGATCAGGTGTGTGCCTGTAGCCTATGTGTTAATCCACGCTAGACACGGGCAATAAAACATCCACGTATGCGGAAGATTTCTCTCAGATAAGGGGGTTGAGGTTCTAAGCCTCATCTCTGTTGATCCCCAATTTCTCACCTGATGGTCCCCCTGCGACTGTGCCTGTCTTAGGTTGTTCCGCCCTTGAGGAATCTTACCCATCTCTGGCTAATGAGTCATCTTCCAGGGCCATACAGGGAAATGCAAAGTTGGTAAGTGAGAGAGAAGCCTTATTGTTTGAAATGGTTAGCTTTTTACTTCTTTGCATATTTATGCCCTGTGGCTTCTATGCCCAGTATTTGTCTTGAGGTGTCTTTACCACTTGGAAGAATTATGATGCTCGGTAAATTCGATATATGACACGAATTCTATTTAAGGGTTGTAATTAGGAAGGAAGAAGAAAAGCTATAGAAGTAGCAGGCAGAAGAAAACCTGGGGAGATTGATTATTTCTTTGACATATCTTCTTGTAGAGTAACTTCAGCATGTATAGTTTTTAAACTACTAAGTAAATTGTGCACACACATTAACATAATAGGGGTACTGTTATGTAACCAAAGCATACCTGTAATTACGAGCCATCTCCAGTGAAACCAAGAAAACCAGTTAGGCACCTTAGGCATTTGTGAAAACTTATCTATGATATGGTGGATAATGTCCAACTGAACTTGAACAGTCTGCAAGAATTCAGATAAATTAAAACAACCCATTCCTGGGGACTGTTCACATCCCATATGTTCTTTTAACAGTAAATAGTCTGTAGTTGTAAGATTTTGGAGTGCTACAATTTGCACTTCTCCTAATTCTTGGTTGAGTTCCAACTGTATAGATCCAGTCAAATTTGTTGTTTTACTGTATGCACAGGCCAGCTTAGATATCTCCTTCTTCATTCCCATGGCAAATCCAGGAATTGGTGGGACGAGTGCATCTACACCTGTAGCAGTGTGTGGATCTTTGTTGGGGTGTTTTTGATGATCATCTTCTGGCATGAGTCCTCCCGAGAGTGCTGATGTTGAAAGATCTTTTTCATATCGTATCTTAGTTCATTTTCTGGGTAGCCAAATTAGGCTTTGATCCTCTGTATAAACACAAACAGACCCTTTGCCTACACTTTTATATGCCCTTTATATCATTGTGTAGAGCTCATTGGAGGTCACCACACAGGAACTGGTTGTTTTTTTTTAAACATTAATCTACACTTACATGATGAATACTTTGTTTACTAGGCTCACCCCTATACCAGGTCCCCCCATATACCCCTTTACAGTCACTGTCCATCAGCGTAGCAAAATGTTGTAGAATCACTACTTGTCTTCTCTGTGTTATACAGCCCTCCCCTTTCTCCCACCCCCCTATGGATGTTAATTTTAATACCCCCCTTTTTCTCCCCCCCCTTATCCCTCCCTAGCCACCCATCCTCCCCAGTCTCTTTCCCTTTGGTACCTGTTAGTCCATTCTTGAGTTCTGTAATTCTGCTGCTGTTTTGTTCCTTCAGTTTTTCCTTTGTTCTTATACTCCACAGATGAGTGAGATCATTTGGTATTTCTCTTTCTCCGCTTGGCTTGTTTCACAGAACATAATACCCTCCAGCTCCATCCATGTTGCTGCAAGTGTTAGGATTTGCTCTTTTCTTATGGCTGAGTAGTATTCCATTGTGTATATGTACCACGTCTTCTTTATCCATTCATCTACTGATGGACATTTAGGTTACTCCCAATTCTTGGCTATTGTAAATAGTGCTGTGATAAACATAGGGGTGCATTGGTCTTTCTCATACTTGATTGCTGCATTCTTAGGGTAAATTCCTAGGAGTGCAATTCCTGGGTCAAATGGTATGTTTGTTTTGAGCATTTTGATGTACCTCCATACTGCTTTCCACAATGGTTGAACTAATTTACATTCCCACCAGCAGTGTAGGAGGGTTCCCTTTTCTCCACAGCCTCACCAACATTTGTTGTTGTTTGTCTTTTGGATGGCAGCCATCCTTACTGGTGTCAGGTGATACCTCATTGTAGTTTTAATTTGCATTTCTCTGATAATTAGCGATGCGGAGCATCCTTTCATGTGTCTGTTGGCCATCTGTATTTCTTTTTTGGAGAACCGTCTGTTCAGTTCCTCTGCCGATTTTTTAATTGGGTTATTTGTTTTTTGTTTGTTGAGGCATGTGAGCTCTTTATATATTCTGGACGTCAAGCCTTTATCGGATGTGTCATTTTCAAATATATTCTCCCATACTGTAGGGTTCCTTTTTGTTCTATTGATGGTGTCTTTTGCTGTACAGAAACTTTTCAGCTTAATATAGTCCCACTTGTTCATTTTTGCTGTTGTTTTCCTTGCCCGGGGAGATATGTTCAAGAAGAGGTCACTCATGTTTATGTCTAAGAGGTTTTTGCCTATGTTTTCTTCCAAGAGTTTAATGGTTTCATGACTCACATTCAGGTCTTTGATCCATTTTGAGTTTACTTTTGTATATGGGGTTAGACAATGGTCCAGTTTCATTCTCCTATATGTAGCTGTCCAGTTTTGCCAGCACCATCTGCTGAAGAGACTGTCATTTCGCCATTGTATGTCCATGGCTCCTTTGTCAAATATTAATTGACCATATATGTCTGGGTTAATATCTGGATTGTCTAGTCTGTTCAGTTGGTCTGTGGCTCTGTTCTTGTGCCAGTACCAAATTGTGTTGATTACTATGGCTTTATAATAGAGCTTGAAGTTGGGGAGTGAGATCCCCCCTACTTTATTCTTCTTTCTCAGGATTGCTTTGGCTATTCGGGGTCTTTGGTGGTTCCATATGAATTTTTGAATTATTTGTTCCAGTTCATTGAAGAATGTTGCTGGTAGTTTCATAGGGATTGCATCAAATCTGTATATTGCTTTGGGCAGGATGGCCATTTTGACGATATTAATTCTTCCTAGCCATGAGCATGGGATGCGTTTCCATCTGGTAGTGTCCCCTTTAATTTCTCTTAAGAGTGACTTGTAGTTTTCAAAGTATAAGTCTTTCAGTTCTTTGGTTAGGTTTATTCCTAGGTATTTTATTTTTTTTTGATGCAATTGTGAATGGAGTTGTTTTCCTGATTTCTCTTTCTGTTGGTTCATTGTTAGTGTATAGGAAAGCCACAGATTTCTGTGTGTTGATTTTGTATCCTGCAACTTTGCTGTATTCTGATATCAGTTCTAGTAGTTTTGGGGTGGGGTCTTTACGGTTTTTTATGTACAGTATCATGTCATCTGCAAATAGTGACTGTTTAACTTCTTCTTTACCGATCTAGATTCCTTGTATTTTTTTGTTTTGTCTTATTGCTGTGGCTAGGACCTCCAGTACTATGTTAAATAACAGTGGGGAGAGTGGGCATCCCTGTCTAGTTCCCGATCTCAGAGGAAATGCTTTCAGCTTCTCGCTGTTCAATATAATGTTGGCTGTGGGTTTATCATAGATGGCCTTTATTATGTTGAGGTACTTGCCCTCTATTCCCATTTTGCTGAGAGTATTTATCATGAATGGATGTTGAACTTTGTCAAATGCTTTTTCAGCATCTATGGAGATGATCGTGTGGTTTTTGTCTTTCTTTTCGTTGATGTGGTGGATGATGTTGATGGACTTTCGAATGTTGTACCATCCTTGCATCCCTGGGATGAATCCCACTTGGTCATGGTGTATGATCCTTTTGATGTATTTTTGAATTCGGTTTGCTAATATTTTGTTGAGTATTTTTGCATCTACGTTCATCAGGGATATTGGTCTGTAGTTTTCTTTTTTGGTGGGGTCTTTGCCTGGTTTTGGTATTAGGGTGATGTTAGCTTCATAGAATGAGTTTGGGAGTATCCCCTCCTCCTCTATTTTTTGGAAAACTTTAAGGAGAATGGGTATTATGTCTTCGCTGTATGTCTGATAAAATTCTGAGTTAAATCCATCTGGCCTGGGGGTTTTGTTCTTTGGTAGTTTTTTGATTACAGCTTCAATTTCGTTGCCGGTAATTGGTCTGTTAAGATTTTCTGTTTCTTTCTGGGTCACTCTTGGAAGGTTGTATTTTTCTCGGAAGTTGTCCATTTCTCCTAGGTTTCCCAGCTTGTTAGCATATAGGTTTTCATAGTACTCTCTAATAATTCTTTGTATTTCTGTGGGGTCCGTCGTGATTTTTCCTTTCTTCTTTTCTGATACTGTTGATTTGTGTTGACTCTCTTTTCCTCTTAATAAGTCTGGCTACAGGCTTATCTATTTTATTTATTTTCTCGAAGAACCAGCTCTTGGTTTCATTGATTTTTGCTATTGTTTTATTCTTCTCAATTTTATTTATTTCTTCTCTGATCTTTATTATGTCCCTCCTTCTGCTGACCTTAGGCCTCATTTGTTCTTCTTTTTCCAATTTCGATAATTGTGACATTAGACCATTCATTTGGGCTTGTTCTTCCTTTTTTAAATATGCTTGGATTGCTATATACTTTCCTCTTAAGACTGCTTTTGCTGTATCCCACAGAAGTTGGGGCTTAGTGTTGTTGTCGTCATTTGTTTCCATATATTGCTGGATCTCCATTTTGATTTGGTCTTTGTTCCATTGATTATTTAGGAGCATGTTGTTTAGCCTCCATGTGTTTTTGAGCCTTTTTGCTTTCTTTGTACAGTTTATTTCTAGTTTTATGCCTTTGTGGTCTGAAAAGTTGGTTGGTAGGATTTCAATCTTTTGGAATTCTCTGAGG
Organism: Manis pentadactyla; assembly: GCF_030020395.1. Taxonomy (NCBI): domain Eukaryota; kingdom Metazoa; phylum Chordata; class Mammalia; order Pholidota; family Manidae; genus Manis; species Manis pentadactyla. The sequence goes on from NC_080029.1 coordinate 76,379,304, forward strand.
CTCTTTTTGTGGCCTAGTATGTGGTCTATTCTGGAGAATGTTCCATGTGCACTTGAGAAGAATGTGTATCCTGTTGCTTTTGGATGTAGAGTTCTGTAGATGTCTATTAGGTCCATCTGTTCTAATGTGTTGTTCAGTGCCTCTGGGTCCTTACTTATTTTCTGTGTGGTGGATCTGTCCTTTGGAGTGAGTGGTGTGTTGAAGTTTCCTAGAATGAATGCATTGCATTCTATTTCCTCCTTTAGTTCTGTTAATATTTGTTTCACATATGTTGGTGCTCCTGTATTGGGTACATATATATTTATAATGGTTATATCCTCTTGATGGTCTGAGCCCTTTATCATTATGTAATGTCCTTCTTTGTCTTTTGTTACTTTCTTTATTTTGAAGTCTGTTTTTTCTGATACCAGAATTGCAACACCTGCTTTCTTCTCTTTGTTGTTTGCATGAAATATCTTTTTCCATCCCTTGACTTTAAGTCTGTGCATGTCTTTCGGTTTGAGGTGAGTCTCTTGTAAGCAGCATATGGATGGATCTTGCTTTTTTATCCATTCTATTACTCTGTGTCTTTTGATTGGTGCATTCAGTCAATTTACATTTAGGGTGATTATTGAAAGGTATGAATTTATTGCCATTGCAGGCTTTAAGTTTGTGATTACCAAAGGTTCATGGTTAGCTTCTTTACTATCTTACTGTCTAACTTAACTCGCTTGTTGAGCTATTATAAATGTGGTCTGATGATTCTTTATTTCTCTCCCTTCTTATTTCTCCTCCTCCCTTCTTCATATGTTGGGTGTTTTGTTCTGTGCTCTTTTTAGGAGTGCTCCCATCTAGAGCAGTCCCTGTAGGATGCCCTGAAGAGGTGGCTTGTTGGAGGCAAATTCCCTCAATTTTTATTTGTCTGGGAATTGTTTAATCCCTCCTTCATATTTAAATGATATTCGTGCTGGATACAGTAGTCTTGGTTCGAGGCCCTTCTGCTTCATTGCATTAAGTATATCATGCCATTCTCTTCTGGCCTTTAGGGTTTCTGTTGAGAAGTCTGATGATAGCCTGATGGGTTTTCCTTTATAGTTGACCTTTTTTTTCTCTCTGGCTGTCTTTAATATTTTTTCCTTGTCTTTGATCTTTGCCATTTTAATTATTATGTGTCTTGGTGTTGCCCTCCTTGGATCCCTTGTCATGGGAGTTCTGTGTACCTCTGTGGTCTGAGAGGCCATTTCTTCCCCTAGTTTGGGGAAGTTTTCGGCAATTATTTCTTCAAAGACACTTTCTATCCTTTTTTCTATCTCTTCTCCTTCTGGTATTCCGATGATTCGTGTATTATTCCTTTTTGATTGGTCACTCAGCTCTCTTAAAATTCTTTCATTCCTTGAGATCCTTTTATCTCTCTCTGCATCTGCTTCTCTGCATTCCTGTTCTCTGTTTTCTAGTCCATTAATGGTCTCTTGCATCTCGTCCATTCTGTTTTGAAGTCCTTCCTTAGCTTGTTTTATTTCTGTATTCTCCTTCCTTAGTTCTTGCATATTTCTCTGCAAGTCCATCAGCATGGTTATAACTTTTGTTTTGAATTCTTTTTCAGGAAGACTGGTTAAATCTATCTCCCCAGGTTCCTTCTCAGGGGAAGATGTAGCAGATGCCGAAGCTGGCTGGGTTAGTCTTGTCTGGATCATATTTTTTTGCCTTTTCATGTTGACAGGTGCTATTGACTGTCAGCTGGGAGGGCCAAACTTTTCACTTGCTACTGGCCTTTCTTTACTGGGACATCTGCGACCTCTTGTGGCTTGTGTTGGGTAATTGCGAGTAGGCTGGGTCTTTGTGTCTTGCCTGGCCGATATGGATGGATTTCCCTTTCTGTGGGCGGGGTTTGCCTTAGGCTGTTTCTCTGCTTTTGCAGCGCCTGGAGGGGTAATGGACCGGGAGGCTGTTTGGCTGTTTACCTCCGTGAGGGGTCTCAGAGCTGTTGCCCAGGGGGTTAGTGCGCCCGGTTTTCCCTGTAATTTCCTGCCACTGGGCTGTGACCTATGCTGTTTCCGTCCAGCTGTTAAATCCCTGTCCCTTTAAGTCTTTCAAAAAGCCTCCGCTTTTCTTTGTCACAGGGGCATCAGCTTCGGCACACGCTCAGAGGTCTTGCTGTCCTCTTTCATTAATTACCAGCCCTCCACGCATGCGCTGTGCCTGCGCTCTACTGCGGGTGGCTGGGGCTGGGTGTTTAGCAGTCCTGGGCTCTGTCTCCCTCCCGCTCTGCCTACTCTTCTCCTGCCAGGAGCTGGGGGGAGGGGCGCTCGGGTCCCGCCGGGCGGGGGCTTGTATCTTACCCCTTTCACCAGGCGCTGGGTTCTCACTGGTGTAGTTGTATACTGTCTGTTGTCCTGTGTCTTCTGGTCTCTCTTTTAGGATTAGTTGTATTTGCTGTATTTTCAAAACTATATATGTTTTCGGGGGGAGATTCCCACTGTCCTACTCACGCCACCATGTTGGCTCCCTAGGGTGTGTTTCTGATGTGAAGGTGAGCACAATATTGAGTATCAGTTTTACTGTGAGGCATGGGTGATGTCAATGGTTACAGTGAGCAGTTAGGCCCAGGTGCCAGGGCTAGGGTTATGGTTAGTTGTTGGTACATTGTACGAAGAGGATAAGGTTACAATTAGAGTTAGGGTCCGGCTGTGATGTGAGGGTGAGTCCTAGATTGAGGTTCCGTTTTATGGTGTGGTGTGGGTGACGTCAATGTTGAAGTCGAGGGGTCAGGTACAGGGTCCTTTGCTCGGCTTATGGTCAGGTGTTTGGTAGGTGTACAGTGAGGATAGGGTTTCGTTTAGTGCTAGGGCATAGTTATGATGTGCTGTGGAGCGCATGTTTATTTTCTAGGTTATGGTGTGGCTTGGGTGACATCAATGGTGACAGGGAGGGGTCAGGTCCAGTGGCAAGGGCTAAGGTTAGGATTTTGTGTTCTGTAAGGTGTACAGGGAGGATAGGGTTCTGGATAGAGTTAGGGTCCAGCTGTGATGTGAGGGTGAGTGCGAGATTGACGTTCAGTGTTAAGGTGAGGCGTGGTTGACGTCGATGGTGAAGGTGAAGTTTCATGTCAGAGGTCGGGACTTGGGTTACTGTTAGGTGTTCAGTAAGGAGTATGGGGATGATAGGGTTACAGGTAGAGGTCAGATGCGACTCTGATGTGAGGGCAATGGCCATATTGAGCTTCAGGTTTATGGTGAGGCATGGGAGACATTGATGGTTACCATGACGGTTCACATGCAGTGGCCAGGGCTAAGGATAGGGCTTTGTGTTCTGTAAGGTGTATGGGTGGGATAGGATTAGAGATAGAGTTAGGGCGTGTCTCTGATGTGAGGGTGAGCATGAGATCGAGGTTCAGAGTTATGGTGAAGCATGGGTGATGTCAATGGTTGCGCTGCGGGCTCCGGTCCAGGTGCCATGGCTAGGGTTAGGGTTAGTTGTTCGGTATGTTGTACGGAGAGGATAAGGTTACGATTAGAGTTAGAGTCAGGCTATAATGTGAGGGAGAGTGCGCTATTGAGTTACAGGACTACAGTGAGGCAAGCGCAACTTCCATGGTGATGGTGGAGTGTCAAGCCAACAGCCACTTCTACGGTTGGGGTTATGGGTTTGGTAATGTGTATGGGGAGGATAAAGTTATGGTTAGAGTTAGGATCCTCCTCTGATGTGAGGGCGATGGCGAGATTGAGCTTCAGGATTATCGTGAGGCATGGGTGATATCGATGCTAACAGTGAGGATTCAGGTACAGGGGCCCGGCCTAGGGTTATGGAAATGTATTCTGTAAGCTCTATGGAGAGGATAGGGTTATGTTTAGAGTTATGGTTCGGCTGTAATATGAGGACGAGTCTGAGATTCAGGTTCATTACTACGTTGAGACATTGGTGACGTTGATGGTGCCATTGAGGGGCAGATCCAGGGGACTGTGCTAGGGTTATGGTTAAGTGTTTGTTAAGGTGTACCATGAGGGTAGGGATTGTTTAGAGTTAGGGTATGGTTCTGATGTACAGGGGAGCACGTGATTGACATTCTGTGTTATGGTGAGGTGTGAGTTTCATCGATGGTGATGGGAAGGGGACAGTTCCAGTGGCAAGGGCCAAGGTTAGGATTTTGTGTTCTGTAAGGAGTATGGGGAGGATAGGTTTCCGGACAGAGTTAGGGCTTGGCTATAATGTGCGGGAAAGTGCGAGATTGAGGTTCAATGTTAAGGTGAGGTATGGTTGAATTCGATGGTGAAGGTGAAGTGTCAGTTGTGTTTGGGGCTAGGGCTACTGTTAGGTGTTTGGTAAGGAGTACATGGATGATAGGGTTACAGTTAGAGATCAGATTCGGCTCTGAAGAGAGGGTGATTGCGAGATTGAGTTTAAGGTTTAAGGTGAGGTGTGGTCGTTACCAATGTTGAAGTTGAAGTGTCAGGTCATGGGGCTTGGGTTAGGGTTAGGATTAGTTGCTCAGTAAGGAGTACAGGGATAATAGGGTTACAGTTAGAGTTCGGATCTGGCTCTTACATGAGGTCAATGGCTAGATTGAGCTTCAGGATGATGGTGAGGCATAGGAGACATTGTTGCTGATGGTGCAGTTTCAGGTCCAGGGGCCAGGGAGAAGGTTAGGGTATTGTGTTCCTAAATGTGTACGGGAAGGATAAGATTATGGATAGAGTTATGGTGTGTCTCTGATGTGATGGTGAGCACGAGATTGAGGATCAGGGTTACAGTGAGGCGTGTTTGATGTCAATGGTAACGGTGAGGGGTTAGGTCCAGGTGCCAGGGCTAGGGTTAGGGTTAGTTGTTCTGTATGTTGTACGGAGAGGATAAGGTTACGATTAGAGTTAGGGTCCGATTGTGATGTGAAGGTGAGTCCTAGATTGAGGTTCCATTTTATGATGTGGTGTGGTGACGTCAATGGTGAATGTGAGGTGTCAGGTGCAGGGGCCTGTGCTCGGGTTATGGTTAGGTGTTTGGTAGGTGTACAGTGAGGGTAGGGTTTCGTTTAGAGTTAGGGCCTGGTTCTGATGTGCTGCAGAGCGCGTGTTTGTTATTCTAGGTCATGGTTTGGCGTGCCTGACGTCAATGGTGACGCAGAGGGGTCAGGTCCAGTGGCAAGGGCTAAGTTTGGGGTTTTGTGTTTTGTAAGGTGTACGGGGAGGATAGAGTTCTGGATAGAGTTAGGGTCCGGCTCTGATGTGAGGGTGAATGCGAGATTGATGTTCAGTGTTAAGGTGAGGCGTGGTGGACGACGATGGTGAAGGTGAAGTTTCAGGTCAGTGGTCGGGGCTTGGGTTACTCTTAGGTGTTTGGTAAGGAGTATGGGGATGACAGGGTTACAGGTAGAGATCAGATGTGGCTCTGATGTGAGGGCCATGGCCAGATTGAGCTTCAGGGTTATGGTTTTGGCATGAGAGACTTGGAAGTTTACCATGACTGTTCACATGCAGGGGCCAGTTCTAGGGATAGGGCTTTGTGTTCTGTAAGGTGTATGTTTAGGATATCATTACGGATAGAGTTTGGGTGTGTCTCTGATGTGAGGGGGAGCATGAGACTGAGGTTCCGGGTTATGGTGAAGCATGGGTGATGTCACTGTTTATGGAGCAGGCTTAGGTCCAGGTGCCATGGCTAGGGTTCGGGTTAGTTGTTCGATATGTTGTACGGAGAGGATAAGGTTATGATTAGAGTTAGGGCCCAGCTGTGATGTGAGAGCAAGACCTAGATTGAGGTTCAGTGTTCATGTGTGGCGTGGGTGCTGTCGATAGTGACTCTGAGGTGTTAGGTCCAGGGGACTGTGCTAAGGATATTGGTAGGTGTTCACTAAGGTGTATGGGATGAATAGGGCTATATTTAGATTTAGGTTTCAACTGTAATGTGAGTAGGAGAGTGAGATTGAGGTTCTGGTTTTTGGTGAGGTGTGGGTGTCATCGATTGGTGACTGTGTTGGGTCAGGTCCAGGTTCTAGGGCTAGTATTAGGGTTTTGTGTTAGGTGAAGTGTATGGGAAGGATTCAGTTATGGATAGAGAGAGGGTCTGGCTGTGATGTCAGGGTGAGTGCGAGATTGAGGTTCAGTGTTAAGGTTAGGTGTGGGTGATATCAAAGGTGAATGTGAAGTGTCAGGTCTGGGCTTGGTGCTAGTGTTAGGGTTAGGCGTATCAGAAGGAGTATGGGGAAGATCGGGTTAGAGTTAGAGTTTGAATCCAGCCCAGATATGAGAGAAATGGCCCAACTGACCTTCAGGATTATGGTGAGGCATGGGCATCATCGAGGCTGATGGGGAGGGTTCACGTCCAGGGACGAGGGCTAGGGGTAGGGTTTGGTGTTCTGTAAGCAGTACAGAGAGAATAGGTTTATGTTTAGATTTAGGGTCCATCTCTGACGTGAGGGCCAGCCTGGGGTTGCGGTTCAGTGTTAAAAAGAGGCATGGGTAACATCGCTGTTGAACGTGAAGTGTCAGGTCCAGTGGCCCTGGCTAGGGCTAGGGTTAGGTTTCTGTAAGGTGAAGGGACCCCCACTAGGAAGATGGCAAACTTCCGGCTTCTCTTCCGGGTCCTCAGTTCCCAACGGCGCCACCTTAAGACCAATCACCTCTCTCCCCACTCCCACTCCCAGCACCTAACCAATAGCCACCAGCCCCGTAGACGTAACACCAAAATCACCCCATGCCCCTTCGTATATAACCCAGCACCTTTCCCCAGTAAAGCAGAATTCTCTGGTGAATTGCTGCTGTGTGTCGCTCCCTTCCTTTCATTGGTGCCGCAACCCGGGGGACAGGACACCCCAACTGGGCCCCGTCTTCCTCCCGACACCAGGAGCAGCTTGCCCTCGTCCTCTTTTTCCGGCGCTGGCTCCTCACACTCACCACTCCTCTTTGGCCTTTAGGTAAGTTTTCCCCCAGAGTGGGCCACTCTTCCCCGAGCTATTGCAGTGCCATTGACTATGATCATCCAGCAAGGCCCTGACGCTAGGGGACGAAGAAGGAACTATCCCCGCCTCCAGCCTTCACAGCTGCTGCAGACCCTTATGCACCCCTCGAGCAGCCATAAATTGCCACCTCCGGCCTTCACAGCTGCTGCAGTCCCTCAGGCTCCCGTCCAACAGTCATAAATTGCCGCCTCCGGCCTTCACCGCTGCAGCAGACCCTCTGGCCCCCCTCCAACAGCCATAAATTGCTGTCTCTGGCCTTCACGGCTGCAGCAGACACTCTGGCCCCCCTCCAACAGCCATAAATTGCCACCTCCGGACTTCACAGCTGCTGCAGACCCTCAGGACCCCATCCAACAGCCATAAATTGCTGCCTCCGGCCTTCACAGCTGCTGCAGACCCTCAGGCCACCCCTCCAACAGCCATAAACCCCGCCTCAGGCCTTCACAGCTGCGACGGACCCTCAGGCCCCTCCTCCAACAGCCATAAACGAGGTGACTCCTTTGTGATGAGAACGCTCCCTTTTCCACTCCTTCCTTCCGTTCTACCTGCCGAAATCCATTCCGTTCACTGAAAATTCCTAGTACTAGGTACCTCGGACTCTGGCACTCTGCCTTCTTAGAGAAGTCTGGGTGACGACCCACACTTCCTAAGAAACTGACTCGTATACGAGTTTCCGCAGACCACTAAGGATCATCGGGGATGCCCTTTGTCTCCTTGCGGTCTGCTCCCAGTCCGAGGATCTCCGTTCGTCTTCCCCTGTTTGTCTCCTTCTCTGTCCTTTAGCCATGGGAGCCTCCTCATCCCTCCCTGAAAGTTCATCTCTTGAATGCCTGCTCAAGTATCTAGCCACCCTCTCCCTGACGCCTGATATAAAACCAAAACTTCTCCGCAAATACTGCTCCCAAAATTGGCCAACATACCCCCTAGACAATAACAACCAATGGCCCGCAGGGGGAACTCTTGATCCTAACATCACTCGCGATCTCTTTCACTACTGCCAGCGCCTGAAAAACTGGAAGGAGATTCCCTATACCGAAGCTTTCTGCCTCCTCCCCCCTCCCCAAGATCTCCTAGCCTGCAAGCTGTCTCCCCTGCAAAAGCCTCCCATTCACTTCCTTTCCCCTCCTCTCCTACAACAACCCCTCCCCCTTCCTCCACCACCATCTCCTCCCCCACCTCACCCCCCTTGCAGTTCAAGCCTGAGCCTTTCAGACCCCCTCTAAGTTCCAAGAGACTCTTCTGTCTTTGCCCCCATCACCTGTTTCTCCCCCACAGACTGAGCCAGAACCCTTCAGTCCTCCTCAGACTCAGTCCTGTGAGCCTCCCAAAATTATCGCCACAACCCCGAGAGGTAGCAAGATCCGAAGGCATCGTGCACGTTCACGTCCCTTTCTCCTTAAGAGATTTAGCCCAACTTGAGAAACGCCTAAGTTCCTTTTCCACTGATCTCACAACATATATCAGAGAGTTTCAATAGACCCTCCAGTCATACAGCCTCACACATCATGACATTTTCATGCTCCTAGCCAATACCCTCCTTCCTGAAGAGCATAGACGAGTTTGAGACTTCGCCCAAACGCACGCCACCTAAACCCACAGGACTGACCCCACTTTTCCCCTGGCCCCACCGCTATCCCCGAACAAGACCCACACTGAGATTATAACACCACCGTGAGTCTCCGCTCTAGAGATATCTTCGCCTGCTGCTTAATAGCAGGTCTGAAAAAAGCAGCTCGCAAATAGTCAGTTTTCAAAAGCTCCCTCCGAGTTCTTAGACAGACTCACTCAAGCCCTATTACAGTTTACCAGCCTGGACCCAGAAACGCCTGATGGGAGACATGTCCTTATGACATACTTCCTAGCTCAAAGCTACCCCGACATTAAAGCTAAACTCAAAAAGTTAGAACAGGGCCCCGCTACCCCACAGACTGAGATCCTAACAGTGGCCTTTAAAGTCTTCCATAACCGGGAGGAGGAGAAAGAACGCCGTAAACAAAAGGCTGATCTGGCCAATTTCCAAATGTTGGCCCAGCTGATAAAACCACAACCTGGGCACTCCTCTGCAAACAAGCACCCCACAGGAGCTTGTTTCAAGTGCAGACAAGAAAGACATTGGTCAAGGGCTACCACCCCATGCCCCAGATGCCACAAAAAGGGCCACTGGGGGTCTGATTGCCCAGCCACCCGAAGGGGAGGCTGGACGAAGAACCCCCATCCTAAGCCCGCCATAGTGGGGCTGGCAGAAGAAGACTGACAGGGCCCGGGAGCTTCTCGCCCGACCATTTCCATCACCAAACAGGAGCCCAGGGTTACTTCAATAGTAGATGGTCACCCCATCTCCTTCCTCCTAGACATAGGAGCCACCTTCTCAGTCTTGCGGGAATACCAGGGCCCTATCACGCCTGCCATGACTCCTATAGTAGGGGTGGGGGGTAAACAGATTTCCCCATTAAAACCCCCCTTTTATGCACAATCCAAGACAATCCCATACCTTTCTCCCACGCCTTCCTGGTTATGCCCCAGTGTCCCATCTCCTTACTAAGATGGGACATCCTTTCTCTCCTCCATGTTTCCATAACTATATCCACTCCCACAGCCCCCAGTACTCCCTTTCTAATGGCCCTCATAGCCAACGACCCCCCTCTACCCAATGAAAGCTCCAGTCCCGCCCTCATACACCCTGTAAATCCCAGAGTTTGAGACATTACAAGCCCCTCCGTAGCTCTATGTCCTCCTGCCTCTATCAAATTACGTGACCCCTCTCAGTATATCTGTCAGGCCCAATACCCCCTAACCACTTCAGCCCTCATAGGCCTCCAACCCATCACTCAAGATCTTTGAAACAAAAATTACCTCAGACCCACTCACTCCCCATTTAATACCCCCATATTAGCTCTTAAAAAAACGAACAGATCTTTCCGCCTCGTCCAAGACCTTCGCCTCATCAACATGGCCATCATCCCTATCCCTCCCTTAGTCCCAAATCCATACACCCTTTTATCGCTGCCCTGCCTTGGCCTCCCGAGACCCCTCCTCCCAAGATTTTTTCGCCTTCACCTGGACAGACCCATACACAAGACATTCTGAACAACTCACTTGGACAGTTTTGCCACAAAGCTTCCGAGTCCACCTTATTACAGTACGTGGACAATCTTCTACTCTGCAGTCCCTCGTGAGAACAGTCTCAACTTGACACTGACTCCTTACTTAACCTTCTAGCTTCCAGAAGTTACCGAGTATCCCCTGTCAAAGCTCAAATCTCTTCCCCTTCTGTCACTTACCTCCGATTTCTTCTATCTCAACAAAGAAAGTCCATTACCTTAGACAGAAAATGGCTCCTCTCTGACCTGCCCGTTCCCAAAACCAAGACAGAAATCCTTTCCTTTCTAGGGCTGGCTGGGTATTTTAGAGCATGGATCCCTAACTTCTCCCTGTTGGCAAGACCCCTATACGACCTCAGGAAGGGCCCCCCTGAAGAACCGTTATCCTCCTCACCCCGACACTCTTTCATTAGGCTCCGTCAAGCCCTTGTGGAAGCCACAGCTCTCCATCTTCTGGATTTGTCAAAGAACTTCTCTTTATACATTCATGAGAACTCCAGTCAAGCTCTAAGAGTCCTAAGCCAATATTATGGCCCATCCTTTGCCCCAGTAGCTTATCTTTCCAAGCAATTATACCGCACAGTTCGGGGATGGGCCCCCTGCCTACGGGCATTAACTGCTGGACAGCTCTTGCAGAAAGAAGCTTATAAACTGACATTCGGGGCGCCCCTTACCATTCTGTCCCCACATCACCTAAAAGATCTCTTAACCTACAAAAGTTTACAGACTCTCCCTCCCTCCAGATTCCTGACCTTACTGTCCTCTTTCCTCCAAAATTCCGTTCACCCCCTTTGCCATACATACACGAATCATGACTTTTCCTCCTTTACCGTTCTCTTGCTTTTTCTCCTCATTCCTATTGTCTTCCCCGCCACCCCAGCCTCCTTTGTATGGCGATTTAAAGTAAGACAGACTTACACACAGCTTCAAACAAAAGTTACTGCCCTCATTGCCACATCAGACTGCCCTCTGAAACGCTGCTCCGAGCCTTTATACCTCCACTTTCCTCCCTCCACCGAAGTGTTCACTAGCAGCTACCTTTATTCTCCCTAACTCTGCTTCCTCTATGACCAAAGACAAGCCTATTGCAGGCAATGGCAAGACACCTACGGGGGATGTCCCTACTAGTCTTGCGCCATTCACTACATGAGTAACTCCCAGTACCCACAGTATTACTCCTCCAACCGTTTCATGAAATACCCCAATGGCTCATTCTCTTTATCAATCCCAGATCCATAGGACTCTCAATGGGCCACCGGAGTCACAGCCTCAGTTTACTATGGGGGGTCCTTGACCCCCCATGGTACCCTTCATATCTCTCAAGAGTGTGTTCCCTCTCACTACCAGATCTCTCAAGTTGCATCAGATATCGAACATTCTGAAAAAGTCATTATCCAAACTCTTGACAGCACTTCTTCATTTTCTTATTCCTCCTACTCTTAGTTACAGCTTATTCAAGACACCACCATCTTTCTCAACCACACCCTCAACACCGCCAATTGTTTCTTGTGCACATCACTACAGCGCCCATTTCTAGCCACCGTGCCCCTTAATATTTCCAACTACTCCTTCCATGCAGAGGACAACCCCTCCGCCCCCTGGTAGACATACCCCTATTGGAACCAGAATACGCAGATAATCTCACCATCCACCACTGTGTAGGCCCAGCTGCACCCTCCTTCAGCACACTTCACTGTGTCTCTACCTACACCCCCTACTTCCGGCTCTAACACATTCACTCAACCGGGACACTTCTTTTAGTGTAGTGTCAGTCTTTTCAACTCACTGCCTCCCAACTCCAATATACCCTGCATTCTCATCACCCTAATCCCACAGCTTATACTTTACAGCATGGCAGAATTTCTTGAGCTCCAACGTCCCTTGCCCTCGTGCACAAAACGGGCTGCTTTCCTTCCCATCATGATCAGTATCTCTTTGACCACCTCAGCCATTGTGGCAGAGTTTTCGAGAGGAGCCTTGAGTCACTCTCTATGGGCAATTAGAAATCTCAACAACAAACTTGAAAGAGCCCTGACATCCACTGCCGATTCCCTAGATCTCTCCAAAGACAGGTCACTTCGCTAGCTAAGGTCACCCTTCAAAACCGGCGGGCCTTAGATCTGCTTACAGCCAAGAAGGGCGGCACTTGCGTCTTCCTTCGAGAGGAGTGCTGCTATTACATCAAGGAATCTGGCATTGTAGAAACTGCCTTTACCAAACTCACCGACCTTGCCTCCAGCCTCCACTCTGCTTCCAATTCCAACCCATTTTCTACAATACTAACAAACCCCCTCCTTACCTGGCTCTGGCCCATTGCAGGCCCCATAATAATCATTCTTCTCGTCTGTCTCTTCTTACCCTGTATAATAAAGTTCATCAAATCCCAAGTCGGAAAATTCTCTAATCAAACTTTCAACCAGCTTTTACTCAGAAACTATCAGCTTCTAGCCACAGAAGATCCCTCACCCTCACGTAACCTCCTCACCACACGCTGAGATGGATCCCTCTCTCTGCTAGAAACTGTTCCTGGAAACAATGGCCGCAGACGCCTGGCTTCTGGCACCCATATCCTCTTGGCACCATTGGAATCAACAAGTCCTTGACCTATAGTTACAAGGAACCTTCATTGATTTCCAACCTGAAGAAGTCCACATCTACTCGTCCTTACTGTGGGGAATCCTATCAATCCTTTTCCCCCAATCCTCAAGCTCTCATTCCCTTCATCACCCCATTCAGCAGGAAGCAGTCAGAAAGAAAGCAACATCCACAACCCCATTAAGGAGAAAGGGGGGAATGAAGGGACCCGCACCAGTAAGATGGTGAACTTCCAGCTTCTCTTCCGGGTCCTCAGTTCCCTATGGCACCACCTAAAGACCAATCACCTCTCTCCCCACTCCCACACCCAGCACCTAGCCAATAGCCAACAGCCCCATAGAAGTAACACCACTATCACCCCATTCCACTTCCTATATAACCCAGCACCTTTCCCCAATAAAGCAGAATTCTCTGGTGAATTGCTGCTGTGTGTCGCTCCCTTCTGTTCATAAGGCATACGGGGTAGACAGGATTACAGGTAGAGTTCAGATCCTGCTACGAAGTTAGGGAGATTGCGAGATTGAGCTTCAGGTTTAAGGTGAGGCATGGGTGATATCAATGGTGAAGGTGGAGAGTGTGAGGTCATGGGGCAAGGCAAGGGTTAGCATTAGTTGTTTAGTAAGTAGTACAGGGATGGAAGGGTTACACCTAGAGTTCGGATCTGGCTCTGATGTGAGGTTGATGGCCAGACTGAGCTTCAGGATGACGGTGAGGCATAGGAGACATCGTTGATGATGGTGAAGTTGCAGGTCCAGGGGCCAGGGAGACGGTTAGGGTTTGTGTTCCTATAGGTGTACGGGGTGGATAGGGTTACGAATAGTGTTAGGGTGTGTTTCTGTTGTGAGGGTGAGCACAACATTGGGTATCAGTGTTACGGTGAGGCACATGTGATGTCAATGTTTACGGTGAGTGCTCAGGTCCAGGTGCCAGTGCTATGGTTAGGGTTAGTTGTTCGGTACGTTGTACGGAGAGGATAAAGTTATGATTTGAGTTAGAGTCCGGCTGTGATGTGAGGGTGAGTCCTAGATTGAGGTTCCATTTTATGATGTGGTGTGGGTGACATCAATGGTGAAGGTGATGGGTCAGGTACAGGAGCCTGTACTCGGGTTATGGTTAGGTGTTTGGTAGATGTACAGTGAGGATAGGGTTTCGTTTAGAATTAGGGCCTGCTTCTGATGTACTGCTGAGCGCTTGTTTGTTGTTCTAGGTTATGGTGTGGGGTGACTGACGTCTACGGTGACAGGGTGGGTCAGGTCCAGCGGCAAGGGCTAAGGTAAGGATTTTGCATTCTGTAAGGTGTACGGGTAGGATAGGGATCTGGATACATTTAGGGTTTGGCTCTGATGTGAGGGTGATTGCGAGATTCAAGTTCAGTGTTTAGGTGAGGCGTTGTTGACGTCGATGTTGAAGGTTGTGTTTCAGGACAGTGGTCGGGGCTTGGGATACTGTTAGGTGTTCGGTAAGGAATATGGGAATGACAGGGTTACATGTAGAGGTAAGATGCGGCTCTGATGTGAGGGCAATGGCCAGATAGAGCTTCAGGATTATGGTGAGTCATGGGAGGCATTGATGGTTACAATGACGGTTCAAGTGCAGGGGCCAGGTCTAGGGATAGGGCTTTGTGTTCTGTAAGGTGTATGGGTAGTTTAGGGTTATGGATAGAGTTAGGGTGTGTCTCTGATGTGAGGGTGAGCATGAGACTGAGTTTCAGGTTTATGGTGAAGCTTGGGTGATGTTAATGTTTATGGTGAGGGCTCAGGTCCATGTTCCATGTCTAGGGTTAGGGTTAGAAGTTCGGTATGTTCTACGGACCGGATAAGGATATGATTAGATTTGGGGCCAAGTTGTGATGTGAGGGCAAGACCTAGACTGAAGGTCAGTGTTCATGTGTGGCATGGGTGAAGTCGATAGTGATGCTGAGTGGTCAGGTCCTGGGGAATGTTCTAAGTTCATTTTTAGGTGTTCACTAAGGTGTATGGGATGGATAGGGCTAAATTTATATTTAGGTTTTGGCCGTGATGTTAGTGGGAGTGTGAGATTGAGGTTCTGGTTTATGGTGAGGTGTGGGTGTCTTCGATTGGTGACCATGTGGAGTCAGGACCAGGTTCCAGGGCTAGGGTTAGGGTTTTGTGTTAGGTGAAGTGTATGGGAAGAATTCAGTTATAGATAGAGAGAGGCTCTGGCTGTATGTGAGGGTGAGTGCGAGATTGAGGGTCAAAGTTAAGGTGAGGTGTTGGTGATATCAATGTTGAAGGTGAAGTGTCAGGTCAGGGCTTGGGGCTAGTGTTAGGGTTAAGCATATGGGAAGGAGTACGGGGAAGATAGGGTTAGAGTTAGAGTTCAGATCCGGCCCTGATATAAGAGCAATAGCCCAACTGACCTTTAGGATTATGGTGAGGCGTGGGTGACATCGATGCTGATGGTGAGGGTTCAGGTCCAGGGACCAGTGCTAGGGTTAGGATTTGGTGTTCTGTAAGCAGTACAGTGACAATAGGTTTATGTTTAGAGTTAGGGTCCAGCTCTGACGTGAGGGCAAGCCTGAGGTTGCGGTTCTGTGTTAAGAAGATTCATGGGTGACATCGCTGATGAAGGTGAAGTGTCAGGTCCAGTGGCCCGGGCTAGCACTAGTGTTAGGTTTCTGTAAGGTGTACGGGGCATATAGAATTACAGTTAGAGTTCAGGTCAGGCTCTGAAGTGAGGAAGATTGTGAGATTGACATTCAGGATTAAGGTGAGGCATGGGTGATATCAATGGTGAAGGTGTGTATGAGGTCATGGTGCAAGGGCCAGGGTTAGCATTAGTTGATTAGTAAGGAGTACGGGTTGATATTCTTACAGCTAGAGTTCGGATCTGGCTCAGATGTGAGGGTGATTCCCTGATTGAGCTTCAGGATGACGGTGAGGCATAGGAGACTTTGTTGCTGATGGTGAAGTTTCAGGTCCAGGGGACAGGGAGAGGGTTAGGGTTTGTTTTCCTAAAAGTGTACGGGGTGCATACGGTTACGAATAGTGTTCGGCTGTGTTTCTGGTGTGAGGGTGAGTGCAACATTGAGAATCAGTGTTACGGTGAGGCACGGGTGATGTCAATGGTTACGGTGAGCACTTAGGTCCAGGTGCCAGGGCTAGGGTTAGGGTTAGTTGTTCGGTACGTTGTACGGAGAGGATAAGGTTGTGATTAGAGTTACGGTCTGGCTGTGATGTGAGGGTGAGTCCTAGATTGAGGTTCCTTGTAACGGTGTATTGTGGGTGATGTCAGTAATGAAGGTGAGGGGTCAGGTACAGGGGCCTGTGCTCGGGTTATTGTTAGGTGTTTGGTAGGTGTACAGTGAGGATAGGGTTTCCTTTAGAGTTAGGGCCTGGTTCTGATGTGCTGTGGAACGAGTGTTTGTTGTTCTAGGTTATGGTGTGGCGTGGCTGACGTCAATGGTGATGGGGATGGGTCAGGTCCAGTGGCAAGCGCTAAGGTTAGGGTTTTGTGTTCTGTAAGGTGTATGGGGAGAATAGGGTTCTGGATAGAGTTCACGTCTCTGATGTGAGGGTGAGTGCGAGATTGACATTTAGTGTTAAGGTGAGGCGTGGTTGAAGTCGATGCTGAAGGTGAAATTTCAGGTCAGTGGTTGGTGCTTGGGTTACTGTTAGGTGTACGGTAAGGAGTATGGGGATGACAGGGTTACAGGTAGCGGTCAGATGTGGCTCTGATGTGAGGGCAATTGCCAGATTGAACTTCAGGGTTATGGTATGGAATGGGAGACATTGATTGTTACCATGACGGTTCACATGCAGTGGCCAAGGATATGGATAGGGCTTTGTGTTCTGTAAGGTGTAGGTGTATGGGTAGGATAGGGTTACGGATACAGTTAGGGTGTGTCTCTGATGTGAGGGTGAGCATGAGACTGAGGTTCAGTGTTATGGTGTAGTATGGGTGACGACAATGGTTATGGTGAGGGCTCAGGTCCAGCTGCCATTGCTAGGGTTAAGGTAAGTTGTTCAGTATGTTGTACGAAGAGGAGAAGGTTATGATTAGAGTTGGGGCCCAGCTGTGATGTGAGGGCAAGGCCTAGATTCAGTTTCAGTGTTCATCTGTGCATGGGTGATGTCGATAGTGACGCTGAGGGATCAGGTCTGTTGAACTGTGCTAAGTTTATTGTTAGTTGTTCACTAAGGTGTATAGGATGGATAGGGGTATATTTAAACTTAGGTTTCGGCTGTGATGTGAGTGGGAGCATGAGATTGAAGTTCTGGTTTATGGTGAGGTGTGGGTGTCATCGACTGTTGACTGTGTGGAGTGAGGTACAAGATCCACAGCTAGTGTTAGGATTTTGTGTTAGGTGAAGTGTATGGGAAGGATTCAGTTATGGATAGAGAGAGGGTCTGGCTGTGATGTGAGGGTGAGTGCGAGATTGAGGTTCAGTGTTAATGTGAGGTGTGGGTGATATCAATGGTGAAGGTGAAGTGTCAGGTCAGGGCTTGGGGCTACTGTTAAGGTTAGGCGTATGGGAAGGAGTACGAGGAAGATCGGGTTAGATTTAGAGTTCGGATCTTGACCTGATATGAGAGCAATAGCACAACTGACATTCAGGATTATGGTGGGGCGTGGGTGACATAAATTCTGATGGTGAGGGTTCAGGTCCAGGGACCAGTGCTAGGGTTAGGGATTGGTGTTCTGTAAGCAGTACAGAGAGGATAGGTTTATGTTTAGAGTTAGGGTCCAGCTCTGCCGTGAGGGCAAGCCTGAGGTTAACATTCAGTATTAAGAAGAGGCATGGTTATCGCTGATGAAGGTGAAAGTCTTCATTGGTCCATGCTAGTGCTAGGGTTAGGTTTCTGTAAGGCGTATGGGGTAGATAGGATTACCGTTAGAGTTCAGATCCGGCTCTGAAATGAGGGAGATTGCGAGTTTGAGGTTCAGGTTTAAAGTGAGGCATGGGTGATATCAATGGTGAAGGTGGTGTGTGTGAGGTCATCGGGCAAGGGCTAGGGTTAGCATTAGTTGTCCAGTAAGGAGTACGGGAATGATAGAGATACAGCTAGAGTTCGGATCTGGCTCTGATGTGAGGGTGATGGCCAGATTGAGCTTCAGTATTATGGTCATGCATCGGAGTCTTCATTGCTGCTGGTGAAGTTTCAGATCTAGGGGCAAGGAAGAAATTTAGGGTGTGTGTTCCTAAATGTGTACGGGGTGGATTGGTTATGAAGAGTGTTAGGGTGTGTTTCTGATGTGAGGATGAGCGCAATATTGAGTATCAGTGTTACGGTGAGGCACGGGTGTTGTCAATGGTTATGGTGAGTGCTTAGTTCCAGGTGCCAGGGCTAGGGTTAGGGTTAGTTGTTCGGTGTGTTGTACGGAGTGTATAGGGTTACGATTAGAGTTAGGGTACAACTGTGATGTGAGGGTGAGTCCTAGATTGAGGTTCCATTTTATGGTGTGTTGTGGGTTACCTCAATGGTGAAGGTGAGGGGCCAGGTACAGGGGCCTGTGCTCGGATTATGTATAGGTGTTTGGTAGGTGTACAGTGAGGAGAGGGTTTCGTTTAGAGTTAGGGCCCAGTTCTGATGTGCTTTGCAGCGCGTGTTTGTTTTTCTAGGTTATGGTGTGGAGTGGCTCACGTCAATGGTGACGGGGAGGGTCAGGTCCAGTGGCAAGGGCTAAGGTTAGGGATTTGTGTTCTGTAAGGTGTACGGGGAGGATAGGGTTCTGGAAAGAGTTAGGGTGCGGCTCTGATGCGGGACTGAGTGCGAGATTGATGTTCAGTGTTAATGTGAGGCGTGGTTGATGTCGATGGTGAAGGTGTAGTTTCAGGTCAGTGTTGGGAGCTTGGGTTACTTTTAGGTGTTCGGTAAGGAGTATGGGGTTGACATGGTTGCAGGTAGAGGTCAGATGCGGCACTGATGTGGGTCAATGGCCAGATTGAGCTTCAGGGTTATGGTGAGGCATGGGAGACATTGAAGGTTACCATGACGGTTCATATGCAGGGCCCATTGCTAAGGATAGGGCTTTGTGTTCTGTAAGGTGTACGGGGAGGATAGGGTTCTGGAAAGAGTTAGGGTCCGGCTCTAATGCGAGGGTTGGTGCGAGATTGACGATCAGGGTTAAGGGGAGGCGTGGTCAACATCGATGGTGAAGGTGAAGTTTCAGTTCAGTGTTCTGGGCTTGGGTTACTTTTAGGTGTTCGGTGAGGAGTATGGGGATGACAGGATTACTGGTAGAGGTCAGATGCGGCTCTTATGTGAGGGCAATGGCCAGATTGAGCTTCAGGATTATGGTGAGGCATGGGAGACATTGATGGTTACCATGACGGTTCACATGCAGGGGCCAGGGATAGGGATAGGGCTTTGTGTTCTGTATTGTGTATGGGTATTATAGGGATACGAATAGAGTTAGAGTGTGTCTCTGATGTGAGGGTGAGCATGAGAGTGAGGATCTGGGTTATGGTAAAGCATGGGTGTTGTCAATATTTTATGATGTGGTGTGGGTGACGTCAATGGTGAAGGTGAGGGATCAGTTACAGGGGCCTGTGATCGGGTTATGGTTATGTGTTTGGTAGGTGTACAGTGGGGATAGGTTTTCCTTTAGAGTTAGGGCCTTGTTCTGATGTGCTGTGGAGCGTGTGTTCGTTCTTGTAGGTTATTGTGTGGCCTGGCTGATGTCAATCGTGACGGGGAGGGGTCAGGTCCAGTGGCAAGTGCTAAGGTTAGGGTTTTTGTTCTGTAAGGTGTACGGGGAGGATAGGGTTCTGGATAGAGTTAGGTTCCAGCTCTGATGTGAGTGTGAGTGCGAGATTGACGTTGAGTGTTAAGGTGAGGCTTGGTTGACGTCGAAGGTGAAGGTGAAGTTTCAGGTCAGTGGTGGGTACTTGGGATACTGTTAGGTTTTCGGTAAGGAGTACGGGGATGACAGGGTTACAGGTAGAGGTCAGATGCGGCTCTGATGTGAGGGCAATTGACAGATTGATTTTCAGAGTTCTGGTGATACATGATAGACATTGATGGTTACGATGACGGTTCATATGCAGGGGCCAGGGCTACGGGTAGGCTTTGGTTCTGTAAGGTGTATGGGTAGGATAGGGTTGTGGATAGAGTTAGGGTGTATCTCTGATGTGAGGGTGAGTATGAGACTGAGGTTCAGGGTTATGGTGAAGCATGGGTGATGTCAATGGTTACGGTGAGGGATCAGGTCCAGTTGCCATGGCTTGGGTTATGGTTAGTTGTTCGTTATGTTGTACAGAGAGGATAAGGTTATGATTAGAGTTAGGGCCCTGCTGTGATGTGAGGGCAAGACCTAGATTGAGGTTCAGTGTTCATGTGTGGCATGGGTGATATCGATAGTGACGCTGAGATGTCAGGTCCAGGGGTCTGTGCTAAGGTCATTTTTATGTGTTCACTAAGGTGTATGGGATGGATAGGGCTATATTTAGATTTAGGTTTTGGCTGTGATGTGAGTGGGAGCATGAGATTGAGGTTCTGTTTTATGGTGAGGTGTGGGTGACGTCAATGGTGCAGGTGATGGGTCAGGCACAGGTTCCTGTGCTCGGGTTATGGTTAGGTGTTTGGTAGTTGTGCAGTGAGGATAGGGTTTCATTTAGAGTTAGGGCCTGGTTCTGATGTGCTGTGGAGCGCGTGTTTATTGTTCTAGGTTACGGTGTGGAGTTGCTGACGTCAATGTTGACGGGGAGGGTTCAGGCCCAGTGGCAAGGGCTAAGGTTAGGATTTGTGTACTGTATGGTGTATAGGGAGGATAGGGTTCTGGATAGATTTAGGGTCTGGCTCTGATGTGAGGTTGAGTGCGAGATTGACCTTCAGTTTTAAGTTGAGGCGTGGTTGATGTCGATGGTGATGGTGAAGTTACAGGTCAGTGTTCGGGGCTTGGGTTACTGTTAGGTGTTCGGTAAGGAGTATGGGGATGACAGGGTTACAGGTAGAGGTCAGATGCAGCTCTGATGTGAGGGCAATGTCCAGACTGAGCTTCAGGTTTATGGTTAGGCATGGGAGACATTGATGTTTACCATGACGGTACACATGCAGAGGCCAGGGCTAGGGATATCAGGTCCACTGTCCTGGGCTAGCGCTAGGGTTAGGTTTCCGTAAGGCGTGCTGGGTAGGTAGGATTACATTTAGATTTCAGATCCGGCTCTGAAGTGAGGGAGATTGCGAGATTGAGGTTCAGGTTATGTTGAGGCATGGGTGATATCAATGGTTAAATTGTTTTGTGTGAGGTCATAGGGCAATGGCTAGTTTTAGCATTAGTTGTTCAGTAAGGAGTATGGGAATGATAGAGTTACAGCTAGAGTTCGGATCTGGCTCGGATTTGAGGGTGATGGCCAGATTGAGCTTCAGTATTATGGTAATGCATCGGAGACTTCATTGCTGCTGGTGAAGTTTCATATCTAATGGCAAGAGTGAAATTTAGGGTGTGTTTTCCTAAATGTGTACGGGGTGGATTGGTTATGAAGAGTGTTAGGGTGTGTTTCTGATGTGAGGATGAGTGCAACATTGAGTATCAGTGTTACGGTGATTCATGGGTGAGGTCAATGATTACGGTGAGCACTTAGATCCATGTGCCATGGCTAGGGTGAGGGTTAGTTGTACGGTATGTTGTACGGAGAGGATAAGGTTATGATTAGAGTTCGGGTCTGGCTGTGATGTGCGGGTGTGTCCTAGATTGAGGTTCCATTTTATGGTGTGGTGTGGGTGACATCAATGGTGAAGGTGAGGGGTCAGGAACAGGGGTTTGTGCTCAGGTTATGGTTAGGTGTTAGGTAGGTGTACAGTGAGGATTGGGTTACGTTTAGTGTTAGGGCCTGGTTCTGATGTGCTGTGGAGTGCGTGTTTGTTGTTCTAGGTTACAGTGTGGCAGGGCTGACGTCAATGTTGACAGGGGGTTGTTAGGCCCAGTGGCAAGGGCTAAGGTTAGAATTTGTGTACTGTAAGGTGTACGGGGATAATAGGGTTCAGGATAGAGTTAGGATCTGGCTCTGATGTGAGGGTTAGTGCAAGATAGATCTTCAGTGTTAAGTTGATGCGTGGTTGACGTGGATGGTGAAGGTCAAGTTTCAGGTCAGTGTTCGGGACTTGGGTTAGTTTCAGGTTTGCAGTAAGGAGTATGGGGATGACAGGGTTACAGGTAGAGGTCTGATGCGGCTCTAATGTGAGGGCAATGTCCAGATTGAGCTTTGGGGTTATGGTGAGGCATGGGAGACATTGATGGTTACCATGACGGTTCACATGCAGGGGCCAGGGCTAGAGCTAGGGCTTTGTGTACTGTAAGGTGTACGGGTAGGATTGGGTTATGGATAGAGTTAGGGTGTGTCTCTGATGTGAGGGTGAGCATGAGACTGAGGTTCAGGGATATGGTGAAGCATGGGTGATGTCAATGATTATGGTGAGGGCTCAGGTCCATGTGAGATGGCTAGGGTTAGGGTTAGTTGTTCGGTATGTTGTGCGGTGAGGATAAGGTTATGATTAGAGTTAGGGCCTAGCTGTGATGTGAGGGCAAGACCTAGATTTAGGTTCAGTGTTCATGTGTGGCATGGGTGATGTCGAAAGTGACGCTGAGGGGTCAGGTCCAGGGAACTGTGCTAAGGTTATTGTTAGGTGTTCCCTTAGGTGTACGGGATGGATAGGGCTATATTTAGATTTAGGTTTCGGCTGTGATGTGAGTGGGAGTGTGAGATGGAGTTTCTGGTTTATGGTGAGGTGTGAGTGTCATCGATTGATGACTGCGTTGGGTCAGGTCCAGGTTCCAGGGCTAGGGTTAGGGTTTGTGTTTGTGAAGTGTATGGAAAGGATTCAGTTATGGATAGAGAGAGGATCTGGCTGTGATGTGAGGGTGAGTGTGAGATTGAGGTTCAGTGTTAAGGTGAGGGGTGGGTGATATCAATGGTGAAGGTGAAGTGTCAGTTCAGGGCTTGGGGCTAGTGTTAGGTTTACGCGTATGGGAAGAAGTAGGGGGAAAATCGGGTTAGCGTTAGAGTTCGGATCTGGCCCTGTTATGAGAGCAATAGCCCAAATGACCTTCAGGATTATGGTGAGGCATGGGTGACATCGATGCTGATGGTGAGGGTTCAGGTCCAGGGGCCAGGGCTAGGGTTAGGGTTTGGTGTTCTGTAAGCAGTACAGAGAAGATAGGTTTATGTTTAGAGTTACGGTCCAGCTCTGATGTGAGGGCAAACCTGAGGTTGCCGTTCAGTGTTAAGAAGAGGCATGGTTGACATCGCTGATGAAGATGAAGTGTCAGGTCCAGTGACCCGGGCTAGGGCCAGGGTTAAGTTTCTGTAAGGCATACGGGGTAGAGAGGATTACAGTTTGAGTACAGATCCAGTTCTACAGTGAGGGAGACTGCGATATTGAGGTTCAGGTTTAAGGTGAGGCATGAGTGATATCAATGGTGAAGTTGGAGTGTGTGAAGTCATGGGGCAAGGGCTAGGGTTAGCATTAGTTGTTCAGTGAGGAGTACGGGGATGATAGGGTTACAGCTAGAGGTCGAATCTGTCTCTGATGTGAGATGATGGCCAGACTGAGCTTCAGGATTATGGTGAGGCGTAGGAGACGTCTGTACTGATGGTGAAGTTTCAGGTCCAGGGGCCAATGAGAGGATTATGGTTCGTCTTCCTAATGGTGTACGGGGTGGATAGGGTTACGAATAGTGTTAGGGTGTGTTTCTGATGTGAGTGTGATGGCAACATTGTGTATCAGTGTTACGTTGAGGCACGGGTGATGTCAATGGTTATGGTGAGCACTTAGGTCCAGGTGCCAGGACTAGGATTAAGGTTAGTTATTCGTTACGTTGTACAGAGAGGATAAGGTTGTGATTAGAGTTAGAGACCGCCTTTGATGTGAGGGTAAGTTCAAGACTGAGGTTCCCTTTTATGGTGTGGTGTGGGTGACGTCAATGGTGAAGGTGAGGGAGGGGATCAAAAGATGGCGGCATGAGTAGAGCAGCAGAAATCTCCTCCCAAAACCACATATATCTAAGAAAATATAACATAGACAACTCTTCCTAGTATAAAGACCAGAGGACACAGGACAATATCCAGACCACATCCGAACCTGAGAGAACCCAGCACTTTGCGAAGGGGTAAGATACAAGCCCCGGCCCGGCAAGATCCGAGCGCCCATCCCCCCAACTCCTGGCGGGAGAAGAATAGGCAGAGCTGTAGGGAGAGGGAGCCCAGGACTGTTGAACACCTAGCCCCAGCCATCCAGGCCAGAGTGCAGACAAAGTGCGTGTGCAGGGTTCCCTGGATACTAGGGAATCAGGGCAGCAAGAACAGTGAGCGGGCACCGGAGGCTGGGTGCCGGAGGACACCAGAAAAGAGAGCAAACATTTTATTTTTCTGTTTTGTTTTGGCAAGTGCTTCTTGGAAGTCTTAAAGGGATAGGGACCCCAATACTAGGGAAACAGGGCGGCAACAATGGTGAGCAGATGCCTGAGGCTGGCGGCGGAGAATAAAGAAAAATGAGTGGACACCTTTTTTTTTTTTTATTCAAAAAAAATTTTTTTTTATGTGGTCATTGTTTTGTTTTGGTGGGTGCTTTTTGGAAGTCTTAAAGGGACAGGGCAGTACACTTAATCCAGAGGTGGGGAATCCGTGGATCTCTGTGCACCCTAAAACCTCGGCTGCAGGGAGCAGGAAGGCCCTTTACGGAGCTAAATAGCCAACCAGTCGCTCCCCCTCCGATGCGACTCCACCACTTTGGAGCAGCTGCCCGAGCCAGGCCACGCCCACAGCAACAGCGGAGATAAACTCCATAGCAGCCGGGCAGGAAGCAGACACCCTGTCTGCATGCAGCTGCCCAGCACAAGCCACTAGAGGTCGCTGTTCTCCCAGGAGAGGAGGGCCACAAACCAACAAGTAGGGAAGTTCTTCCAGCTGTCACTCGTCCCAGCTCTGCAAACTATTGTTATCACCATGAAAAGGCAAAGCTACAGGCAGACAAAGATCACAGAGACAACACCAGAAATGGAGACATACCTAACCAGTCTTCCTGAAAAAGAATTCAAAATAAGAATCATAAACATGCTGACAGAGATGCAGAGAAATACGCAAGAGAAATGGGATGAAGTCCGGGGGGAGATCACAGATGACAGAAAGGAGATTGCAAAAATGAAACAAACTCTGGAAGAGTTTATAAGCAGAATGGATAGAATTCAAGAGGCCATTGATGGAATTGAAATCAGAGAACAGGAACGCATACGAGCTGACATAGAGAGAGATAAAAGGATCTCCAGGAATAAAACAATGTTAAGAGAACTGTGTGACCAATCCAAAAGGAACAATATCCGTATTATAGGGATTCCAGAAGAAGAAGAGAGAGGAAAAGAGATGGAGAGTATCTTAGAAGAAATAATTGCTGAAAACTTCCCCACACTGGGGGAGGAAATAATCGAACAGACCACGGAAATACACAGAACCCCCAACAGAAAGGATCCAAGGAGGACAACACCAAGACACATAATAATTAAAATGGCAAAGATCAAGGACAAGGAAAGAGTTTTAAAGGCAGCTAGGGAGAAAAAGGTCACCTATAAAGGAAAACCCATCAGGCTAACATCAGACTTCTCGACAGAAACCCTACAGGCCAGAAGAGAATGGCATGATATATTTAATACAATGAAACAGAAGGGCCTTGAACCAAGGATACTGTATCTAGCACGACTATCATTCAAATATGACGGTGGGATTAAACAATTCCCAGACAAACAAAAGCTGAGGGAACTTGGTTCTCACAAACCACCTCTACAGCACATCTTATAGAGACTGCTCTAGATGGGATCACTCCTAGAAAGGGCACAGCAAAAAACACCCAACATATGAAGAATCGAGGAGGAGGAACAAGAAGGGAGAGTAGAAAAGAATCTCCAGACAGTGTATATAACAGCTCAATAAACGACCTAAGTTAGGCAGTAAGATACTAAAGAGGCTAACCTTGAACCTTTGGTAACCACA
This sequence comes from Manis pentadactyla, assembly GCF_030020395.1. NCBI lineage: Eukaryota > Metazoa > Chordata > Mammalia > Pholidota > Manidae > Manis > Manis pentadactyla. The sequence goes on from NC_080029.1 coordinate 76,404,871, forward strand.
AATTTAAAGCCTGCAATGACAATAAGTACATATCTTTCAATAGTCACCCTAAATGTTAATGGGCTGAATGCACCAATCAAAAGACACAGAGTAAGAGAATGGATAAAAAGCAAGACCCATCTATATGTTGCTTACAAGAAACTCACCTCAAACCCAAAGACATGTACAGACTAAAAGTCAAGGGATGGAAAAACATATTTCAAGCAAACAACAGCAAGAGGAAAGAAGGGGTTGCAGTACTAATATCAGACAAAATAGACTTCAAAACAAAGAAAGTAACAAGAGATAAAGAAGGACACTACATAATGATAAAGGGCTCAGTCCAACAAGAGGATATAACCATTATAAATATATATGCAAGCAACACAGGAGCACAAGCATATGTGAAAGAAATACTAACAGAACTAAAGGGGGAAATAGACTGCAATGCATTCATTCTAGGAGACTTCAATACACCACTTACCCCAAAGGATAGATCCACCGGGCAGAAAATAAGTAAGGACACGGAAGCACTGAACAACACAGCAGAGCAGATGGACCTAATAGACATCTACAGAACTCCACATCCAAAAGCAACAGGATATACATTCTTCTCAAGTGCACATGGAACATTCTCCAGAATAGACCACATACTAGGCCACAAAAAGAGCCTCAGAGAATTCCAAAAGATTGAAATCCTACCAACCAACTTTTCAGACCACAAAGGCATAAAACTAGAAATAAACTGTACAAAGAAAACAAAGAGGCTCACAAACACATGGAGGCTTAACAACACAATCCTAAATAATCAATGGATCAATGACCAAATCAAAATGGAGACCCAGCCATATATGGAAACAAATGACAACAACAAAACTAAGCCCCAGCTTCTGTGGGACACAGCAAAAGCAGTCTTAAGAGGAAAGTATATAGCAATCCAGGCATATTTAAAAAAGGAAGAACAATCCCAAATGAATGGTCTAATGTCACAATTATCGAAATTGGAAAAAGAAGAACAAATGAGGCCTAAGGTCAGCAGAAGGAGGGACATAATAAAGATCAGAGAAAAAATAAATAAAATTGAGAAGAATAAAACAATAGCAAAAATCAATGAAACCAAGAGCTGGTTCTTCGAGAAAATAAACAAAATAGATAAGCCTCTAGCCAGACTTATTAAGAAGAAAAGAGAGTCAACACAAATCAACAGTATCAGAAACGAGAAAGCAAAAATCACGACGGACCCCACGGAAATGCAAAGAATTATTGGAGAATACTATGAAAACCTATATGCTAACAAGCTGGGAAACCTAGGAGAAATGGACAACTTCCTAGAAAAATGCAACCTTCCAAGACTGACCCAGAAAGAAACAGAAAATATAAACAGACCAATTACCAGCAACAAAATTGAAGCGGTAATCAAAAAACTACCAAAGAACAAAACCGGGGGCCAGATGGATTTACCTCGGAATTTTATCAGACATACAGGGAAGACATAATACACATTGTCCTTAAACTTTTCCAAAAAATAGAAAAGGATGGGATACTCCCAAACTCATTCTATGAAGCTAACATCACCCTAATAGCAAAACAAGGCAAAAACCCGACCAAAAAAGAAAACTACAGACCAATATCCCTGATGAACGTAGATGCAAAAATACTCAAAAAAATATTAGCGAACCGAATTCAAAAATACATCAAAAGGATCATACACCATGATCAAGTGGGATTCATCCCAGGGATGCAAGGATGGTACAACATTCGAAAGTCCATCAACATCATCCACCACATCAACAAAAAGAAAGACAAAAACCACATGATCATCTCCATACATGTTGAAAAAGTATTTGACAAAGTTCAACATCCATTCATGATAAAAACTCTCAGCAAAATGGGAATAGAGGGCAAGTACCTCAACATAACAAAGGCCATCTATGATAAACCCACAGCCAACATTATATTGAACAGCGAGAAGCTAAAAGCATTTCCTCTGAGATCGGTAACTAGACAGGGATGCCCACTCTCCCCAATGTTATTGAACGTAGTACTGGAGGTCCTAGTCACGGAATTCAGACAAAACAAAAAAAAATACAAGGAATCCAGATTGGTAAAGAAGAAGTTAAACTGTCACTATTTGCAGATGACATGATACTGTACATAAAAAACCCTAAAGACTCCACCCCAAGACTACTAGAACTGATATCGGAATACAGCAAAGTTGCAGGATACAAAATCAACACACAGAAATCTGTGGCTTTCCTATACAGTAACAATGAAACAACAGAAAGAGAAATCAGGAAAACAACTCCATTCACAATCGCATCAAAAAAAATAAAATACCTAGGAATAAACCTAACCAAAGAAGTGAAAGACTTATACTTTGAAAACTACAAGTCACTCTTAAGAGAAATTAAAGGGGACACTAACAGATGGAAACTCTTCCCACGCTTGTGGCTAGGAAGAATTAATATCGTCAAAATGGCCGTTCTGCCCAAAGCAATATACAGATTTGATGTAATCCCTATGAAACTACCAGCAACATTCTTCAATGAACTGGAACAAATAATTCAAAAATTCATATGGAAACACCAAAGACCCCGAATAGCCAAAGCAATCCTGAGAAAGAAGAATAAAGTAGGGGGGAATCTCACTCCCCAACTTCAAGCTCTACTATAAAGCCATAGTAATCAAGACAATTTTATACTGCACAAGAGCTGAGCCACAGACCAATGGAACAGACTAGAGAATCCAGACATTAACCCAGACGTATATGGTCAATTAATATTTGATAAAGCAGCCATGGGCATACAATGGCGAAATGACAGTCTCTTCAACAGATGGTGCTGGCAAAACTGGACAACTACATGTAGGAGAATGAAACTGGACCGCTGTCTAACCCCATATACAAAAGTAAACTAAAAATGGATCAAAGACCTGAATATAAGTCATGAAACCATTAAACTCTTGGAAGAAAACTTAGGCAAAAACCTCTTAGACATAAACATGAGTGACCTCTTCTTGAACATATCTCCCCGGGCAAGGAAAACAACAGCAAAAATGAACAAGTGGGACTATATTAAGCTGAAAAGCTTCTGTACAGCAAAAGACACCATCAATACAACAAAAAGGAACCCTACAGTACGGGAGAATATATTTGAAAATGACACATCCAATAAAGGCTTGACGTCCAGAATATATAAAGAGCTCACACGCCTCAACAAATAAAAAACAAATAACCCAATTAAAAAATCGGCAGAGGAACTGAACAGACGGTTCTCCAAAAAAGAAATACAGATGGCCAACAGACACATGAAAAGATGCTCCGCATCGCTAATTATCAGAGAAATGCAAATTAAAACTACAATAAAGTATCACCTCATACTAATAAGGATGCCTGCCATCCAAAAGACAAACAACAACAAATGTTGACGAGGCTGTGGAGAAAGTGGAACCCTCCTACACTGCTGGTGGGAATGTAAGTTAGTTCAACCATTGTGGAAAGCAGTATAGAGGTACATCAAAATGCTCAAAACAGACCTACCATTTGACCCAGGAATTGCACTCCTAGGAATTTACCCTAAGAATACAGCAATCAAGTATGAGAAAGATTAGTGCAATCTTATGTTTATAGCAGCACTATTTACAAAAGAAAAGAATTGGAAGCAACCTAAATGTCCATTGATAGATGAATGGATAAAGAAGATGTGGTACATATACACAATGGAATACTACTCAGCCATAAGAAAAGGGCAAATCCAACCATTTGCAGCAACATGGATGGAGCTGGAGGGTATTATGCTCAGTGATACAAGCCAAGCGGAGAAAGAGAAATACCAAATGCTTTCACTTATCTGTGGAATATAAGAACAAAGGAAAAACTGAAGGAATAAAACAGCAGCATAATCACAGAACTCAAGAATGGACTAACAGGTACCAAAGGGACTGGGGAGGATGGGTGGGTAGGGAGGGATAAGGCGGGGGAGAAGTAGGGGGTTTTAAGATTAGCATTCATGGGGGGGTGGGAGTAAAGGTAGGGCTGTACAACACAGAGACGGCAAGTAGTGATTCTACAACATTTTGCTATGCTGATGGACAGTGACTGTAAAGGGGTTTATGGGGGGACCTGGTATAGGGAGAGCCTAGTAAACATAATATTCGTCATGTAAGTGTAGATTAGTGATACCAAAAAAAAAAAAAGCAGTTCCTGTGTGGTAACCTCCATTGAGTTCTGCACAAGTGTATAAAGGGCATATAAAAGTGTAGGCAAAGGGTCTGTTTGTGTTTATACAGAGGATCAAAGCCTAATGTGGCTACCCCGAAAATGATCTAAGATACGATATGAAAAAGAACTTCCAACATCAGCACTCTCTGGAAGACTCATGCCAGAAGATGATCATCAAAAAACCCATCAAAGATCCATGCACTGCTACAGCTGTAGATGCACTCATCCCACCAGTTCCTGGACTTGCCATGGGAATGAAGAAGGAGATATCTAAGCTGGCCTGTGCATACATTAAAACAACAAATTTGACTGGATCTTTACTGTTGAAACTTAATCAAGAATTAGGAGAAGTGCAAATTGTAGTGCTCCAAAATCTTACAACAACAGACTATTTCCTGTTAAAAGAACATAAGGGATGTGAACATTCCCCAGGAATGGGTTGTTTTAATTTGTCTGATTTCTCTCAGACAGATCAAGTTCAGTTGGACAATATCCACCATATCATAGATAAGTTTTCACAAATGCCTAAGGTGCCTAACTGGTTTTCTTGGTTTCACTGGAGATGGCCGGTAATTACAGGTATGCTTTGGTTATGTAACTATACTCCTATTATGTTAATGTGTGCACGCAATTTAAACAATAGCTTAAAACCTATACATGCTGAAGTTACTCTACAAGAAGATATGTCAAAGAAATAATCAATCTTCCCATGTTTTCTGCCGCCTGCTACTTCTATAGCTTTTCTTCTTTCTTCCTAATTACAACCCTTTAATAGAATTCGTGCCTCATATCAAATTTACCGAGTATCATAATTCCTCCAAGTGGTAAAGATACCTCAAGACAAATGCTGGGCAAAGAAGCTACAGGGCATAAATATGCAAAGAAATAAAAAGCTAACTATTTCAAACAATAAGGCTTCTCTCTCACTTACCAACTTTTCATTTTCCTGTATGGCCCCGGAAGATGACTGGTTAGCCAGAGACGGGTAACATCCCTCAAGGGAGGAACAACCTAAGACAGGCACAGTCGCAGGGGTGTCATCAGGTGAGAAATTGGGGATCAACAGAGGTGAGGCTTACAACCTCACCCCCCCTGTTCTGAAAGAAATCTTCTGCATACGTGGATGTTTTATTGCCCTTGTCTAGCTTGGATTAACACATAGTCTACAGGCATACAGGCACACACCTGATCATCTACATTTGCTCTCTTACAACACTAAACTATGTTTTCTACCTTTATCTTGTATCTACCTACCACTTCAGCATTTTATTAAAAATAATAATAATAAAGTGAGAAATGTGGTATTCACATATAAATCAAGTATAAAAATCAAATGAGTATTCATATTTGAACTGACAGTTTATAGTTCATAACGCATGAGCAAAACCGAAAGTTTATGTGATGACTGCCCTTGTACTGTTCACCATGTAACTTATTCACTATGTAAGAATTTGTTCTCCATGTCAGAACTTGTTATGCCTCAGAAGATTGGAGACTGACAAAAATTAGTCTTGGGGTGGATTAATGATTGTGCATTGAGTATTTACTCCCCTATACAGAATTTTATTGCTCTTAACAACCATTTGATCAATAAATATGAGAGATACCCTCACAAAAAAAAGTGCACACTTCCAATTGTAAAATAAATAAGTAACCGGGATGTAATGTATAGCATAATGAATATAGTCAAAATATTGTAACAACTTGGTATGGTGATATCGGGTACCTAGAATTATCATGTACATAAATGTTAAATCACTATGTTGTACACCTGAAACTAATGTAATGTAATACTGTGTGTCAACTACCCTTCAATAAAAAATAATTCTCTACAAAAAAAAAAATGGTGAAGGTGAGGGGTCAGGTACAGGGGCCTGTGATCGGGTTATGGTTAGGTGTTTGTTAGGTGTACAGTGAGGATAGGGTTTCGTGTAGAGTTAGGGTCTGGTTCTGATATGCTGTGCAGGGTGTGTTTGTTGTTCTAGGTTATGGTGTGTCATTGCTGACGTCAATGGTGACGGGGATGGGTCAGGTCCAGTGGCAAGCGCTAAGGTTAGGGTTTTGTGTTCTGTAAGGTGTACGGGGAGGATTGGGTTCTGGATATAGATAGGGTCCGGCTCTGATGTGAGGGTGAGCGCGAGATTGACGTTCAGTGTTAAGGTGAGGCGTGGTTGACATCGATGGTGAAGGTGAAGTTTCAGGTCAGTGGTCGGGGCTTGGGTTACTGTTAGGTGTTCGGTAAGGAGTATGGGGATGACAGGGTTACAGGTAGAGTTCAGATGCGTCTCTGATGTGAAGGCAATGGCCAGATTGAGCTTCAGGGTTATGCTGCGGCATGGGAGACATTAATGGTTACCATGACGGTTCACATGCAGGGGCCAGAGCTAGGGATAGGGCTCTGTGTTCTGTAAGGTGTATGGGTAGGCTAGGGTTACGGATAGAGTTAGGGTGTGTCTCTCATGTGAGGGTGAGCATGAGACTGAGGTTCAGGGTTATAGTGAAGCATGGATGATGTCAGTGGTTATGGTGAGGGCTCAGGTACTGGTGACATGGCAAGGGTTAGGGTCAGTTGTTCGGTATGTTGTACGGAGAGGATAAGGTTATGATTAGAGTTAGGGCCCTGATGTGATGAGAGAGCAAGACCTAGATTGAGGTTCAGTGTTCATGTGTGGCATGGGTGATGTCGATAGTGACGCTGAGGGGTCATGTCCAGGGGACTCTGCTACGGTCGTTGATCGGTGTTCACTAGGGTGTACAGGATGGATAGGACTATATTTAGATTTAGGTTTCGGCTCTGACATGAGTGGGAGCGTGAGATGGAGTTTCTGGTTTATGGTGAGGTGTGGGTGTCATCGAATGGTGACTGTGTGGAGTAAGGAGCAGATTCCGGGGCTAGGGTCAGGGTTTTAGGTTAGGTGAAGTATTCGGGAAGGATTCAGTTATGGATAGAGAGCTGGTCTGGCAGTGATATGAGGGTGAGTGCGAGATTGACGTTCAGTGTTAACGTGAGGTGTGTGTGATATCAATGTTGAAGTTGAAGTGTCAAGTCAGGGCTTGAGGCTAGTGTTAGGGTTAGGCATATGGGAAGGAGTACGGGGAAGATCGGGTTAGAGTGAGAGTTCGGATCCGGCCCTGATATGAGAGCAATAGCCAGCTGACCTTCAGGATTATGGTGAGGCATGGGTGACATCGATGCTGATGGTGAGGGTTCAGGTCCAGGGACCAGGGCTACGGTTAGGGTTTGGTGTTCTGTAAGCAGTACAGAGAGTTTAGATTTATGTTTAGATTTAGGGTCCAGCTCTGACATGAGGGCAAGCCTGGGGATGCGGGTCACTAGCGTTAAGAAGAGGCAAGGGTGACATCGCTGATGAAGGTGAAATGACAGGTCCAGTGGGCCAGGGTAGGGCTAGGGTTAGTTTTCTGTAAGGCATACAGGGCAGAAAGGATTACAGTTAGAGTTCAGATCCAGCTTTGAAGTGAGGGAGATTGCGAGATTGAGGTTCAGGTTTTAGGTGAGGCATGGGTGATATCAATGGTGAACGTGCAGTGTGTGAGGTCACGGGTAAGGGCTAAGGTTAGCATTAGTTTTTCAGTAAGGAATACGGGATGGGAGGGTTACAGCTAGAGTTCGGATCTGGCTCACATGTGAGGGTGAAGTCCAGATTGAGCTTCAGTTTGATGGTGAGGCATAGGAGACTTCGTTGCTGATGATGAAGGTTCAGGTCCAGGGGACATGGAGAGGGTTAGGGTTTGTGCTCCTAAAGGTGTACGGGGTGAATAGGGATTCGAATATTGTTAAGGTGTGTTTCTGGTGTGAGGGTGAGTGCAACATTGATTATCAGTGCTACAGTGAGGCACGGGTGATGTCAATGGTTACAGTGAGCGCTTAGGTCCTGGTGCCAGGGCTTGGGTTAGGGTTAGTTGTTTGGTACGCTGTATGGAGAGGATAAGGTTACGATTAGAGTTCGGTCCGGCTGTGATGTGAGGGTGAGTCCTAGATTGAGGTTCAGTTTTATGGTGTGGTTTGGGTGACGTCAATTGTGAAGGTGAGGGTTCAGGTACAGTGGCCGGAGTTCGGATTATGGTGAGTTGTTTGGTAGGTGTACAGTGAGGATAGGTTTTCATTTAGAGTTAGGGCCTGGTTCTGATATGCTGTGGAGCGCGTGTTTGTTGTTCTAGGTTATGGTGTGGCGTGGCTGACGTCAATTATGACAGGGAAGGGTCAGGTCCAGTGACAAGGGCTAAGGTTAGGTTTTTGTGTTCTGTAAGGTGTACGGGGAGAATAGGGTTCTGGATAGAGATAGGGTCCGGTTCTGATGTGACGGTGAGTGCGAGATTGACGTTCAGTGTTAAGGTGAGGCGTGGTTGACGTCAATGGTGAAGGTGAAGTTTCAAGTAAGTTATCGGTGCTTAGGTTACTGTTAAGTGTTCGGTAAGGAGTATGGGGATGACAGGGTTACACGTAGAGGTCAGATGCGGCTCTGATGTGAGGGTAATGGCCAGATTGAGCTTCAGGGTTATGGTGAGACTTGGGAGACATTGATGGTTACCATGACGGTTCACATGCAGGGGCCAGAGCTAGGGATAGGGCTTTGTGTTCTGTAAGGTGTATGGATAGGATAGGGTTATGGATAGAGTTCAGGTGTGTCTCTGATGTGATTGTGAGCATGAGACTGAGGTTCAGGGTTATGGTGAAGCATGGGTGATGTCAATGATTACATTGTGAGCTCAGGTCCAGGTGCCATGGCTAGGGATAGGGTTAGTTGTTCGGTATGTTGTACGGAGAGGATAAGGTTATGATTAGAGTTGGGGCTCAGCTGTGATGTGAGGGCAAGGCCTAGATTGAGGTTCACTGTTCATGTGTGTCATGACTGATGTCGATGTGACGGTGAGGGGTCAAGTCCAGGGGACTGTGCTAAGGTTATTGTTAGGTGTTCACTAAGGGGTATGGGATGCATAGGGCTATATTTAGACTTAGGTATCGGCTGTAACGTGAGTGGGAGCGTGAAACTGAAGTTCTGGTTTATGGTGATGTGTGGGTGTCATCAATTGGTGACTGCGTGGAGTCAGTTCCTGGTTTCAGGGCTAGGGTTAGGGTTTTGTGTTAAGTGAAGTGTATGGGAAGGATTCAGTTATGGATAGAGAGAGGGTCTGGCTGTGATGTGAGGTTGAGTGTGAGATTGAGGTTCAGTGTTAAGGTAAGGTGTGGGTGATATCAATGGTGAAGGTTAAGTGTCAGGTCAGGGCTTGGGGCTAGTGTTAGGGTTAGGCGTATTGGAAGGAGTACGGGGAAGGTCGTGTTAGAAATAGAGTTCTTATCTGGCCCTGATATGAGAGCAATAGCCCAACTGACTTTCAGGATTATGGTGAGGCCTGTGTGACATCGATGCTGATGGTGAGGTTTCAGTTCCAGTGACCAGGGCTAGGGTTATGATTTGGTGTTCTATAACCAGTACAGAGAGGATAAGTTTATGTTTAAAGTTTAGGTCCAGCTCTGACGTGAGGGCAAGCCTGAGGTTGCAGTTCAGTGTAATTAATAGGTATGGGTGACATTGATGATGAAGGTGAAGTGTCAGGTACAGTGGCCCGGGCTAGGGCCAGGGTTAGGTTTCTGTAAGGCATACAGGGTAGAGAGGGTTACAGTTAGAGTTCAGATCCGGCTCTGATGTGAGGGAGATTGCGAGATTGAGGTTCAGGTTTAAGGTGAGACATGGGTGATATCAATGGTGAAGGTTGAGTGTGTGAGGTTATGGGGCAAGGGCTAGGGTTAGCATTAGTTTTTCAGAAAGGAGTACGGGGATGACAGGGTTACAGCTAGAGTTCGGATGTGCCTCTGATGTGAGGTGATGGATACACTGAGCTTCAGGATGATGGTGAGGCGTAGGAGACGTCGCTGCTGATGTTGAAGATTCAGGTCCAAGGGACAGGGAGAGGGTTAGGGTTTGTGTTTCTAAAGGTGTACGGGGTAGATATGGTAACGAATAGTGTTAGGGTGTGTTTCTGATGTGAGGGTGAGCGGAATATTGAGTATCAGTGTTACGGTGAGGCACGGGTGATGTCAATGGTTACGGTGAGCACTTAGGTCCAGGTGCCAGGGCTAGGGTTAGGGTTAGTTGTTTGTTACATTGTACGGAGCAGATAAGGTGAAGATTAGAGTTAGGGTTGGCCTGTGATGTGAGGGTGAGTCCAAGATTGAGGTTCCCTTTTATGGTGGGGTATGGGTGACGTCAATGGTGATGATGAGGGGTCAGGTACAGGGCCTTGGCTCGGGTTATGGTTAGGTGTTTGGTAGGTGTACAGTGAGGATAGGGTTTCGTTTGGAGTTAGGGCCTGGTTCTGATGTGCTGTGGAGCGCTTGTTTGTTGTTCTAGGTTATGGTGTGGCGAGGCTGATGTCAATGTTGACTGGGAGGGGTCAGGTCAAGTGGCAAGGGCTAAGGTTAGGGTTTTGTGTTCTGTAAGGTTTACAGGGGGAATAGGGTTCTGGATAGAGTTAGGGTCCAACTGTGACGTGAAGGTGAGTGCGAGATTGACTTTCAGTGTTAAGGTGAGGCATTTTTGACGTCGATGGTGAAGGTGAAGTTTCAGGTCAGTAGTCGGGGCTTGAGTTACTGTTAGGTGTTTGGAAACGAGGATAGGGATGACAGTTATACAGGTAGACGTCAGATGCGGCTCTGATGTGAGGGCAATGGCCAGAATGAGCTTCAGGTTTATTGTGGGGCATGGGAGACTTTGATGGTTACCATGACGGTTCACATGCAGGGGCCAAGGCTAGGGCTAGGGCTTTGTGTTCTGTAAGGTGTATGGGTAGTTTAGGGTTACGGATAGAGTTAGGGTGTGTCTCTGATGTGAGGGTGAGCATGAGACTGAGGTTCAGGGTTATGGTGAAGGATGGGTGATGTCAAAGTTACGGTGAGGGCTCATGTCCAGGTGTCACAGCTAGGGTTAGGGTTACTTGTTCAGTATGTTGTACGGAGACGAGAAGGTCATGATTAGAGTTGGGGCGCAGCTGTGATGTGAGGGCAAGACCTAGATTGAGGCTCAGTGTTCATGTGTGGCATGGGTGATGTTGATAGTGACGCTGAGGGGTCTGTTAAAGGAGACTGTGCTATGGTCATTGATAGGTGTTCACTAAGATCTACGGGATGGATAGGGCTATATTTAGATTTAGGTTTTGGCTGCCACGTGAGTGGGAGCGTGAGATTGAGGTTCTGGTTTATGTTGAGGTGTGGGTGTCATCGATTGGTGTCTGTGTGGAGTCAGGTCGAGGTTCCAGGGCTAGTGTTAGGGTTTTGTGTTAGGTGAAGTGTATGGGAAAGAATCCGTTTTGGATAGAGAGCTGGTCTGGCAGTGATATGAAGGTGAGTGCGAGATTGACGTTCAGTGTTAACGTGAGGTGTGTGTGATATCAATGTTGACGTTGAAGTGTCAAGTCAGGGCTTGAGGCTAGTGTTAGGGTTAGGCATATGGGAAGGAGTACGGGGAAGATCGGGTTAGAGTGAGAGTTCGGATCCGGCCCTGATATGAGAGCAATAGCCAGCTGACCTTCAGGATTATGGTGAGGCATGGGTGACATCGATGCTGATGGTGAGGGTTCAGGTCCAGGGACCAGGGCTACGGTTAGGGTTTGGTGTTCTGTAAGCAGTACAGAGAGTTTAGATTTATGTTTAGATTTAGGGTCCAGCTCTGACATGAGGGCAAGCCTGGGGATGCGGGTCACTAGCGTTAAGAAGAGGCAAGGGTGACATCGCTGATGAAGGTGAAATGACAGGTCCAGTGGGCCGGGGTAGGGCTAGGGTTAGTTTTCTGTAAGGCATACAGGGCAGAAAGGATTACAGTTAGAGTTCAGATCCGGCTGTGAAGTGAGGGAGATTGCGAGATTGAGGTTCAGGTTTTAGGTGAGGCATGGGTGATATCATTGGTGAAGGTGTAGTGTATGAGGTCATGGATAAGGGCAAAGGTTAGCATTAGTTTTTCAGTAAGGAGTACAGGGATGGGAGGGTTACAGCTAGAGTATGTATCTGGCTAAGATGTGAGGTTGAAGGCCAGATTCAGATTCAGGTTGATTGTGAGGCATAGGAGACTTAGTTGTGGATGGTGAAGGTTCAAGTCCAGGGGACAGAGAGAGGGTTAGGGTTTGTGTTCCTAAAGGTGTACGGGGTTGATAGGGATTCGAATAGTGTTAGGGTGTGTTTCTGGTATGAGGGTGAGTGCAACATTGATTATCAGTGTTACAGTGAGGTACGGGTGATATCAATGGTTACGGTGAACGCTTAGTTCCTGATGCCAGGGCTTGGGTTAGGGTTAGTTGTTCGGTATGTTGTTCGGAGAGGATAAGGTTAGGTTTAGCAATCGGTCCGGCTGTGATGTTAAGGTGAGTCCTAGATTGAGGTTCCGTTTTATGTTGTGGTGTGGGTGACGTCAATGTTGAAGGTGAGGAGTCAGGTACAGGGGCCTGTGCTCGGGTTATGATGAGGTGTTTGGTAGGTGTACAGTGATGATAGGGTTTTGTTTAGACTTAGGGCCTGGTTCTGATATGCTGTGGAGCGCGTGTTTGTTGTTCTAGGTTACGGTGTGGTGAGGCTGACATCAATGGTGACGGGGAGGTTCAGGTCCAGTGGCAAGGGCTAAGGTTAGGGATTTGTGTTCTGTAAGGTGTACGGGGAGGATAGGCTTCTGCATAGAGTTAGGGTCCGGCTCTGATGTGAGGGTGTGCTCAAGATTGACGTTCAGTGTTAAGGTGAGGCGTGGTTGACGTCGATGGTGAAGGTGAAGTTTCAGGTCAGTGGTCGGAGCTTGGGTTACTGTTAGGTGTTTGGTAAGGTGTATGGGGATGACAGGGTTACAGGTAGAGGTCATATCCGGCTCTCATGTGAGGGCAATGGCCAGATTGAGCTTCAGGGTTATGGTGAGGCATGGGACACATTGATGGTTACCATGACGGTTCACATCCATGGGCCAGGGCTAGGGATAGGGCTTTGTGTTTTGTAATTTGTATGGATAGGATAGGGTTACGGATAGAGTTAGGGTGTGTCTCTGATGTGACGGTGAGCATGAGATTGAGGTTCAGGTTTATGGTGAAGCATAGGTTATGTCAATGGTTACGGTGTGGGCTCAGGTCCATGTGCCATGGCTAGGGTTGGGGTTAGTTGTTCGTTATGTTGTACGGAGAGGATAAGGTTACAATTAGAGTTAGGGTCTGGCTATAATGTGAGGGAGAGGGAGCGATTGAGTTTCAGGATTACAGTGAGGCAAGCGCAACGTCCATGGTGATGGTGGAGTGTCAAGCCACCAGCCACTTCTACGATTGGGTTTATGGGTTTGGTAAAGTGTATGGGGAGGATAAAGTTATGGTTAGAGTTAGGATCGTCCTCTGATGTGAGGGCGATGGTGAGATTGAGCTTCAGGATTATCGTGAGACATGGGTGATGTCGATGCACACAGTGTATTCAGGTACAGGTGCCTGGCTTGGGTTAGGTTATTGTGTTATGTAAGATCTACGGAGAGGATAGGGTAATGTTTAGAGTTAGGGTTTGGCTGTGATGTGAGGGCGAGTCTGATATTCTGGTTCATTATTAATTTGACGCGTGGGTGACGTTGACAGTGCCATTTAGGGGCAGGTCTAGGGGCCTGTGCTAGGGTTATGGTTAGGTGTTTGGTAAGGTGTTTGGAGAGGATAGGGTTTTGTTTAGAATTAGGGTATGGTTCTGATATACAGGGGAGCACGTGATTGAAGTTCTGGGATATGGTGAGGTATGGTTGTCATCGACGGTGACGGGAAGGGGTCAGTTTCTGTGGCAAGGGCTAAGGTTAGGATTTTGTGTTCTGTAAGGTGTATGGGGAGGATAGGTTTCCGGATAGAGTTAGGGCTTGGCTATAATGTGAGGGAAAGTGCGAGATTGAGTTTCAGTGTTAAGGTGAGGCGTGGTTGATGTCGATGGTGAAGGTGAAGTGTCAGTTAAGTGTTTGGGGCTTGGGCCACTGTGAGGTGTTTGTTAAGGAGTACACGGATGATAGGGTTACAGTTAGAGGTCAGATTCGGCTCTGAAGTGAGGGCAATTGCGAGATTGAGTTTCAGGTTTAAGGTGAGGTGTGGTTGTTATCAATGTTGAAGTTGAAGTGTCAGGTCACATGGCTTGGGTAATTGTTAGGATTAGTTGTTCAGTAAGGAGTACAGTGATGATAGAGTTACAGTTAGAGTTCGGATCCCACTCTCACGCGAGGTCAGTGGCCAGATTGAGCTTCAGGATTATGGTGAGGCATAGGAGACATTGTTGCTGATGGTGAGGTTTCAGGTCCAGAGGCCAGGGAGAAGGTTAGGTATGGTGTTCCTTAAGGGGTACCTGGAAGATAGGATTACGGATAGAGTTATGGTGTGTCTCTGATGTGAGGGTGAGCACGAGATTGAGGATCAGGGTTACGGTGAGGCATGTTTGATCTCAATGGTTATCGTCAGGGGTTAGGTCCAGGGGCCAGAGCTAGGGTTCGTGTTAGTTGTTCAGTATGTTGTACGGAGAGGATAAAGTTATGATTAGAGTTAGGGCCCAGCTGTGATGTGAGGGCAAGACCTGGATTGAAGTTCAGTGTTCATGTGTGGCATGGGTGATGTCTACAGTGACGCTGAGGGTTCAGGTCCAGGGGACTGTGCTAAGGTTACTGTTAGGTGTTCACTAAAGTGTACAGGACGGATAGGGCTATATTTAGATTTAGGTTGAGGCCGTGATGTGAGTGGGAGCGTGGGATTGAGGTTCTGGATTATGGTCAGGTGTGGGTGTCATCGATTGGTGACTGTGTGGAGTGAGGTCCAGCTTCCAGGGCTAGGGTTAGGGTTTTGTGTTAGGTGAAGTGTATGGGAAGGATACAGTTATGGGTAGAGAGAGGGTCTGGCTGTGATGTGTGGGTGAGTGTGAGATTGAGGTTCAGTGTTAAGGTGAGGTGTGGGTGATATCAATGGTGAAGGTGAAGTGTCAGGTCAGGGCATGGGGCTAGTGTTAGGGTTAGGCGTATGGGAATGTGTATGGGGAATATCGGGTTAGAGTTAGAGTTCGGATCCAGCCCTGATATGAGAGCAATAGCCCAATTGACCTTCAGGATTATGGTGAGGCATGGGTGACTTCGATGCTGTTGGTGAGGGTTCAGGTCCAGTGACCAGGGATAGGGTTAGGGTTTGGTGTTCTGTAAGCAGTACAGAGTGGATAGTTTTATGTTTGGAGTTAGGGTCCAGCTGCGATGTGAGGGCAAGCCTGAAGTTGAGGTTCAGTGTTAAGAAGAGGCATGGGTGACATCGCTGATGAAGGTGAAGTGTCAGGTCCAGTGGCCTGGGCTAGGGCTAGGGTTAGGTTTCTGTAAGGAGTATGGGGTGGATAGGATTACAGTTTGAGTTCAGATGTGGCTTTGAAGTGAGGGAGATTGCGAGATTGAGGTTCAGGTTTAAGGTGAGGCATGGGTGTTATCAATGGTGAAGGTGGAGCGTGTGAGGACATGGGGCAAGGGCTAGGGTTAGCATTAGTTGTTCAGTAAGGAGAACAGGGATGATAGGGTTACAACAAGAGGTCGGATCTGGCTCTGATGTGAAGGTGATGGCCAGATTGAGCTTCAGGATGATGGTGAGGCATAGGAGACGTCATTGCTGATGGTGAATTTTCAGGCCCAGCGGCCAGTTAGCGGGTTAGGGCTTGTGTTCCTAAAGGTGTACGGGGCGGATAGGGTTACGAATAGTGTTAGGGTGTGTTTCTGATGTGAGGTTGAGTGCAACATTGATTATTAGAGTTATGGTGAGGCACTGGTGATGTCAATGGTTACGGTGAGCGCTTAGGTGCAGGTGCCAGGGCTAGGGTTAGGGTTAGGTGTTCGGTATGTTGTACGGAGAGGATAAGGTTATGATTATAGTTAGGGTCCGGCTGTGATGTGAGGCTGAGTCCTGGATTCAGGTTCCGTTTTATGGTGTGGTGTGGGTGACATCAATGTTGAAGGTGAGGAGTCAGGTACAGGGGCCTGTGCTCAGGTTATGATGAGGTGTTTGGTAGGTGTACAGTGAGGATAGGGTTTACTTTAGACTTAGGGACTGGTTCTGATGTGCTGTGGAGCGTGTGTTTGTTGATCTAGGTTACGGTGTGGCGAGGCTAACGTCAATGGTGATGGGGAGGGTCAGGTCAAGTGGCAAGGGCTAAGGTTAGGGATTTGTGTTCTGTAAGGTGTACAGGGAGGATAGGCTTCTGCATAGAGTTAGGGTCCGGCTCTGATGTGAGGGTGTGTTTGAGATTGACGTTCAGTGTTAAGGTGAGGCATGGTTGACGTCGATGGTGCAGGTGAAGTTTCAGGTCAGTGGTCGGAGCTTGGGTTACTTTTAGGTGTTTGGTAAGGAGTATGGGGATGACAGGGTTACAGGTAGAGGTCATATGGGGCTCTGATGTGAGGGCAATGGCCAGATTGAGCTTCAGGGTTATGGTGAGGCATGGGAGACATTGATGTTTACGATGACGGTTCACATGCAGGGGCCAGGGCTAAGGATAGGGCTTTGTTTTCTGTAAGGTGTATGGGAAGGGTAGGGTTATGGATAGAGTTCAGGTGTGTCTCTGATGTGCGGGTGAGCATGAGATTGAGGTTCAGGTTTATGGTGAAGCATAGGTTATGTCAATGGTTACGGTGTGGGCTCAGGTCCAGGTGGCATGGCTAGGGTTGGGGTTAGTTGTTTGTTATGTTGTACAGAGAGGATAAGGTTACAATTAGAGTTAGGGTCTGGCTATAATGTGAGGGAGAGGGCGCGATTGAGTTTCAGGATTACAGTGAGGGAAGAGCATCGTCCATGGTGATGGTGGAGTGTCAAGCCACCAGCCACTTCTACAGTTGGGGTTATAGGTTTGGTAAAATGTATGGGGAGGATAAAGTTATGGTTAGAGTTAGGATCGTCCTCTGATGTGAGGGCGATGGCGAGATTGAGCTTCAGGATTATTGTAAGGCATGGGTGATGTCGATGCTAACAGTGAGGATTCAGGTACAGGGGCCAGGCCTAGGGTTAGGGTATTGTGTTATGTAAGCTCTACGGAGAGGATAGAGTAATGTTTAGAGTTAGGGTTCGGCTGTGATGTGAGGGCGAGTCTGAGATTCAGGTTCATTATTAAGTTGAGGCGTGGGTGACGTTGACGGTGCCATTGAGGGGCAGGTCCAGAGGCCCATGCTAGGTTTATTATTAGGTGTTCGATAAGGTGTTTGGAGAGGATAGGGTTTTGTTTAGAATTAGGGTATGGTTCTGATGTACAGGAGAGCACGTGATTGAGGTTCTGGGTTATGGTGAGGTTTGGGTGTCATCGACGGTGACGGGAACAGGTCAGTTCCTGTGGCAAGGGCTAAGGTTAGGATTTTGTGTTCTGTAAGGTGTATGGGGAGGATAGGTTTCCGGATAGAGTTAGGGCTTGGCTATAATGTGAGGGAAAGTGCGAGATTG
Source organism: Manis pentadactyla (assembly GCF_030020395.1). Taxonomy (NCBI): domain Eukaryota; kingdom Metazoa; phylum Chordata; class Mammalia; order Pholidota; family Manidae; genus Manis; species Manis pentadactyla. The sequence continues at coordinate 76,422,512 of NC_080029.1, forward strand.
AGTTTCAGTGTTAAGGTGAGGCGTGGTTCATGTCGATGGTGAAGGTGAAGTGTCAGTTAAGTGTTTGGGGCTTGGGCCACTGTGAGGTGTTTGTTAAGGAGTACACGGATGATAGGGTTACAGTTAGAGGTCAGATTTGGCTCTGAAGTGAGGGCGATTGCGAGATTGAGTTTCAGGTTTAAGGTGAGGTGTGGTTGTTATCAATGTTGAAGTTGAAGTGTCAGGTCATGAGGCTTGTTTTAGGGTTAAGATTAGTTGTTCAGTAAGGAGTACAGGGATGGTAGGGCTACAGTTAGAGTTCGGATCCGGCTCTGACTTGAGGTCAATGGCCAGATTGAGCTTCAGGATTATGGTGAGGCATAGGAGACATCTCTGCTGATGGTGATGTTTCAGGTCCAGGGGCCAGGGAGAAGGTTATTTTATGGTGTTTCTTAAGGTCTACCGAGAGAATAAGATTACTGATAGATTTACGGTGTGTTTCTGATGTGAGGGTGAGCACGAGATTGAGGATCAGATTTATTGTGAGGCGTGTTTGGTGTCAATGGTTACGGTGATGTTTATGTCCAGGTGACAGAGCTAGGGTTAGTGTTAGTTGCTCAGTATGTTGTGCGGAGAGGATAAGGTTATGATTAGAGTTAGGGCCCAGCTGTGATGTGAGGGCAAGATCTAGATTGAGGTGCAGTGTTCATGTGGCATGGGTGATGTCGATAGTGACGGTTAGAGGTCAGGTCCAAGGGACTGTGCCATTGTTATTGTTAGGTGTTCACTAATGTGTACGTGATGGATAGGGCTATATTTAGATTTAGGTTTTGGCTGTGATGTGAGTGGGAGCGTGAGATTGAGGTTCTGGTTTATTTTGAAGTGTGGATGTCATCGATTGGTGACTGTGTGTAGTCAGGTCCAGGTTCCAGGGCTATTGTTAGGGTTTTGTGTTAGGTGAAGTGTATGGGAAGGATACAGTTATGGATGGAGAGCAGGTCTGGCTGTGATGTAAGGGTGAGTGCAAGATTGAGGTTCAGTGTTAAGGTGAGGTGTGGGTGATATCAATGGTGAAGGTGAAGTTCATGTCAGGGCTTGGGACTAGTGTTAGGGTTAGGCATATGGGAATGGAGTATGGCGAAGATCGGGTTAGAGTTAGAGTTCGGATCCGTCCCTGATATGAGAGCAATAGCCCAAGTGACCTTCAGGATTATGGTGAGGCATGGGTGACATCAATGCTGATGGTGAGGGTTCGGGTGCAGCGACAAGGGGTAGGGTTATAGATTGGTGTTGTGTTAGCAGTACAGGGAGGATAGGTTTATTTTTATAGTTAGGGTCCAGCTCCAACGTGAGGGCAAGCCTGAGGTTGAGGTTCAGTGTTAAGAAGAGGCATGGGTGACATCGCTGTTAAGGTGAAGTGTTAGGTCCAGTGGCCCGGGCTAGTTCTAGGGTTAGGTTTCTGTAAGGTGTACGGGGTAGAGAGGATTACAGTTAGAGTTCAGATCTGGCTCTGAAGTGAGGAGATTGCGAGATTGAGGTTCAAGTTTAAGGTGAGGCATGGGTGATATGAATGGTGAAGGTGGAGTGTCCGGACATGGGGCAAGGGCTGGGGTTAGCATTAATTGTTCAGTAAGGAGTACTGGGTTGATAGGGTTATAGCTAGAGTTTAGATCTGGCTCTGATGTGAGGGTGATGGCCAGATTGAGCTTCAGGATGATGGTGAGGCACAGGAGACGTCTCTTGCTGATTTTGTAGTTTCTGGTCCAGGGGCCAGTGAGAGGGTTTGGTTTTGTGTTCCTAAATGTGTACGGGGTGTATAAGGTTACAAATAGTGTTAGAGTGTGTTTCTGATGTGAAGGTGAATGTAGCATTGAGTATCAGTTTTACGGTGAGGCATGGGTTATGTCAATGGTTACGGTGAGCACTTAGGTCCAGGTCCCAGGGCTAGGGTTAGTGTTAGTTTTTCGGTATGTTGTATGGAGGGGGTAAGGTTTCGATTAGAGTTAGGGTCCTGCTGTGATGTGAGGGTGAGTCCTAGATTTAGGTTCCATTTTATATTGTGGTGTGGGTGACGTCAATGGTGAAGGTGAGGGGTCAGGTACAGGGGCCTGTGCTTGGGTTATGGTTAGGTGTTTGGTAGTTGTACAGTGAGGAAAGGGTTTCGTTTAGAGTTAGAACCTGGTTCTGATGTGCTGTGGAGCGAGTGTTTGTTGTTCTAGGTTATGGTGTGGCGTGGGTGACGTCAATGGTGACGGGGAAGGGTCCAGTCTAGTGACAAGGGCTACAGTTAGGGTTTTGTGTTCTATAAGGTGTACGGGGAGGATAAGGTTCTGGATAGAGTTAGGGTATGGCTCTGATGTGAGGGTGAGAGCGAGATTGACGGTCAGTGTTAAGGTGAGGCGTGGTTCACATCGACGGTGAAGGTGATGTTTCAGGTCAGTGGTCGGGGCTTGGTTTCTGTTAAGTGTTCAGTAAGGAGTATGGGGATGGCAGGCTTACAGTTAGAGGCAGATGCGGCTCTGATGTGAGGGCGATGGCCAGATTGAGTTTCAGAATTATGGTTATGCATAGGAGATATTGTTGCTGATGGTGAAGTTTCAGGTCCAGGGGCCAGGGTAGGATTAGAGTATCCTGTTCCTTAAGGTGTTTGGGGAGTATAGGTTTACAGATTGAGTTAGGGTGGACCAGTGATGTGTGGGTGAGTGCGAGATTGAAGTTCCGTGTTAAGGTGAGGCATGGGTGACATCAATTGTGAAGGTGTAGTGTCAGATCAAGTCTCGGGGCTAAGGTTAGTGTTAGGTGTACGGGAAGGAGTCCTGGGAAGGTTGGTTTACAGTTAAATTTCGTATCCGTCTCTTATATGAGTACATTGGCCCGATTGAACTTCAGGATTATGGTGAGGAATGGATGATGTCAATGCTGACAATGAGGGTTCTGATCCAGGGGCCAGGGCTAGGGTTAGGGTTTTGTGTTCTGTAAGCTGTATGGAGGGAATAGGTTTATGTTTAGAGTTAGGTTCAGGCTCTGATGTGAGGGTGAGTGTGAGATTGAGGTCCAGTGTTAAGGTGAGGCTTGGTTGACGTTGCTGGTGAAGTTCAAGTGTCATGTCATTGATCAGATCTAGGGTTTCTGTTGGGTGTTTGGTAAGGAGTACGGAGATGGTAGGGTTACAGTTAGAGGTCAGATGCTGCTCTGTTGTGAGTGTGATGGCCAGATTGAGCTTTGGGATTATGGTGAGGCATGGGAGATATCAATGGTGATAGTGACGGTTCACATCCAGGGGCCAGAGCCAGGGTTAGGGCTTTGTGTTCTGTAAGGTATATGGTGAGGTTATGGTTACGCGTTGAGTTAGGATCCTGCTCTGATGTGAGGGTGATGGCATGTTAGAGTGTCAGGATTATGGTAAGACATGGGTGATGTCGATGCTAACGGTGAGGGTTCAGGTACAATGGCCAGGCCTAGGGTTAGGGTTTTGTGTTCTGTAAGGTGTATGGAGAGTATAGGGTTATGTTTAGAGTTAGGGTCTGGCTGTGATGTGAGGGTGAGTCTGAGATTCCCGTTCATTATTAAGTGAGGCATGGGCGAAGTCGTTGGTGCCATTGAGGTGCAAGTCCACGGGCCTGTGGTAGGTTTATGGTTAGGTGTTTGGTAAGGTGTATGGTGAGGATAGGGTTTCATTTAGAGTTAGGTTGTGGCTGTGATGTGAGTGGGAGCGCTAGATTGAGGTTCTGGTTTATGGTGAGGCGTGGGTGACATCGATTGGTGATGGTGTGGGTCAGGTCCAGTTTCCAGGGCTAGGGTTAGGGTTTTGTGTTTAGTGAAGTGTATGGGAAGGATACAGTTATGTATAGAGTTAGGGTCTGGCTGTGATGTGAGGGTGAGTGCAAGATTGATGTTCAGTGTTAAGGTGAGGTGTGGGTGACATCAATGGTGAAGGTGAAGTGTCAGGTCAGGGCTCGGGGCTAGTGTTAAGATTGGGCGTATGGGAAGGAGTACTTGGAAGATCAGGTTACAGTTAGAGTTTGGATCCAGCCCTGATATAAGAGCGATGACCCAGTTGACCTTCAGGATTATGGTGAGGCATGGGTGACGTCGATGCTGATGGCGAGGGTTCAGGTCCAGGGGCTGGGACTAGGGTTAGGGTTATGCGTTCTGTAAGCTGTACAGAGAGGTTTGGGTTATGTTTGGAATTAGGGTCCAGTTGTGATGTGAGAGCAAGTCTGAGATTGACGTTCTATGTTAAGGTGAGGCACGGGTGATGTCGATTGTGACAGTGAGGAGTCAGGTCCAGGGTCCAGGGCTAGAGTTAGGGTTCTGTGTTAGGTAAAGTGTATGTTAAGGATACAGTTACTGATAGAGTTAGTGTCCTTCTATGATGTGAGTACATGTGCGAGATTGCGGTTCAGTGTTAAGGTGAGGCGTGGGTGACATCAATGGTGAAGGTGACTGTCAGGTCAGGAGTCTTTGCTAGGGTTAGTAGTAGGTGTACAGAAAGTAGTATGGGGAAATAGGGTTACAGTTAGAATTCAGATCTGGCTCTGATGTGAGGGCGATGGCCAGATTGAGCTCCAGGATTAAATTGAGGTATGGGAGATGTAGATGCTGACAGTGATGGTTCAGGTCCAGGGGCCAGGGCTAGGGTTAAGGTTAGGGTTTTGTGTTCTGTAAGGTGTACTGGGAGGATAGGGTTATGGAAAGATTTAGGGTGTGTCTGATGTTAGGGCGAGCACGAGATTGAGTTTCGTGGTTACAGTGACGTGTGGGTGATGTCAGTGGTTATGGTGAGAGGTCAGGTCCAGGGGCCAGGGCTAAGTTTAGGGTTAGTTGTTTGGTTCGTTGTGAGGAGAGGATTAGGTTATGATTAGAGTTAGGGTCTGGTTCTAAAGTGAGAGTGAGGCTGAAATTGCGATTCAGTGTTGAGGTGAGGCCTGGGTGATGTCGCTGCTGACAGTGAGTGGATAGGTCCAGGACTTGGCTCTAAGGGTAGCACTTTGTGTTCTGTAAGGTGCATGGAGAGGTTAGGATTATGGACAGAGTTAGGTTCCGAGTCTGATGTGAGGGTGAGTGCGAGTTTGAGATTCAGATTTACAGTGAGGCCTGGGTGATGTCAAAGGTGAAAGTGAGGTGTCAGGTCCAGGAGAAGGGCTAGGGTTAGGATTACTGTTCAGTAAGGTGTATAGGGATTATAGTGATATGTTTAGGGTTACGGTCTGGCTACAATGTGAGGGCGAGGGTGGAATTGAGTTTCAGGATTACAGTGAGGCAAATGCAATGTCCATGGTGATGGTGAAGGGTTCGGCCATGGACTACGGCTAGGGTTGGGGTTATGTTATTGGTAAAGTGTATGGGGAGGATGGGGTTATGGTTAGAGTTAGGGTCCATCTCTGATGTGAGGTTGAGGGTGAAGTTGCAATTCAGTGTTGAGGTGAAGCCTGGGTGACATCGATGCTGTCGGTGGTGGATAGGATCACGATTCTGTGCAAGGGTTAGGATTTTTTGTTCTGTATGGTGTATGAGGAGGTTAGGATTACAGACAGGTTCTGGTTCTGATGTGAGGGCGAGAACGAGATTGAGGTTCAGGTTTGCGATGAGGCATGGTTGACGTCAATGGTGAAGGTGAGGTGTCAGAACCAGAAGTCAGGTCTAGGATTTGGGTTAATTGTTTGGTAAGGTTTTTAGGGAAGACGGTGTTACGTTTAGAGTTAGGGACTGGCTATAATTTGAGGGCAAGGGAGCAATTGACTTTCACGGTAACAGTGAGGCATGTGCAACATACACAGTGATGGTGAAGGGTCAGGCCACGGGCCAGAGCTAGGGTTTGGTTTATGTGTTCGGTAAAGTGTATGGGGAGGATAGGGTTATGGTTAGATTTAGGATCCTCCTCTGATTTGAGGGTGATGGCCAGATTGAGCTCCACGATTATGGTGAGGCATGGGTGACATCAATGCTGATGGTGAAGGTTCAGGTCCAGGGGTTAGGGCTAGGGTTAGGATTTTGTGTTCTGTAAGCTGTACAGAGAGGATAGGGTTATGTTTAGAGTTAGGGTCTGGCTGTGATGTGATGGTGTATCTGGGATTGAAGTTCAGTGTTAAGGTGAGGTGTCATGACATCAATGGTGAAGGTGTGCAGTCAGGTCCAGGGGCCTGTGCTAGGGTTATGGTTAGGTGTTTGTTAAGAAGTACCGGGATGATAGTGTTGCAGTTGGAGTTTGGATCCAGCTCTGATGTGAGGGCGATGGCCCAATTGAGCTTCAGGATTATGGTGAGGCATGGGTGATATCGATGCTGACAATGAGGGTTCAGGTCCTGGGGCCAGGGCTAGGGTTAGGGTTTTCTGTTCTGTAAACTGTATGGTGAGGATAGGTTTATGTTTAGAGATAGGGTCCAGCTCTGATGTGAGAGCGAGTCTGAGATTGAGGTTAAGTGTTAAGCTGAGGTGTGGGTGACATCAATGGTGAAAGTGGAATGTTAGGTCCAGTGGCCAGAGCCAGGGTTATGGTTAGGTGTTCGGTAAAGAGTATGGGGAAGATAGGGTTACAGTTAGAGTTCAGATCCAGCTCTGATGTGAGGGCAACAGCGAGATTGAGGTCAGGTTTAAGGTGTGGCGTGGGTGACATCAATGGTGAAGGTGAAGTGTCAGGTCCTCGGGTCAGAGCTAGGGTTAGGATTAGTTGTTTGGTAAGGGGTACGGGGATGATAAGGTTACAGTTAGAGTTTGGAGCCATCACTGATGTGAGGGCAATGGCCAGATTGAGCTTTAGGATTTTGGTGAGGCATAGGAGACATCGATGCTGATGGTGACGGTTCAGGTCCAGGGACCAGGGCTAGGGTTAGGGTTTTGTGTTCTGTGAGGTGTACAGGGAGGTTAGGTTTATGGATAGACTTAGGGTGTGTCACTGATGTGAGGGTGGGCACGAGATTGAGGTTCAGGGTTACCGTGAGGTGTGGGTGATATTAATGGTTACAGTGAGGGGTTAGGTCCAGGTGCAAGGGCTAGGGTTAGGTTTAGTTGTTCAGTACATTGTACGGTGAAGATAAGGTTATGATTAGAGTTAGGGTCCAGCTGTGATGTGAGGGTGAGTCCAAGAGTGAAGTTCAGTGTTAAGGTGAGGCGTGGGTGATGTCGATGATAATGGTGAGGGTTTAGGTCCAGGGGCCTGTGCTAGGATTATGGTTAGGTGTTTGGTAAGATGTATGGTGAGGTTAAGGTTTCATTTAGATTTAGGGTCTGGTTCTGATGTGCAGGGAGTGCATGATTGAGGTTCTCAGTTATGGTGAGGCATGGGTGATGTCGATGGTGATGGGGAGGGGTCAGGTCCAGTGGCCAGAGCTAGGGTTAGGGCTTTGTGTTCTGTAAGGTCTATGGGGAGGATAGGGTTCCAGATACAGTTAGGGTCCGGCTCTGATTTGAGGGCGATGGCGAGATTGAGGTTCAGTGTTAAGGTGAAGCGTGGGTGACGTCTATGGTGAAGGTAAAGTGTGTCAGTGATCGGGGCTAGGGTTATGGTTAGGTGTTCAGTAAGGAGTATGGGGATGATAGGATTCCAGTTAGAGGTCGGATCTGGCTCTGATGTGAGGGCAATGGCCAGATTGAGCTTCAGGATTATGGTGAGGCATAGGAAATGTGGATGCTGATGGTGACGGTTCAGGTCCTGGGGTCCTGGCTAGGGTTAGGGTTAGGTGTTCGGTAAGGTGTATGGGGTGGATAGGGTTTCATTTAGATTTAGGTTTTGGCTCTGATGTGAGGGGTAGCACAAGTTTGAGGTTCTGGGTTATGGTGAAGCTTGGGTGACATTGATGTTGATGGTGAGGGGTCAGGTCCAGCATCCACGGCTAGGGTTAACGGATATTTGGTAATTAGATGTTTGCCTATAAATAGGTCTTTTAGGTAAAAATTTATGTCTGGTAGTAGTTCTCTTTGTGGGGCAGGACCCCTATCTGGATTCTTTTAAATAGTTAAGGGAAGGGGGAAGATTTTCTTGAGTCTATTGGACCTTGATTGCCTTTAGTTCAAAATAATACTCATGCCAAAGTGGCACAGTTTGGGTTGGCATATTCTGTTCCCTTTCTATAGCACAGGAGAGGGATTTGGAACCTCATAATTCAAGAAATTGACAGAGAAGATAGTCTTCAATGAAGAAAGCAGAGATGGCTAGGAAGGTAGGATAAAAACCTGCAGAATTTTGAGAAGTCATGTTTTTGAATTATTTAGTAATGAGTACTCCTGACATCTGTAAATGAATCGAGATTGACTTCTGTATCCAGGACATCAGGGTAAGAGTAGGAAGTCATTTCAAGTAAGAGAGGCCTTCATGCTGACATTTGATAGACTTTATGCATTCCCAGGAAAGACTCTGCCCTAGAAATATGAAATCCTTGAAAGAAGATGTGGATTACAGTGAACTTACTTCTTGCAATATCTCCATGTCTTTAGATTCCATTTTTGTAAAGCTAGAATTCAAGGCCAGAATGTGCCCTGTGGTTGTGAAGAAATATAAATGATTTGTGGTATTTGGTACTCTTACTATAAATGAATCACCTACAAATGTTTCAAGACATTTGGTCCATTAAATTTCCTCTGATGAGAAAATCTTTAAATGTCAGGATATCAAATTAAATAAAAATGGCCAGCTACCTTTCTGTCCAACTTAGATGTACATGGAATCAGGGTTTTACAGTTTATGTATCAGAAAGTAATTACCTGATTCAGAGCCACAGTGGTCTTAAATGTGCTAAAAAAACAAAATTTTAATACAAATAAAGACTGAGCCTATGTCCAAGTTTTATTAAAGCTCTTAGTGAAAGAACCATTAATAATAAAAAGAGCTGATTCCGTGAGTGCTTACTGGAAAAAGATAAATATACAGATTGCAAAATAAAATATTGGTAGAGTTGATACAACAGTTTGGGGTTAATTTTTCTCCTAGACTATGTACTTATAACACATCCTCTATTTCTGTAGGTTAACTTCCAACACACAGCACCATAAATGATACGCACCTTTCCTCAGGCATGGATTGCTACGTAAATGTGCTGTGACAAAAACTAGGCTTCCCAAAAGTATCAGGTAAGTGCCTACTAGAAAATGCTCTTGCATGATAGGGAAAAAAAGAGATCTAGCAATCAGTATTTTTCCCCCAAGATGGGGATGACTTTTTCTTTTATAGTGTTATTAACGAGTGACCATGACATTTAAAACTTGCTTTCCCAAGATAAAGATTTGTGTGAGTTTTGTTTTGAAGAGCCTAATTATGCTCAGAAACTGAATATGTCTTTGCCAGTAAATATTTATGTAGGTTCACTGGGAATTTCACAAGCTAGTAGCATACAGGATAATGTCTCTTAACAAGCCAGTAAATAACATACTCCAAACCAGTGATAGATGAATCACACTGTTGTTCCAGGCAAGGGGAGATGAAAGGAATAAAGTCCAGATTTCTCTGAGGTGTACCTTTGTATGAGTTGGCTGTAGAGAGAGATTAAGAAGCCAGCTGAAGCTGAAGTCCAGCTGCCAGGGTAACAGTAAAAGTCTGGTGTTGCTGGAGCACATTGCTATGATGATGGCACTGGGTAGACAGGTGAGAGGGTCTTCACAGGGCGTCTGCATGGCTTTGGCCATTGCCCATAAGAGTGGCCTTTACCTTGGCTGGAGCTAATTTCCCCAAGGTTGTTACAAATATTTCAGCAAAGAGTCATTTTGCCAAGATCAAATACTCTCAGATAGTTCTCACAAACCCTTGGTATATACAGTCTAAATGTCCCTTTGCCATATTTGCTTCTTATGTTTTTATTCATTAGCCTCCAGCAGGGCCCCTCAGCAGCTGAACTATTGAGTTCCCATTGCTGAGAACAGATGAGGTGGTGACATCCTGACTCAATGTGTCATTCTTATAACAAAACAACTTTACTTCTAAACACAACTTCATTTTTCTGTCTTTATCATAAAGAAGTGGATTGAAATAACTTCGCTTAGGTCATAAAATCATATCAAACCAATACACAACATAGTGCAAATGTCTGTGTCATGCAAGAGCTCAATCCCTTTTGTTCTCTGACTTACCAGTTGGTCTTCCATGCAAGAAATGTCAAAAACATTTTAGGAAATTTATCAGGTTTATTGAAACTTATGACTCTTTCCTTCAAATTTCCTGTTGATTTTCCTCAAACCTCATTACTGTATGAAGACTGGCTGAGAATGGATCAGTTGTATTTACAGCAATCTAATCAGAGCAGCAATCTTCAAACCAGGGAAAATTTCATATTTAAGGGAATCAGTTTCTAGATCTTCAACTTTTCCAGGTACCCTTCCCTAAAAATGATCTGTCTGAGGACTTGACTATGGTTTTCACTGCCTATCTCCCATTTCACAACTGTCCAAGTTTACACAAGAAGGAATCTTTGCAGCATTGTTCTGTGGTTCAGAAACTTCCAGGACATTTAGGAAAGGAGTATTTCTTTTTATTGGTGTCAGGAAAGCCCCCTTTAATCAAGGCTTTAAATATCTGTTCCCAGGCATTTTATCAATGCATTTCCAAAATCTGTTTTGCCTTTTATGTTAAAAACCTTTCAAAAATTATAACACATGTGTTTTCATCAAATGTCCATTATTAATAATTGTATTTCCAACTCAATCCAGGAAAAAAATCTTTTAACAGACCAATATGGTCAGAGAAATAAAAAATAGTTTAAATTTCATACATATTTTTGTTGCAGACATTTTGGGTGATCAATAAAAATGCTTCAAGAAAAATATATTAAGTTCTGCTGGAAAAATTGAATAGAAATATGATTTTAAAAAGAGAAAGGGGCAAAATAAAATCAATTGTTAAAGAGTTTGTTCATGAATTTTAATTGGATGTTGATGTCTTAATACTTAATCACTTTAGTATTAAGGTTTCAGTGTGTATATTTAAAAGCTATTATGAATTTTATTTGAAGATGTCAAAAATTTGTAATATTTAAAATTTATAAACTTTGCTGCTAATTAAACACTCAAAGTGCAGATAAAATGTTTTAGAAGTCATCTTAAACATGTGCAAAGCTTTTATAGATTTCCAAACTTTGACTGCCATTAATCTAATATACTAGTTGACCTACAAACATGATGATGCTTTGATGACAATGCAGAATTATTGTCAATGTATGTTTATGTTTAATCCTCTAACCATTCTTTGAATTTATATCTTTTACAGTCAGATGGGAAATATCATATATGCATCAAAATTAATGCAACTTCTCAAATCTTTTCTCTTTGTAGCTCTGGAAAGAGGGAGGTTCCTTGCCTGGGGCAAGCTCCTTATGAATTCAGTAGGACCAAATAAAGGCAAAGGCAAGAAGTTGAGGAGTTTAAAATGGGTACCATGTTCATTCCCATAGTGGTCACAAATAGTTGGTATACACAGCTGACCCAAATGTGCTCCCCAGGCAGGCTGAAGGTTCTGCTACCCAGCACAAGCTTAATCCTCTAGCAGCATTGATCTCTACCCATTCTCCCAGCTCTCATCCCTGTGCACTGGGAGGAACTCTGTGGGCACTCTGATGACTGGCAGACACATGACCAATTACATACCAGGAACAGAGGAGAGGAGAGATTGGGTGTTTCCTCTCCACCCCTCCCCTGAGCCAGTAATCCTGTGACTGACCAGCTTCTCTGCCCCTGATAAACATCTCATAGCTTTGTAAATGGGCTCTTATATGTATATACAATGGCTGCTATTAAGGCCAGGCAGGAATCCTGGCCAGAAAGTTCCATTTTCCCCACACCCTTAATTTGAATCTGAATGAAGCAAAAAAGAACAAGGGACTTTTAGATCCGACATAACTTACCTTTCTTAATTTGCAGATGTTCAGTGCAATAAATTACCAGTGTAATTCTGAGATACTGTATAGACAGTTATCTGGCTCAGCCTCCCAGTAAGCAGAAAGTGTTTTCTTCTATCAGAAAAGGTTTAAACTTCTGGTGCTGCAGTCAATGGAAAGTTCTGATTCCTGGTGTTGCAGAGAATGAAGCTGCCAAAGGGGGATGAGATGTTGCAGAGGAAAAATTTTCCTCTACCCTCCATGGTTCTTCTGTTGGATCTCCCCAAAGGAGGACGCCACCCCAATTCACTCACGGAAGGCGTCTCTTGATGCAACAAGCAAGAGGACTTTATTCAGGAACCAGCTAGCTGGGGTCCAAGTGTCAGCCCGACGCAGCGGGTTTCAACAAGGACCCCGAGCACTCAAAGCCAGAGGTTTATATAGCATTTTCAACAGGGCAGTATTCTCTACAAGCACATGACAGTGTTCTTCCATAAGCATATAACTTTTCAGCTGGCACCACATCCTGGGGTTTTAGTAAGATATGATCACTTTCCAAATGTTAGGGTGATTTAGCAAGATAAGCTTGGTATGTATGATTTACTGACTGAGGTTAGCTGACTGAAGGTCACCGCCGCCGGTATTCATGATTGATTAACTTGTTTTTCTAGGCCTTACCCAGTTCCCATTTTTCTTTTTGAAGGATGCCAGAAAATGGCTTCCAGGCCTTTAAGATGGCTACTCTTATGCCAGCCTATTTCTATTCTCACCTAATGCTTAGACTCTACAGTTCTAGCTGGTCTACAAATCAAGCTGACATTGAGATAGATTAACAGGAGAAAATCAAACAAAAATTTAATAATATGTATACCTCCTATATACATGAAAGAGACCCAGGAATCCTGAGTAACTCCCAGAAATGGCTGAAATCATCACCTTAGGTACCATCTCCAGCTAAAGGCAAAAGATGTTGGAGGTGGGGTCAGTTATATGAAGTGACAAGCAAAAGCAGATTAATAATGTAAGGTTGTTATATAGGTGTAAGTTGCTGACCACTCCATTGATTGGAGTCTGCAAAGATTTAGGTTCATCAGTCTCTCTCTTCCTGGACAGTAGGGGAAATACTCTTACAAATGGAGAGTTCCTTTATACATGTAAATGTCTCTTAGAAAGGTGGTAATTTCTATGTGGTTTTCAGAGCTTCTCTTGTGTCTGCAGTTCCTCAAAAATAAACAGCTTAAAATAATCAATGTGTCAAAAAGGCTTATCCTGGGGTGGAAAAATTTTCTCCCCTACAGAGACAAAGAGCCCAAGAGAGAAAGAGTATGTGAAAGCACCATGCTGCTGGTTTTGTTCACAGCCAAGGCAGGTTACAAGAGTTAGCAAAACATATTAGGAAGCAAAATATCCATAGGGATTAACTAAAGTGATCTCAACACCTAAAGGTCCTACTCTGACCAAAATCTTAAACAAACACTAAGATTTATAGGCACATGTGATACTGTGGTTTTTAATAAGAAATATATATGTGATTTTCATTCTCATTTCTGGCACAGAGCACCTAAAACTCTTGGAATTTCCTATGAAGGGAGTGATCAGGTGTCTTTTGTTATGTTAAGGAGGGTGGTTGGAAAGCTCCTAACAAGGATGGTGGTTGCCAGGGGAACCAACCATTGATTGGCAGGTTGTAACTTTCAGCTCCTGACCTCCAATCATTACTATGTAATGAAGTCTGTAAAAACCCAAAGGGATGAGGATTTAGAAAGCTTCTGAGTTGTTGAACTTGTGGAGGAGATTCAGGGAGGGAGCATGGACACTCCAAGCCATTTCCCCATGCATTGCTCTACGCATCTCTCCCATCTGGCTGTTCCTGAGTTATATCCTCTTATAACAAACTGGTGATCTAGAAAGCAAACAGATTTCCTGAGTTTCGTGAGCTACTCTAGGACTTAATCCTACTGAGGGAGGCGTCCTGGGAACCTCTGATCTGTAGTTGGTCAGTCAGAAGTACAGGTAATAACTGTAAGGTTGAAGGCACTGGGGGGAGGAGGGGGGAGCACGTCAGACACTGATGACGTGCCAAAGTCCCCAGCTGCTGCCCCCTCCCAACCTGAAAAATGTGCCTTAAGCTAGCCAATCCTCGCGCCGCTGTAAATCTAAGCTCTGCCTCCCCCTACCTTCTTTAAAAACTCGCTGCCTGTCTACTTTCGCGCAACTTCCCCAGCCTCCATTTCCATAAACTAAGGACCCCCCCCCCGGGGCGTTCAAATAAACTACCTGGCCCATTGTTGCCTCTCTTCGCCTGCTTATTTCAGCTAAAATTTATCTTACATTTGGTGTTGAAACCCAGGAAGGAGCGTGAGTGCGGGGCCCCAACCAGTCACCAGTAGCCTCACCCCCTCCTTCCACGACCCGGGACCTCAGCCTGCTCTCCGCTGCGTGGACTATTTTCCAGTGAGTCCCTCAGTTTCCCCTGGTCTGCTTCCTTTCCTAACTCCATTTTACCTGGTCCGTTAGAAATCGTACATACAACCAGATGGGGGGCATCCGGCCCCTTGGACATCCAGCCCATCTGTTGCAGGTATCTGGGATACCCGCCCCTGGCCCTGTGATGGGGGAGACATCCCTCACCCAGGCTCCCAGGACGTCTCCCCTGACTTGGTGTGCTTGGGACACTGGGCGCTCCTCTCAGCGGGATTAGTTGGGAAGTGGTGCAGACATGGGGAACCAGCCCTGGAAAGCAGAGGCTCAGACCCCGCTACGGTGTCTCATTTCTAATTTGGCTACTCTATATTTGTCCCAGGAAGTTTTCAAATGGAAGCTAGTCTTTCTTTGCTCTGAGGCCAGGCCTCAGTATCCCTTGGACAATCAATCTTGCTGGCCCCCTGAGGGAACTTTCAATTTTGGTCTCCTCACCGACTTGATTTAATTATTGCCACTGGAGCAGAGAGTAGAGTGAAATGCCATATGTGCAGGTTTTAGGGACTTTGCACTCCCACCCAGACCTTTATGTTAAGTGTTCAATGACTCAGGTTCTCCTAGCCTGATCTCCAGTTACAGATTGTCATCCTCTTAGTCTGCCCAGTCCTTCTTCCTTTCAGATCCACCAGAAGACCTCAGTCGCCCGCCTTCCTCAGCTTGCAATTCCCTCCCACTCTCTCCACCACCATCTTTAAGTTCTTTGTCTTCACACATGTCGCCACCATCTTAAAGTCCTACATTCTCAACCATGCCATTGTCCTGCTCTCCTCTTCCGGTGGCTGCACCACCCCTTCCCCTCTCCTTCCACCTTCATCGCCCTCTTCCCCCACCAGATCACACTCCTCCCACCCTCTGGTTACACAAGCCACAGACAGGAAGCTGAGGAGAGGGAAAGCAATTGGATATCAGTGACTCGTCTTTATATTGATTTGTCTGTCTTTGTATATGCTTTTGTGTGGGGAGTGTTGCTGACTGTAGTCATTGTGTCTCAGTTTGTATGTTTGTGTGTCTAGGTGTGTAAATGAAAAACATTTTCCTACCTCTGGATGGTATTAATAAAAATTGATTTAAAAACAAGTGCTTGTGAAAATTGGGCATTCTAAAACTTCCAGAAAATCTTATTTAAAAATGTTAAGCATTAATGTTAATTTGAGTTTGGCTGAGGCAGGCATATCCTTGTGGTTATCAGTTGCCTAAGTTTACCTAAGGTCTTTTAAGTTGATGTTATCTGCTAAATCTTTTTTTTTTTTTTTAAATAATTATTTTTTATTGAAGGGTAGTTGACACACAGTATTACATTACATGAGTTTCAAGTGTACAACACAGTGGTAGAACATTTATATACATAATTCTAGGTTCCAGCTATCACCCTACCAGGCTGTTACAATATCTTGACTATATTCCTTATGCTATACATTACATCCCGGTTTTTATTTTACCATTGGAAGTCTGTCCTTTTTTTTTTTTTTTTTTTTGTGAGGGCATCTCTCATATTTATTGATCAAATGGTTGTTAACGACAATAAAATTCTGTATAGGGGAGTCAATGCTCAATGCACAATCATTAATCCACCCCAAGCCTAATTTTTGTCAGTCTCCAATCTTCTGAGGCATAACAAACAAGTTTTTACATGTAGAACAAATTCTTACATAATGAATAAGTTACATAGTGAACAGTACAAGGGCAGCCATCACAGAAACTTTCGGTTTTGCTCATGCATTATGAACTCTAAACAGTCAGTTCAAATGTGAATACTCATTTGGTTTTTATACTTGATTTATATGTGGATACCACATTTCTCTCTTTATTATTATTATTTTTAATAAAATGCTGAAGTGGTAGGTAGATACAAGATAAAGGTAGAAAACATAGTTTAGTGTTGTAAGAGAGCAAATGTAGATGATCAGGTGTGTGCCTGTAGACTATGTGTTAATCCAAGCTAGACCAGGGCAATAAAACATCCACGTATGCAGAAGATTTCTCTCAGAACGGGGGGGTGAGGTTCTAAGCCTCACCTCTGTTGATCCCCAATTTCTCACCTGATGGCCCCCCTGTGACTGTGCCTGTCTTAGGTTGTTCCTCCCTTGAGGAATCTTACCCATCTCTGGCTAACCAGTCATCTTCCGGGGCCATACAGGGAAATGTGAAGTTGGTAAGTGAGAGAGAAGCCTTATTGTTTGAAAAAGTTAGCTTTTTACTTCTTTGCATATTTATGCCCTGTGGCTTCTATGCCCAGCATGTGTCTTGAGGTATCTTTACCACTTGGAAGAGTTATGATACTCGGTAAATTTGATATGAGGCACGAATTCTATTTAAGGGTAGTAATTAGGAAGGAAGAAGAAAAGCTATAGAAGTAGCAGGTGGAAGAAAACATGGGAAGATTGATTATTTCTTTGATATATCTTCTTGTAGAGTAACTTCAGCATGTACAGGTTTTAAGCTACTACTTAAATTGCACACACACATTAACATAATAGGAGTATAGTTACATAACCAAAGCATATCTGTAATTACCAGCCATCTGCAGTGAAACCAAGAAAACCAGTTAGGCACCTTAGGCATTTGTGAAAACTTATCTATGATATGGTGGATATTGTCCAACTGAACTTGAACAGTCTGAGAGAAATCAGACAAATTAAAACAACCCATTCCTGGGGACTGTTCACATGCCATATGTTCTTTTAACAGTAAATAGTTTGTAGTTGTAAGACTTTGGAGCGCTACAATTTGCACTTCTCCAAATTCTTGGTTGAGTTCCAACAGTATAGATCCAGTCCAATTTTGTTGTTTTACTGTATGCACAGGCCAGCTTAGATATCTCCTTCCTCATTCCCATGGCAAGTCCAGGAACTGGTGGGATGAGTGCATCTACAGCTGTAGCAGTGCGTGGATCTTTGTTGGGGTTTTTTGATGATCATCTTCTGGCATGAGTCTTCCAGAGAGTGCAGATGTTGGAAGTTCTTATTCATATCGTATCTTAGTTCATTTTCGGGGTAGCCCAATTAGGCTTTGATCCTTTGTATAAACACAAACAGACCCTTTGCCTACACTTTTATATGCCCTTTATACCCTTGTGTAGAACTCGTTGGAGGTTACCACACAGGAACTGCTCTTTTTTTTTTTTCTATCACTAATCTACACTTACATGACGAATATTATGTTTACTAGGCTCTCCCCTATAAACCCCTTTACAGTCACTGTCCATCAGCATAGCAAAATGTTGTAGAATCACTACTTGCCTTCTCTGTGTTGTACAGCCCTCCCTTTTCTCCTACCCCCCCATGCATGCTGATCTTAATACCCCCCTACTTCTCCCCCCCTTATCCCTCCCTACCCACCCATCCTCCCCAGTCCCTTTCCCTTTGGTACCTGTTAGTCCATTCTTGAGTTCTGTGATTCTGCTGCTGTTTTGTTCCTTCAGTTTTTCCTTTGTTCTTATATTCCACAGATAAGTGAAATCATTTGGTATTTCTCTTTCTCCGCTTGGCTTGTTTCACTGAGCATAATACCCTCCAGCTCCATCCATGTTGCTGCAAATGATTGGATTTGCCCTTTTCTTATGGCTGAGTAGTATTCCATTGTGTATATGTACCACATCTTCTTTATCCATTCATCTATTGATGGACATTTAGGTTGCTTCCAATTCTTGGCTATTGTAAATAGTGCTGCAATAAACATAGGGGTGCATCTGTCTTTCTCAAACTTGATTGCTGCGTTCTTAGGGTAAATTCCTAGGAGTGCAATTCCTGGGTCAAATGGTAAGTCTGTTTTGAGCATTTTGATGTACCTCCATACTGCTTTCCACAATGGTTGAACTAACTTACATTCCCACCAGCAGTGTAGGAGGGTTCCCCTTTCTCCACAGCCTCGCCAACATTTGTTGTTGTTTGTCTTTTGGATGGCAGCCATCCTTACTGGTGTGAGGTGATACCTCATTGTAGTTTTAATTTGCATTTCTCTGATAATTAGCGATGTGGAGCATCTTTTCATGTGTCTGTTGGCCATCTGTATTTCTTTTTTGGAGAACTGTCTCTTCAGTTCCTATGCCCATTTTTTAATTGGGTTATTTGTTTTTTGTTTGTTGAGGCGTGAGAGCTCCTTATATATTCTGGACGTCAAGCCTTTATCGGATGTGTCATTTTCAAATATATTCTCCCATACTGTAGGAATCCTTCTTGTTCTATTGATGGTGTCTTTTGCTGTACAGAAGCTTTTCAGCTTAATATAGTCCCACTTACTCATTTTTGCTGTTGTTTTCCTTGCCCGGGGAGATATGTTCAAGAAGAGGTCACTCATGTTTATGTCTAAGAGGTTTGTGCCTATGTTTTCTTCCAAGAGTTTAATGGTTTCATGGCTTACATTCAGGTCTTTGATCCATTTGGAGTTTACTTTTGTATATGGGGTTAGACAATGGTCCAGTTTCATTCTCCTACATGTAGCTGTCCAGTTTTGCCAGCACCACCTGTTGAAGAGACTGTCATTTTGCCATTGTATGTCCATGGCTCCTTTATCAAATATTAATTGACCATATATGTCTGGGTTAATGTCTGGATTCTCTAGTCTGTTCCATTGGTCTGTGGCTCTGCTCTTGTGCCAGTACCAAATTGTCTTGATTACTATGGCTTTATAGTAGAGCTTGAAGTTGGGGAGTGAGATCCCCCCTACTTTATTCTTCTTTCTCAGGATTGCTTTGGCTATTCGGGGTCTTTGGTGTTTCCATATGAATTTTTGAATTATTTGTTCCAGTTCATTGAAGAATGTTGCTGGTAGTTTCATAGGGATTGCATCAAATCTGTAAATTGCTTTGGGCAGGATGGCCATTTTGACGATATTAATTCTTCCTAGCCACGAGCATGGGATGAGTTTCCAACTGTTTGTGTCCCCTTTAATTTCTCTTAAGAGTGACTTGTAGTTTTCAGAGTATAAGTCCTTCACTTCTTTGGTAAGGTTTATTCCTTGGTATTTTATTTTTTTTTATGCAATTCTGAATGGAGTTGTTTTCCTGATTTCTCTTTCTGTTGGTTCATTGTTAGTATATAGGAAAGCCACAGATTTCTGTGTGTTGATTTTGTATTCTGCAACTTTGCTGTATTCCGATATCAGTTCTAGTAGTTTTGGGGTGGAGTCTTTAGGGTTTTTTATGTACAGTATCATGTCATCTGCAAATAGTGACAGTTTAACTTCTTCTTTACCAATCTGGATTCCTTGTATTTCTTTATTTTGTCTGATTGCCGTAGCTAGGACCTCCAGTACTATGTTGAATAACAGTGGGGAGAGCGGGCATCCCTGTCTAGTTCCCGATCTCAGCGGAAATGCTTTCAGCTTCTCGCTGTTCAATATAATGTTGGCTGTGGGTTTATCATAGATGGCCTTTATTATGTTGAGGTACTTGCCCTCTATTCCCATTTTGCTGAGGGTTTTTAACATGAATGGATGTTGAACTTTGTCAAATGCTTTTTCAGCATCTATGGAGATGATCATGTTTTTTTTGTCTTTCTTTTTGTTGATGTGGTTAATGATGTTGATGGACTTTCGAATGTTGTACCATCCTTGCATCCCTGGAATGAATCCCACTTGGTCATGGTGTATGATCCTTTTGATGTATTTTTGAATTCGGTTTGCTAATATTTTGTTGAGTATTTTTGCATCTACGTTCATCAGGGATATTGGTCTGTAGTTTTCTTTTTTGGTGGGGTCTTTGCCTGGTTTTGGTATTAGGGTGATGTTAGCTTCATAGAATGAGTTTGGGAGTATCCCCTCCTCCTCTATTTTTTGGAAAACTTTAAGGAGAATGGGTATTATGTCTTCCCTGTATGTCTGATAAAATTCCGAGGTAAATCCATCTGGCCCGGGGGTTTTGTTCTTTGGTAGTTTTTTGATTACCTCTTCAATTTCGTTGCTGGTAATTGGTCTGTTTAGATTTTCTGTTTCTTCCTGGGTCAATCTTGGAAGGTTATATTTTCCTAGGAAGTTGTCCATTTCTCCTAGGTTTCCCAGCTTGTTAGCATATAGGTTTTCATAGTATTCTCCAATAATTCTTTGCATTTCCGTGGGGTCCGTCGTGATTTTTCCTTTCTCGTTTCTGATACTGTTGATTTGTGTTGACTCTCTTTTCTTCTTAATAAGTCTGGCTAGAGGCTTATCTATTTTGTTTATTTTCTCGAAGAACCAGCTCTTGGTTTCATTGATTTTTGCTATTGTTTTATTCTTCTCAATTTTATTTATTTCTTCTCTGATCTTTATTATGTCCCTCCTTCTGCTGACCTTAGGCCTCATCTGTTCTTCTTTTTCCAATTTCGATAATTGTGACATTAGACCATTCATTTGGGATTGCTCTTCCTTTTTTAAATATGCTTGGATTGCTATATACTTTCCTCTTAAGACTGCTTTTGCTGTGTCCCACAGAAGTTGGGGCTTAGTGTTGTTGTTGTCATTTGTTTCCATATATTGCTGGATCTCCATTTTGATTTGGTCAGTGATCCATTGATTATTTAGGAGCGTGTTGTTAAGCCTCCATGTGTTTGTGAGCCTCTTTGCTTTCTTTGTACAGTTTATTTCTAGTTTTATGCCTTTGTGGTCTGAAAAGTTGGTTGGTAGGATTTCAATCTTTTGGAATTTTCTGAGGCTCTTTTTGTGGCCTAGTATGTGGTCTATTCTGGAGAATGTTCCATGTGCACTTGAGAAGAATGTATATCCCGCTGCTTTTGGATGTAGAGTTCTATAGATGTCTATTAGGTCCATCTGCTCTACTGTGTTGTTCAGTGCTTCCGTGTCCTTACTTATTTTCTGCCCAGTGGATCTATCCTTTGGGGTGAGTGGTGTGTTGAAGTCTCCTAGAATGAATGCATTGCAGTCTATATCCCCCTTTAGTTCTGTTAGTATTTGTTTCACATATGCTGGTCCTCCTGTGTTGGGTGCATATATATTTAGAATGATTATATCCTCTTGTTTGACTGAGCCCTTTATCATTATGTAGTGTCCTTCTTTATCTCTTGTTACTTTCTTTGTTTTGAAGTCTATTTTGTCTGATATTAGTACTGCAACCCCTGCTTTCTTCTCACTGTTGTTTGCTTGAAATATGTTTTTCCATCCCTTGACTTTTAGTCTGTACATGTCTTTGGGTTTGAGGTGAGTTTCTTGTAAGCAGCATATAGATGGGTCTTGCTTTTTTATCCATTCTGTTACTCTGTGTCTTTTGATTGGTGCATTCAACCCATTAACATTTAGGGTGACTATTGAAAGATATGTACTTATTGCCATTGCAGGCTTTAACTTCGTGGTTACCAAAGGTTCAAGGTTAGCCTCTTTAGTATCTTACTGCCTAACTTAGCTCGCTTATTGAGCTGTTATATACACTGTCTGGAGATTCTTTTATTCTCTCCCTTCTTGTTCCTCCTCCTCGATTCTTCATATGTTGGGTGTTTTGTGCTGTGCTCTTTCTAGGAGTGCTCCCATCTAGAGCAGTCCCTGTAAGATGTTCTGTAGAGGTGGTTTGTGGAAAGCAAATTCCCTCAGCTTTTGTTTGTCTGGGAATTGTTTAATCCCACCATCATATTTGAATGATAGTCGTGCTGGATACAGTATCCTTGGTTCAAGGCCCTTCTGTTTCATTGTATTAAATATATCATGCCATTCTCTTCTGGCCTGTAGGGTTTCTGTTGAGAAATCTGACGTTAGCCTGATGGGTTTCCCTTTATAGGTGACCTTTTTCTCTCTAGCTGCCTTTAACACTCTTTCCTTGTCCTTGATCTTTGCCATTTTAATTATTATGTGTCTTGGTGTTGCCCTTCTTGGGTCCTTTCTGTTGGGGGTTCTGTGTATTTCCGTGGTCTGTTTGATTACTTCCTCCCCCAGTGTGGGGAAGTTTTCAGCAATTGTTTCTTCTAACATACTTTCCATCTCTTTTCCTCTCTCTTCTTCTTCTGGGACCCCTATAATACTTATATTGTTCCTTTTAGATTGGTCACACAGTTCTCTTAATATTGTTTTATTCCTGGAGATCCTTTTGTCTCTCTCTATGTCAGCTTCTATGCGTTCCTGTTCTCTGATTTCAATTCCATCAATGGCCTCTTGCATTCTATCCACTCTGCTTATAAACCCTTCCAGAGTTTGTTTCATTTCTGCGATCTCCTTTCTGGCATCTGTGATCTCTTTCCGGACTTCATCCCATTTTTCTTGCGTATTTCTCTGCATCTCTGTCAGCATGTTTATGATTCTTATTTTGAATTCTTTGTCAGGAAGACTGGTTAGGTCTGTCTCCTTCTCTGGTGTTGTCTCTGTGATCTTTGTCTGCCTGTAGCTTTGCCTTTTCATGGTGATAGGAATAGTCTGCAGAACTGGGACGAGTGACGGCTGGACTTCCTTTCTTGTTGGTTTGTGGCCCTCCTCCCCTGGGAGAACAGCGACCTCTAGTGGCTTGTGCTGCGCAGCTGCGCGCAGACAGGGTTTCTGCTTCCTGCCCGGCTGCTATGGAGTTAATCTCCGCTGTTGCTGTGGGCGTGGCCTGGCTCGGGCAGCTACTCCAAAATGGTGGAGTCGCGTTGGAGCAGGAGCTGCTGGGAGGCTATTTATCTCCGTAAGGGGCCTCCCTGCTCCCTGCAGCCCAGGGGTTAGGGTGCCCAGAGATCCCGGATTCCCTACCTCTGGATTAAGTGACCCGCCCTGCCCCTTTAAGACTTCCAAAAAGCACCCGCCAAAACAAAACAACGACCACAAAAAAAAAACAAGAAAAAAAATTTTTTTAATTAAAAAAAAAAAAAATTTTTTAATTAAAAAAAAAAGGTGGTCGTTCGTTTTTCTTTATTCTCCGGTGCCAGCCTCAGGCCTCTGCTCACTGGTCTTTCTGCCCTGTTTCCCTAGTATTGGGGTCCCTGTCCCTTTAAGACTTCCAAAAAGCGCTCGCCAAAACAAAGCAGCAAAAAAGCAAAAAAAAAAAAAAAATGGTCGTGCGCTTTTCTTATGTCCTCTGTCGCCCAGCCTCCAGTGCCTGCTCACTGTTCTTGCTGCCCTGTTTTCCCAGTATCGAGGGCCCTGCACTCTGGCCCGGATGGCTGGGGCTGGGTGTTCGGCAGCCCTGGGCTCTGTCTCCCTCCCGCTCTGCCTGCTCTTCTCCCGCCGGGAGCTGGGGGGAGGGGCGCTCGGCTCCCGCGGGGCCGGGGCTTGTATCTTACCCCCTTCGCGAGGCTCTGGGTTCTCTCAGGTGTGGATGTGGTCTGGGTATTGTCCTGTGTCCTCTGATCTTTATTCTAGGAAGGGTTGTCTTTGTTATATTTTCATAGATATATGTTGTTTTGGGAGGAGATTTCCGCTGCTCTACTCACGCCGCCATCTTACTCCCCCTATCTGCTAAATCTTTTAAGAATAAAATGCTTAAAAGCTTAGCTTTATCTAATATTTAATAAAGGTCTTATAAGTAATCTAGCATAGTTGTTATACTTGAGTGAACTAAATAAGTGTGGCAAGTGAACACCTTTTTAATTGTGTTACAGTGTGTATACCTATCTACAGCCTAGAAATCTTTGTGGTAATCTAAAACCTTAAAATTTTGCTAAGTTAAGAAGATATACTTTGTGCTTAGTGAGAGATTGTGTTGTAAAGCTCATAGTTAACAGAAATTATAAAATGTTCATAAATTTGTCAATCCAAAGAATGCTAGTGTAACAGTTCATAATAGCCTACTTCTCAGTGTTCACTAAAAATTAAGGTACCTAATAGTTTTAAGTTCTAATTAAAACTACTTAAAGTAATAAAGAAAACATTTCTGCATGCTAAAGAATATGTCTTTTAATAAAAGAAAGTAACTTTGTTCTAAAGTTCAGCTGTTTATTTAGAGGGAGAAATCTAAATGTAAAAAGGTTGTAGAAAGTTTGTAAAATAATTTAATATGGTCATGCTAAATAAAATTAAAGCAAAGAGTCTCGGTATAAGTACACAGCAAAATTAGAATTTTGTATTCAGTTAAAAAGACAAAGTTTTCTTAACTCTTAGTCTGCTCTTAATATTGAAAAACTGCAAAAAGTTCTCATTGTTTTATCAAGGCGGTTTCTCATGCTTAAAGTCTCAATGAGTTGTTGGAGTATTCAAGAAAATCTTAATATTAAAAAGACTAAAAGATAAAGTTTGCTAACAACTGTATAACCTTCTTTATTTGCCTTTGAAGTATTTTGTTGTCATTCTGTTTAAATAGATAAGTATTGCTTCATAGCGACCTATAATCCTATTTAAGCAAGTGTCTTAAAACTTTTAACAGCTCCCCAAAATCAAATTCAAAAAGGTACTTTTACCTCTAGTTAACTCTGATATTTTCCAGAGGGCCCCTAGAACATGTCAGAGGAACTTTTTCTCATTGGAGAAAGTATTTGGCTAATTTGGCTTATTTATCTGATATATAATTGCCTGCTTAATTACCTAGAAAGCACTGTCAAAAAGAATAATGCTAAACTTAGTTACTGAATGTTTTGTGTTACAGAAATATCCTAATTTCCTTATGTCATTGTCTTACAGTAAGCTCTCATCAGATCTTTAACCATTGTCATTTGTAAGTCTTTTGTCATTTATAGTCACTATTTTATTACTCCTAAACTAGCACAGAACTAGATTTCAGCAGAACAGATATTAGTTACATAAGATTAAGTAAACTAAAGAAGATAATTTTGTAGCTTTTTGTTTCAAATGTTGCTGATAAAGTGTTTTAAGCTTTTTCTCTTAAGCTGACAACAGTTTAGTAAATAATAGCCTTATAAGCAGAATTGAAACTTTATCTTTCTCTCTACCTGGTCCCTCCAGAATTTAAAAACTCTGTGACTATTTTTCTATTTCATGGCAGTATATTTATTTGCATAAGTTCAATAAAAACCTGCTTTCCTTGTAAGAAAACCAATTAAAAATACAGGTTATATTACCAAAGCTTTGACTGGAACGTCATACCTGAAATATGAACAGACAGCTTTAAGGAACTAACATTGACTTTATAAAGCCAACAAAGTCCCTTGGAAGAACTGGTCTGGTACCTTGATTACAGGGTTCCCAGCAGCCTTACCAGGTAAGTAAGGAAGGTCACTTCCTGGCAGGTGCAGGAACCTCAAGATGTCTTGTGTACCTCGAGAAGAGAGGAATTCACCCAAATCTACAGGTACTGCAGGCACAACCTGATAGCAAGACTGGCTTGGCTGTCTGGCCTCGAGAAGCCTTTAAAAGTTCAATCTGAAATTCCTTATAAAAAGTTCCAGCAAAGCACATTTAAAAGAGCCTATGTAATCAATTGCTCTTCTTGCTGCACTTATGCAAATAATCAAGCCAACTGTTAATTATTTTCTTAATCTGGCTACTTCTAATAAAAATAAGGGTGATTTTAGAGAAAAGTATAGTTTCAATAATGTAGTCTTATCTATACTAAATCCTAATACTAGTCATTGAGATGTAAACTTGATCCAGAATTCTTGTTTCCCCATGATACCTGGCTATGATTCTCAATTAGACTCTTCATATTTCTAGTTCCCATATTCAGCCATGCATTCTTAATCTTGTCAAGTTTGTCCTTCCAGAATGGAAAATCCAACTCCAGATATTGCTACTTAACCTAATAACACAATTTGTTCTATCTTGCCTAGAAGCCACAAAATTGCAAATAGTAATAAAAATGAAACCCAGAATAGAAGTGCCAACCTTCTGAGGCCCTCTCAACTGACCAGTGATGGAGACCTAGCTGCACCCTTTACTGCGCCCCCTCTCAGCATGAAGCAGTTGGAGCGGTCATTGTCCCCTTTCCCTGGAAGCAGCTAAAATCTCTATCTATAGAAGAAGAGAAAATGAGACAGGGACCATGAGCTTGGACAGAGTGGAGTGGAGGCCTCTAGAGAAGGCAAGGCAAGATATTTGCAGTCAGAGCAATGTAACTACATGCTATGAAACCTCCCCAAGATGCCCCTTGTCAGCCAGAAGTAGCCAGATCAAGTCATTACCCATTATGACCAAAAGGCTGAAATGTAAGTTTGAAGGCACTGGGAGGAAGGGTGAGCACGTCAGACACTGATGACTTGCCAAAGTCCCCAGCAGCTGCCCCCTCCCAACCTGAAAAATGTGCCTTAGGCTAGCCAATCCTCGCGCTGCTGTAAATCTAAGCTCTGCCTCCCCCTACCTTCTTTAAAAACTCTCTGCCTGTCTACTTTCGCGCGACTTCCCCAGCCTCCATTTCCATAGACTAGGGAACCTCTCCCGGGGCATTCAAATAAACTACCTGGCCATTTGTTGCCTCTCTTCGCCTGCTTATTTCACCTAAAATTTATCTTACAATAATCTGGGCTTGCAGTTGGCATCCTGAGTTGGAGGCAGTCATCAGAACCTCTGTTTTATAGCCTTTTGGTCAGAAGTACAGTTAACAACCTGGACTTAACAGCTGGCGTTTGAAATGCGGCTGAGGGAACATGGGCAGTCTTGTAGGACTGAGCCCTTAACCTGTGGGATTTGATGCTCTCTCCAGGTAGACAGTGTTATAATTGAATTGAATTGCAGGATATCTAGTTGCTGTTCAGATAATTGGTGGTGGTGTGGGAACCCCTACCTCCACTGGAATCTGGAGTTCAGGATGTCTATTCAGCACAGAAGCAGGATTGGATGTTTTAGCCCAGATAGTGTTATAAAAATAATTTGGGGTAAAGATGAGGATCAGATTAGCTCATAATGGCTTATCTATTGGACTTTTATTTTATGAATGCATCTGGATGTCAATTTCTTTTCTTGTTTCTTAATTAGCTTGCATCAGCTCTCGCTCTTACACAGAAGACCATTTGCTATAATATGGTATTGTATATGTTGTGTGTTTCCTTCTAGGCAGAAGTGGTATTAAAATCTTTTAGCCCAATACTTAATAACTTGTTTGGTGTTTGGTATGAATATCAGAACAGACACAGGTTGGTTGGAGAGAGTCACAGTATTAGAGCAGAATCCTGGGGAGGGGAGTACCACTTGCTATGCCAGTCATTTATTCTTTAGTTGCTGGATCTTGGATAAGTTTGGGATATGAGCCAAGACAGCCAACGTGGTAGGGTGTGGGGGAGAGCTCTTAGGGGCTAGTTGCCAACTAGCATGGTAGCATTTCACATATGCTGGTGATGCTGTGTTGGGTGCATATATATTTATAATGGTTATATCCTCTTGTTGGACTGAGCCCTTTATCATTATGTAATGTCCTTCTTTATCTCTTGTTACTTTCTTTGTTTTGAAGTCTATTTTGTCTGATACTAGTACTGCAACACCTGCTTTTTTCTCCCTATTGTTTGCATGAAATATCTTTTTCTATCCCTTAACTTTTAGTCGGTGCATGTCTTTGGGTTTGAGGTGAGTCTCTGGTAAGCAGCATATAGATGGGTCTTGTTTTTTTATCCATTCAGTGACTCTATGTCTTTTGATTGGTGCATTCAGTCCATTTACATTTAGGGTGATTATCGATAGGTATGTACTTACTGCCATTTCAGGCTTTAGATTCGTGGTTACCAAAGGTTCCAGGTTACTTTCCTTACTATCTAAGAATCTAACTTAACTCACTTTGTATGCTGTTACAAACACAATCTAAAGGTTATTTTCTATTTCTCCTCCTTTTTCTTCCTCCTTCACTCTTTATATATTAGGTATCAAATTCTGTACTTTTTGTCTATCCCTTGATTGACTTTGAGGATAGTCAATTTAATTTTTTTTTGAATGTAGAAAAGACTTTATTTCCAGCAAATCTATGCTTAAAGAATGGATACAGGAACATTGTCAGTCATAAAGATAGTGATAAAAGGGATGAAAAAGATAAACCATGCAACAATTAACTTAAAAAAGCCAAAGCAGCTATGTTAATATTCAAAATATCTTTAGAGCAAAGAAAATTACTAGAGTTAAACAGGGATATTACATAAATGATAGAAACTTCAACCCAGCAGAAAGTCATAATGATCTAAAATATGTAAGCACCAAACAGCCTCAAAATACAAGAATCAACAGTTAGAAAACAAAAATGTGCAGCGTGGTAATCTAATGTACAACATGGTGACTATAGTTAATGTTACTGTACTTCAAATAGTAAATATATTTGAAATTTTCTAAAAGAGTAGATTGTAAGCATTATCACAATAAAAAGAAAAAAGGTAACTATGTGAGGTCATGAATCTGTTAATTAACCTGATTGTGGCAATTTTTTCACAAAGTATATATATTTAAATCAGCATATTATACACCTTAAATATATAAAATTTTACTTTCTGATTTATCTCAAAAAAGCTGGAAAAATAGATTAAAAAGCCAACAGCTGATAAAGCTGAAAGGAGAATTGGACAAGTCCACAGTTATAGTGAGGGCCTTCAACACTGCCCTCTTAGCAACTAATATAACCAACAGAGAAACAGCTTATCTGAACAACATAATGAATCAACAGTATATGACTGACATATATAGAAAACTCCACCCCAAAAATAAAATACACAGTTTTAAAATACCCATAGAATGTTCACCAAAATAGACCATATCCTGGGCCATAAAACAAACCTCAACAAACTGAAAGTAATGAAAGTCAAATAGGGTATATTATCTGATGTAATGGAAGCAAACTAGAAACAATAACTGAAAGTTGACAGGAAAATCTATAAACGTGAGGGAATTAAGCAACAGCCTTCTAAATAACTGAAGGGTTGTAAAGGAAGCCTCAAAAGAAAATGTTAAAAATAAATAGAACTGAATGAAAATGGACATAAATTTCAAAGTATCTGAGATGCAGCTAAAGCAGTGTTGAGGGGAAATTTTATAACACTATTTCTTATATTGAAAATGAGTGATATTCCCAAATCAGTTATCTAAGTTCCTACCTCAATAAAGCAGAAAAAGAACAAAATAAATCAAAGACAAATGGATGAAATGAAATAATAAGGAAAGAAAACCAATGAAACTGAAAATAGAAATTCAGTACAAGAATTCTATAAAGCCAAAAGCCAGTTATTTTTAAGAATCAATAAAATTTATGAACTCTAGCAAGACTGACATAAAAAGACAGAAGACATCAATTAGCAACATGGAGAATAAAACTACAACACTACAGATCCTACAGCTACTGAAGGGAAAATACAGGAATACAACAAACAATTTGGGCTCATAAAGTTAACAGCTTAGACTAAGGCAACCTACTTCTTGAAAACCACAAACTACCAAATCAGAGCAAAGATGAAGTGCACCATCTGAGTAGTCCTGTGACCACTGGGACTTTGAATTTGTAACTGGAAATCTCTGCAGAAAGAAACTCCAGGCTTAGA
The DNA here is from genome assembly GCF_030020395.1 of Manis pentadactyla. Classification (NCBI taxonomy): domain Eukaryota; kingdom Metazoa; phylum Chordata; class Mammalia; order Pholidota; family Manidae; genus Manis; species Manis pentadactyla. The sequence goes on from NC_080029.1 coordinate 76,452,051, forward strand.
TGATGTCATTGGAGGATTGTACAAACCATTAAAGAAGAATTAGCACCTATTCCACACACTTCTTCCAGAAAGTAAAAGAGAGGGGAATACTTCCTAATGTGTTTTATAAGGCCAGAATTATCCTCACACCAGAAATAGAAGACAAAAAAAAAAGAAAACAATACCTTAAACTTTATCAGGAGGAGTAGTGGTGCTTGGCATCAAAATGTTTTGACCACCATCACCTCTCCCAATTTATGTTCAGTTGTTTCTGTGCATTTTAGTTCTTTATTGTCCTTAACCCCAAGAGAAATTATTATTATATCATTGTCATTTTCAAGATTATGCTTGCTCACGTTTACCCACACAGTTATCATTCTTTTTCTCTTCACTCCTTTTTCCATTTCATACCCTAATTCTGGGATTACTGTCTCCTTCCTGAAGTATACCATTTGGTGAAATTTGTAATCATATTTTACTGGGAGACAATTCCTCTTATTGATTCTTTTTTTTTGTTATCATTAATCTACAATTACATGAAGAACATTATGTTTACTAGGCTCTCCCCTACCCCAAGTCCCCCCGACAAACCCCATTACAGTCACTGTTCATCAGCATAGTAAGATGTTGTAGAATCACTACTTGTCTTCTCTGTGTTGCAAAGCCCTCCCCTTTCCCCCACCCCCCACATTATACATGCTAATCATAATACCCCCTTTCTTATTCCCCGCCCTTATCCCTCCCTTCCCTTCCATTCTCCCCAGTCTCTTTCCCTTTGGTAACTATTAGTCCATTCTTGGGTTCTGTGATTCCGCTGCTGTTTTGTTCCTTCAGTTTTTCCTTTGTTCTTATACTCCACAGATGAGTGAAATCATTTGGTATTTCTCTTTCCCTGCTTGGCTTATTTCACTGAGCATAATACCCTCTAGCTCCATCCATGTTGCTGCAAATGGTAAGATTTGTTTTCTTCTTATGGCTGAATAATATTCCATTGTGTATATGTACCACATCTTCTTTATGCATTCATCTACTGATGGACACTTAGATTGCTTCCATTTCTTGCCTATTGTAAATAGTGCTGCTATAAACATAGGGGTGAACCTGTCTTTTTCAAACTGGAGTGTTGCATCCTTAGGGTAAATTCCTAGAAGTGGAATTCCTGGGTCAAATGGTAAGTCTATTTTGAGTTTTTTGAGGAACCTCCATATTGTTTCCACAATGGTTGAACTAATTTACATTCCCACCAGCAGTGTAGGAGGGTTCCCCTTTCTCCACAACCTTGCCAACATTTGTTGTTGTTTGTCTTTTGGATGGTAGCCATCCTTACTGGTGTGAGGTGATATCTCATTGTGGTTTTAATTTGCATTTCTCTGATAACTAGCGATGTGGAGCATCTTTTCATGTGTCTGTTTGCCATCTGAATTTCTTTTTTGGAGAACTGTCTGTTCAGCTCCTGTGCCCTTTTTTAAATTGGATTGTTTGCTTTTTGTTTGTTGAGGTGTGTGAGCTCTTTATATATTTTGAATGTCAAGCCTTTATCGGATCTGTCATTTACGAATATATCTTCCTATACTGTAGGGTGCCTTTTTGTTCTATTGATGGTGTCCTTTGCTGTACAGAAGCTTTTCGGCTTGATATAGTCCCACTTGTTCATTTTTGCTTTTGTTTTCCTTGCCCGGGGAGATATATTCATGAAGAAGTCACTCATGTTTATGTCCAAAAGATTTTTGCCTATGTTTTTTAGTCAATTTAATTTTGCATTTGCCTCGCAATCAGCTGCTCCACCCTCCCTACCATGGTTTTACTACCTCTGGTGACAGCTATCCAACCCTAGGAACACTTCCATCTATAGCAGTCCCTCCAAAATAGACTGCAGAGGTGGTTTGTGGGAGGTAAACTCTCTCAGCTTTTGCTTATCTGGAAATTGTTTAATCCCTCCTTCAAATTTAAATGATAATCTTGCTGGGTAAAGTAATCTTGGTTCCAGGCCCTTCTGCTTCATGGCATTAAACACATCATGCCACTCCCTTCTGGCCTGTAAGGTTTCTGCTGAGAAGTCTGATGTTATCCTGATGGGCTTTCCTTTGTATGTGATCTTATTTCTGTCTCTGGCTGCTTTTAACAGTCTGTCCTTATCTTTGATCTTTCCCATTTTAATTACTATGTGTCTTCGTGTTGTCTTCCTTGGTCCCTTGTGTTGGGAGATCTTTGGATTTCCACAGCCTGAGAGACTATCTCCTTCCCCAGATTGAGGAAGTTTTCAGCAACTACCTCCTCAAAGACACTTTCTATCCCTTTCTCTCTCTCTTCTTCTTCTGGTATCCATATAATGCGAATATTGTTCCACTTGGATTGGTCACACAGTTCTCTCAATATTCTTTCATTTTTAGAGATCCTTTTTTCTCTCTGTCCCTCAGGTTCTTTGTATTCCTCTTCTCTAGTTTCTATTTCATTTATTGTCTCCTCCACCGTATCCAACCTGCTTTTAATACCCTCCATCGTGCTCTTCAATGATTGGATGTCTGACCTGAATTCATTCCTGATTTCTTGGATGTCTTTCCATACCTCCATTAGAATGTTGATGACTTTTATTTTGAACTCCCTTTCAGGAAGAGACACGCGGTCCATATCATTTAAATCTTTCTCGGGAGTTGTATTAATAATTTTACTCTGGACAAGATTCCTTTGGTGTTTCATGTTTGTATATGGCACCCTCTAGTGTCCAGAAGCCCTATTCTGGAGCTGCTCAGCCCCTGAAGTAATGTTGGGGGTCGCAGGGGAGTGGTACTGCTGCCTGGGTGGAAGAAAGAGCTGTTCCCCACCTCCCGGCTTCTGTGCCTGTCTCCACTGCCTGAGCCAGTGGGCCAATCACACAGGTATAAGTTTCTGTCCCAGAGCAGCCGGATATGGATCTCTGCTTTCCACAAGCAGCCGGAATCCCAGTCTCCCCAGGAACTCTGCCTGTAATAACTTTCCAACCCAGTAGTTATGCGAGTCTCATGAAAGCACCATGAAATGTAGGTTTGTGCTCCCAGAGCAGATCTCTGGAACTAGGTATTCAGCAGTCCCAGCCTTCCACTCCCTCCCTACTCTGTTTCTCTTCCTCCTGCTGGTGAGCTGGGTTGGGGGAAGGGCTCAGGTCCTGCGGAGCCACTGCTCTGGTACGTTACCCCATTCAGTGAGGTCTGCTCTTTTCTCCAGGTGTATGCAGTCTGACAGCGTCCTCTTTCCTGTTGCTCTCTCAGGATTAGTTGCGCCAATTAAATCTTCTAATTGTATCCAGTTTTAGGAGGAAGCGTCTGTCTCCCCTCTCACGCTGCCATCTTTAATCCCATCTGAGTAGCATTTCACTATTTAACAACTGATAGGGGTTTTCTAGTGCATACTTGGGAAATGTCAGCTCTGTATCTAGCAGTTACTTTGCCTATTCACTTGTACAGTCATTGGGTAGAGTAGTGCCGTACTATATTCACTGCTCCCGGATGTTATTAACTAAGGATGTTTAATATATTTTTCCATTCATGGCTTTTTAAAAATAGAATTATTTGCTTAAACAGCTTTTTAATTTATGTAATCATCTTAAACAATAAAGAATTATTTTAAAAAGATGAACTTCCATGGAATGGTTGTTAATCAAGTTCTTTACTACCTTAACATACTTTGTGGTTATACATTCCCACAGTAACAGTGGTAACATTCTCAAGGTTTGAGAGTGAGGGCTGTGAACTTAAACTCCCGGGTTATATGCTACTTCTGTGCTAGAGTCACTGATCTAGAACAGTAGGAAGAAATAGCACTAAAGTACTTATGACCTTTATCACTAATTCTTAAACTGTTAGCACCAACTCCCTTTGCCATTACGACTTTCAAAAGAAAAACAAAATCCTTGAATTTGTCTTCCCTCTCATGGAAGCCCTTAAACTGGGCAATAGTTAGACTGTTTGGCTTCTCTTAGTGTTCTTGCTCCTAATCATGTTCCTGATTCTTTTACAATCACATCTGTCATTTATCCTAGAAAAGGAGAGGGCAAAATGTGAGTGGTCCAGAATTGTGTGACTCATGTGAGAGGTGATATTTCACTGATTTTCCAGGTGAACCAGAGCCTGGGGTGCTGAGTCTGGGCTGGGGCATGGTGTTTTAGGTGCTGAGGCTAGAAGGGGTGTGTTCAGAGGGAGTGACAGAGGGTGGATGGAATTTGAGGAACAGGAGAGGCATAACTTGCTCTTGGACTGCAGCATGTGCTGCAACCTTGGGAAGAGCCCCAGCTGGCTCCAAACTGTTCAAGGGGATGAGGGGGCAAATGTAACTATCAGGCTGTGGGCCTAAGATAGTAGAGGAGTTCTTATGGGAGACCAGAGAAGCCACAGAAAACCCAAAAGTTCCTCTGCATGTAACCAGCTCTGGTTCTAGGTCACTCTGGGTGCCAAATCCCTCTTGCCGGTGCTGCTCAGTGAAGGATGCCTGGGGATCCTGTGGACGCTTGTTTTGAGTTACCAGGTGCCAATCTGGTTTTGGGTCCCCTTAGCCTCTCCCAGTTCCAGTTAGTTCTACATACCTCCGGTAACATTCTAAACATACCTGCAGCCTCCACTCCAGAACCCATTCATGTGACTTAACTGTTCCAGCCGTGGAGTCCCTTTTCCGAATGTGTGATCTCAAGTCCAGTCGCAGGCCCAAGTGGTGAGTTGCGATGGGAAAGCACTCCAGAGACCCAACAAAAGATCCAGAGATGCCATAGGGGACATGAAAGTTTGTTGGGACATGTGGATAATCCAGGAGCACCTGGCTGGATAAGGCTGTGCACCACTATGTGGGCAGGGAGGGAACTGCTTATATGGAGGAGGAGACAGAAACGGTGTGTGCCAGGGACAAGGGGACAGAGACTACGTGCTATGCCAGGGGGATCATTCTTGTGCAACCAGCACTCCAAAGAACAAAACTGTGGTCAGAGAGGGCTGCCTCCCAATAAGATGTTTGCATTGATAAGGCGGACCTGGATTTATCCAGCCCCAGGCTATCAACATACCACCCAAAGGTGGGGGCCATGTGGACACATGGTTATTCTGGGACAAAAGGTTACAAGTGGGCACTGCTTGTTCCCACACCAGTTCTCTACCACTCAAAGGGAGCAGTTGGAATTAAAGGCTTCACAAGGTGTCTTAACAGTAAAAGCTATTAGAGGAATTGTGGACATAAAAGAAATGTTTCCCCCCCCATCTTCTTATTATTTTTCACATTTAGACTAAGCAAAACAGAATCCTCTCCAATACAGCTATCCCCGTTTCTCAGAGGTTTTGAACTGGTGACTGGTGATGGCAGCTGCTTGCCCCACCTTGAGACTTGGTTCTTCTAAATGGACCACCTCCCCCCAGGTTGCCTTAAGAGAAGCAATGATAGCATTTCCAGAAGTTAATCTTTTTTAAAAAGTTTTTTCTGATGAGTACCAGCAACATGAAATAATCCTACTGATGATTGTTCTCTTTCCTCATCTTCTCAAGTCAGACAAATGGTGCATTAAGGAAATTTAAGAAATACAGGGTGAAATTAGGTTAATGTGAGGAAGAATGACTGATACACCAATTGGGAAACAATCAGATAGACATGATGTAGTTTTTTTGCAGTTCTCTTCTTAGAAATAAATAAGATGTGCACAGACACACAAAAATCAGCCTAGGCTGGGAGGGAGAGGTTGGGTTATCTGGGTTTTATTGTGTGCCTGAATCCTAAGCAAGGGAGAAAATAAAGAGAAATTAAGATTTGTGGGAGGATAAGAAATTCAATTTTGGATATGTTGACTTTGATATTATCATGGAACATGCAGATGGACAGTAATTACAGTAGCTTATGCTATGAAAAGGTTAGGGCAAATTCCAGAACACAGCTTTAGTTTGAGCGATGAGTGGCACTGAACAGGATGTCTGATCCATCTGTATGGCACACATGGCCATGAGAATTAATGAAATAAATGCAGTCTTTATCTCATTAAGAAAGGTACTTTGCAAAACTATACAGCATTGTGTACATTCATTCTTTTCATTAACTATTTTGAGAATTATGGCTTATAGACATCCTTTCTGTTTTCTATAGTCAGATAGAATAGCATTTTGTTTACTCCAGAGAAATCAATGATTTTCTATGTTCCTGTTACCCTCACCACTACCCCCAGCCCCGACCTCCACACAGGTGCTGAGCACTGATGTTTCTGAAAGTCTCTGTCTGTGACCCATCTCACTGTGCCCCATGAAAGCACAGAAATACATCGCAGCATCCTCCAGCTGGGAGTCTGAGATGCTGAGGCTGAAGGATTTGGCTGCTCTCTGGAAGTTCACAGAGAAGCGATTATCCATTGCATTCTGTTGACTGTAAGCATCTTGACAAATAATGAGAATCATCTCCCTGCTGGGAAGCTATTTGTGCCAGAGCAAATAATAATTACTGTCAGTGGTGTCATACATGCAGTTCAGGGTCACAGTCTATGCCTCCTGCACAGACACTTCTGGTTGAGGCTGAGTGACGGTCTGGACCATAATGGATCCTGTGGGAAAGAGGAGAGGCCTGCACTGGGGTGTCACCGGCAGATAAAGCAGCCAGCTTCATAAGCTGGTTCTCACACCTACCTGCCCTTCTTGTTTTTGGTACAAATCCTGGGCAGAACTTTCTCCCTTCTGCCTTCTGCCTCCCTGTAGCTGGCTCTGTGGCGATGCACTTCCTGTGCAATTAATCTCCCTGGTGTCGCGGCCATATTAGATAATTTTGGAAATGAAGACCTACACTGTCCTTACCAAGTCAAGTGGTCACCAGGCCTGCCCACAGCAAGCAAGCAGACATCATGCTGACATCTGTCACCTGCAGGGTGAGAAGGCTCTTGCTCTGATATGGGCTCTCCCCTGTGCTCGGTGACACTTCTGCTTTGGAGCAGGAAATGGTGTGACAGGTGGGTGGGTGGTTATGTCTCATTGAGGAAAGGTTTGCCAATACTTTTTGGTCTCTCTTTCAGAAAATACACCTTTGGTTATAATATTAAGTGAAAGTGAAGTATGTTTTTTGAGTTCTTTTTGAGAGGGCATATCTTATATTTATTGATCAAATGGTTGTTAACAACAATAAAATTCTTTATAGGGGACTCAATGCACAATCATTAATCCATCCCAAGCCTAATTCTCAACAGTCTCCAATCTTCTGAAGCATAACGAACAAGTTCTTACATGGTGAACAAATTCTTACATAGTGAATAAGTTCTTACATGGTGAACAGTGCAAGGGCAGTCATCACAGAAACTTTCGGTTTTGATCACACATTATAAACCATAAACAATCAGGTCAAATATGAATATTCGTTTGATTTTTATACTTGATTCATATGTGGATCCCACATTTCTCCCTTTATTATTATTATTATTATTTTTTTTTAAATAAAATGCTGAAGTGGTAAGTAGATGTAAGATAAAGGTAGAAAACTTGGTTTAGTGTTGTAAGAGAGCAAATGTAGATGATCAGGTGTGTGCCTGTAGACTAAGTAATAATCCAAGCTAAACAAGGGCAACAAAACATCCACGGATGCAGAAGATTTCTCTCAAAACGGGGGGGTGAGGTTCTAAGCCTCACCTCTGTTGATCCCCAATTTCTCACCTGATGGCCGCCCTGCGACTGTGCCTGTCTTAGGTTGTTCCTCCCTTGAGGAATCTTACCCGTCTCTGGCTAACCAGTCATCTTCCAGGGCCATACAGGGAGATGTAAAGTTGGTAAGTGAGAGAGAAGCCATATTGTTTGAAAAGGTTAACTTTTTACTTCTATGCAGATTTATGCCCTGTGGCTTCTATGCCCAGCATTTGTCTTGAGGTATCTTTAGCACTTGGAGGAATTATGATACTCGGTAAATTCGATATGAGGCACGAATTCTATTTAAGGGTTGTAATTAGGAAGGAAGAAGAAAAGCTATAGAAGTAGCAGACAGAAGAAAACATGGGGAGATTGATTATTTCTTTGACATATCTTCTTGTAGAGTAATTTAAGCATGTATAGGTTTTAAACTACTAATTAAATTGCACACACACATTAACATAATAGGAATACAGTTACATAACCAAAGCAGATCTATAATTACCAGCCATCTCCAGTGAGGCCAAGAAAACCAGTTAGGTATCCTAGGCATTTGTGAAAATTTGTCTATGATATGATGGATATTGGCCAACTGTACTTGAACAGTCTGAGAGAAATCAGACAAATTAAAACATCCCATTCCTGGGAATTGTTCACATCCCATATGTTCTTTTAACAGTAGATAGTCTATAGTCATAAGATTTTGGAGCGCTGCAACTTGCACTTCTCCTAATTCTTGGTTGAGTTCCGACACTATAGATCCAGTCAAATTTGTTGTTTTACTGTATGCACAGGTCAGCTTAGATATCTCCTTCTTCATTCCCATGGCAAGTCCAGGAACCGGTGGGATGAATGCAGCTACAACTGCAGCATCGCCTGGATCTTTGTTGAGGTTTTTTGATGATCATCCTCTGGTATGACTCTTCCAGAGAGTGCTGATGTTGGAAGTTCTTCTTCATATAGTATCTTAGTTCATTTTCTGGGTAGCCAAATTAGGCTTTGATCCTCTGTATAAATACAAACAGACCCTTTGCCCACACTTTGATCTGCCCTTTATACCATTGTGTAGAACTCATTGGAGGTCACCACACAGGAATTGCTTTTTTTTTTTTAAGAGAAAAGAATATTATCAGAAAAGTGTACCTCCATAGCCGATCATCTGACACCCTTCAAGTGATCAAAATTAAGGATATTTAAAGCATGCATTAATCGTTGATTTACAGTTAGTTTTATCCTATCATGGAGTAATCCCACTAGTTCGATCTGTTTTCTTTCTTTTTTTTTTTGTTATCTTTAATCTACACTTACATGAAGAATATTATGTTTACTAGGCTCTCCCCTATACCAGGTCCCCGCTTTAAACCCCTTTACAGTCACTGTCCATCAGCATAGCTAAATGCTGTAGAATCACTACTTGTCTTCTTTGTGTTGTACAGCCCTCCCCTTTCTCCCAACCCCCTATGCATGCTGATCTTAATACCCCCCTTCTTCCTCCCCACCCCTTATCACTCCCTACCCACCCACCCTCCCCAGTCCCTTTCCCTTTGGTACCTGTTAGTCCATTCTTGGGTTCTGTGATTCTGCTGCTGTTTTGTTCCTTCAGTTTTTCCTTTGTTCTTATACTCCACAGATGAGTGAAATCATTTGGTATTTCTCTTTCCCCGCTTGGCTTATTTCACTGAGCATAATACCCTCCAGCTCCATCCATGTTGCTGCAAATGGTAGGATTTGCCCTCTTCTTATGGCTGAGTAGTATTCCACTGTGTATATGTACCACATCTTCTTTATCCATTCATCTACTGATGGACATTTAGGTTGTTTCCAATTCTTGGCTATTGTAAATAGTGCTGCAATAAACATAGGGGTGCATTGGTCTTTCTCAAACTTGATTGCTGCATTCTTAGGGTAAATTCCTAGGAGTGGAATTCCTGGGTCAAATGGTAAGTCTGTTTTGAGCATTTTGATGAACCTCCATACTGCTTTCCACAATGGTTGAACTAGTTTACATACCCACCAGCAGTGTAGGAGGGTTCCTCTTTCTCCACAGCCTCGCCAACATTTGTTGTTTGTCTTTTGGATGGCAGCCATCCTTACTGGTGTGAGGTGATACTTCATTGTAGTTTTAATTTGCACTTCTCTGATAATTAGTGATGTGGAGCATCCTTTCATGTGTCTGTTGGCCATCTGTATTTCTTTTTTGGAGAACCGTCTGTTCAGTTCCTCTGCCCATTTTTTAATTGGATTATTTGATTTTTGTTTGTTGAGGCATGTGAGCTCTTTATATATTTTGGACGTCAAGCCTTTATCAGATCTGTCATTTACAAATATATTCTCCCATACTGTAGGGTTCTTTTTTGTCCTATTGATGGTGTCTTTTGCTGTACAGAAGGTTTTCAGCTTAATATAGTCCCACTTATAGTCCCACTTGTTCATTTTTGCTGTTGTTTTCCTTGCCCGGGGAGATATATTCAAGAAGAGGTCGCTCATGTTTATGTCTAAGAGGATTTTGCCTATGTTTTCTTCCAAGAGTTTAATGGTTTCATGGCTTACATTCAGGTAGTTGATCCATTTTGAATTTACTTTTGTATATGGGGTTAGACAATGGTCCAGTTTCATTCTCCTACATGTAGCTGTCCAGTTTTGCCAGCACCATCTGTTGAAGAGACTGTCATTTCACCATTGTATGTCCATGGCTCCTTTATCAAATATTAATTGACAATATATGTTTGGGCTTATATTAGGGCTCTCTAGTCTATTCCATTGGTCTATGGGTCTGTTCTTGTGCCCGTACCAAATTGTTTTGATTACTGTGGCTATGAAGAAGAGCTTAAAGTTGGGGAGCGTGGTCTCCCCCTGCTTTATTCTTCCTTCTTAGGAGTGCTTTGGCTATTTGAGGTCTTTTGTGGTTCCATATGAATTTTAGGACGATTTTCTCTAGTTTGTTGAAGAATGCTATTGGTATTTTGATAGGAATTGCATTGAATTTGTAGATTGATTTAGACAAGATGGCCATTTTGACAATATTAATTCTTCCTATCCAGGAGCATGGGATGTGTTTCCATTTATTGGTATCTTCTCTACTTTCTCTCATGACTGTCTTGTAGTTTTCAGAGTATAGGTTTTTCACTTCCTTGGTTAGGTTTATTCCTAGGTATTTTTTTCTTTTTGATGCAATTGTGAATGGAATTGTTTTCCTGATTTCTGTCTCTGCTAGTTCATTGTTAGTGTATAGGAATGCCACAGATTTCTGTGTATTAATTTGGTATCCTGCAACTTTGCAGAATTCAGATATTAGATCTAGTGGTTTTGGAGTGGATTCTTTAGGGTTTTTTATGAACAATATCATGTCATCTGCAAACAGGGACAGTTTAACTTCTTCCTTGCCAATCTGGATGCCTTTTATTTCTTTGTGTTGTCTGATTGCTGTGGCTAGGACCTCCAGTACTATGTTGAATAGAAGTGGGGAGAGTGGGCATCTTTGTCTTGTTCCCAATCTGAAAGGAAAAACTTTCAGCTTCTCACTGTTAAGTACAATGTTGGCTGTGGGTTTGTCATATATGGCCTCTATTATGTTGAGGTACTTGCCCTCTGTACCCGTTTTGTTGAGAGTTTTTATCAAGAATGAGTGTTGAATTTTGTCAAATGCTTTTCCAGCATGTATGGAGATGATTATGTGGTTTTTTCCTTCTTTTTGTTGATGTGGTGGATAATGTTGATGGATTTTCGAATGTTGTATCATCTTTGCATTCCTGGAATAAATTCTACTTGATCATGGTGGATGATCTTTTTGATGTTTTTTTGAATTCATTTTGCTAATATTTTGTTGAGTATTTTTGCATCTATGTTCATCAGGGATATTGGTCTGTAATTTTCTTTTTTTGTTCTGTCTTTGCCTCGTTTTGGTATTAAAGTGATGCTTGCCTAATAGAATGAGTTTGAAAGTATTCCCTCCTCTTCTAGTTTTTGGAAAACTTTAAGGATAATGGGTATTAGGTCTTCACTAAATGTTTGATAAAATTCAGTGGTGAAGCCATCTGGTCCAGGAGTTTTGTTCTTAGGTAGGTTTTTGATTACCAGTTCAATTCTGTTGCTCATAATTGGTCTGTCCAGATTTTCTGTTTCTTCCTTGGTCAGCCTTGGAAGGTTGTATTTTTCTAGGAAGTTGTCCATTTCTTCTAGGTTATCCAGTTTGTTACCATATAATTTTTCATAGTAGTCTCTAATAATTCTTTGTATATCTGTGGTATCCATAGTGATTTTTCCTTTCTCATTTCTGATTCTGTTTATGTGTGTAGACTCTCTTTTTTTCTTGATAAGTCTGGCTAGGGGTTTATCTATTTTGTTTATTTTCTCAAAGAACCAGCTCTTGCTTTCATTGATTCTTTCTATTGTTTTATTCTTCTCAATTTTATTTATTTCTACTCTAATCTTTACTATGCCCTGCCTTCTACTGACTTTGGGCCTCAGTTGTTGTTCTTTTTCTGGTTTCATTAATTATGAGTTTAGACTGCTTATATGGGATTGTTCTTCTTTCTTGAGGTAAGCCTGTATTGCAATATACTTTCCTCTTAGCACAGCCTTGGCTGCATCCCACAGATTTTGCTGTGTTGAATTATTGTTGTCCTTTGTCTCCATATATTGCTTGATCTCTGTTTTTATTTGGCCATTGATCCATTGGTTATTTAGGCGCATGTTGTGAAGCCTCCATGTGTTTGTGGGATTTTTCATTTTCTTTGCATAATTTATTTCTAGTTTGATAGCTTTGTGATCTGAGAAGCTGTTTGGTACAATTTCAATATTTTTGAATTTACTGAGGCTCTTTTTGTGGCCTAGTATATGATCTATTCTTGAAAATGTTCTATGTGCACTTGAGAAGAATGTGTATTCTGTTGCTTTTGGATGTAGAGTTCTGTAGATGTCTCTTAAGTCCATCTGTCCAATTGTGTTGTTCAGTGCCTCTGTCTCCTTACTTATCTTCTGTCTGGTTGATCTGTCCTTCAGAGTGAGTGGTGTGTTGAAGTCTCCTAGAATGAATGCATTGCCTTCTATTTCCCCATTTGATTCTGGTAGCATTTGTTTCACATATGTGGGTGCTTCTGTGTTGGGAGCATAGATATTTATAATGGTTGTATCTTCTTTTTGGATTGACCCATTTATCATTATGTAATGTCCTTCTTTGTCTCTTGTTACTTTCTGTGTTTTGAGGTCTATTTTGTCTGATAGAAGTATTTCCCCTCCTGCTTTTTTCTCTCTGTTAGTTGCATGAAATGCCTTTTTTCATCCTTTCACTTTTAGTCTGTGCATGCCTTTGGGTTTAAAGTGAGTCTCTTGCAGGCAGCATATAGATTGGGTCTTGATTTTTCATTCATTCAGTGACTCTATGTCTTTTGATTGGTGCATTCAGTCCATTTACATTTAGGATGATTATCAATAGGTATGTACTTATTGCCATTGCAGGCTTTAGATTCATGGTTACCAAAAGTTCAAGGTTAATATCCTTACTATCTAAGAGTCTAACTTAACTCACTTAAGATGCTGTTACAAACACAATCTAAAGGTTCTTTTCTTTTTCTCCTCCTTTTTCTTCCTCCTGAATTCTTTATATATTAGGTATCATATTCTGTTATTCTTTGTCTATCCCTTGATTGACTTTGTGGATAGTTAATTTAATTTTGCATTTGCTTCTTAATTAGCTGTTCTCCTTTTTCACTGTGGTTTTATTTCCTCTGGTGAAAGCTATTAAACCTTAGGAACACTTCTATCTATAGCAGTCCCTCCAAAACACACTGTAGAGACAGTTTGTGGGAGGTAAATTCTCTCAGCTTTTGCTTATCTGGAAATTGTTTAATCTCTCCTTCAAATTTAAATGATAATCTTACCGGATAAAGTATTCTTGGTTTGAGACCCTTCTGCTTCATTGCATTAAATGTATCATGGCAAACCCTTCTGGCCTGAAAGGTTTCTGTTGAGAAGTCTGATGATAGCCTGATGAGCTTTCCTTTGTATGTGATCTTATTTCTCTCTCTGGCTTCTTTTAATAGTCTGTCCTTATCCTTGATCTTTGCCATTTTAATTATTATATGTCTTGTTGTTGTCTTTCTTGGGTCCCTTGTGTTGCAAGATCTGTGTACCTCCATGGCCTCAGAGACTATCTCTTTCTCCAGATTGGGGAAGTTGTCAGCAATTTCTGCCTCAAAGACACTTTCTATCCCTTTTTCTCTCTCTTCTTCTTCTGGTACCCCTATAATGTTAATATTGTTCCATTTGGATTAGTCATACAATTCTCTCAATATTCTTTCATTCTAAGAGATCCTCTTTTCTCTCTGTGCCTCAGCTTCTTTGTATTCCTCTTCTCTAACTTCTATTTCATTTATCATCTCCTCCACCATATCTAATCTGCTTTTAAAACCTTCCATTGTATGTTTCATTACTTATACTGTGTTCCGTAATAATTCAATCTCTGACTGGAATTAATTTCTGAGTTCTTGAATATTTTTCTGTGCCTCCATGAGCATGTTTATGATTTTTATTTTGAATTCTCTTTTATTCCTAAATTTTTGATTTTCTTTTATTCCTAGAATTCATTAAGCCAATTTCGTTTGAATCTTTCTCTGGTGTATTTATAATTTTGCTCTGAACCAGGTTCCTTTGATGTTTCATATTTTTATGTGGCACCCTCTGGTTCCCAGAAGCTCTACTCTCTAGAGCTGCTCCACCCCTGGAGCAATGTCAGGGGTTGCGTGGTAGTGGTGTTGATGCCTGGGGGGAGGAAAGAGCTGTTTCCTGCTTTCCAGCTGCTATGCCTGTCTCCACTGATAAAACCAGTGGGCCAAGCACAGTTTTAAGCCTCTATGCCTTGCATTTGTAGCTGCTGTAGGCAGGGCTTCCCTCTGGCTGGCTTAATGCCAGGGCAGGGTTTCTGGTTTGGGAGCGAGGTGTGGGCTGTCTGGGAGGAAGGCGCTGCAGGCTGCATATCACAGAGGAGGGCCTTGGAGCTGCATAGTCAGCCAGGGAGCTGGAGCTCCTGGAGATTGTCAAAGTTCCCAACCTGCTGTGCAGAGTGCACCTGGACAATTTTGTCTAACTGTCCTTTCTCCTGAGCAGTAAGCTCTGTACACTCCTTGTCCCTTTGGCAGCCCTCTCACTGTTGGGAAGTTTCTCGGGTTGCCCACTTTTATTTTGCCCCAGAGCAGTTGGAGATGGATCTCTGTTTTCCACAAGTGGCTGGAATCTGAGTCTCTCCAGATATTCTGCCTGTCTTAGCTTTCTAACACCCCTGATCACAAGAGCATCATGTAATGGAGGTTTGTACTCCCAGAAAAGATCTCCAGAGCTAGGTGTTCAGCAGTCCTAGGCTCCACTCCCTCCCACTCTGTTTGTCTTCCTCCCGCCAGTGAGCTGCAGCAGGGGAAGGGCTTGGGTCCCGCTGGGCCACAGCTTTGTTAGTTACCCTGTTCCATGAGGTTTATTCTTTTCTCCAGGTGTATGCAGTCTGGCACAGCCCTCTTTCTTGTTGCTCTTTCAGGATTCATTGTATTAATTACATTTTTGAATTATATGTGATTTTAGGAGGAAGACTCTGTCTCACCTCTCATACTGCCATCTTTAATCCTTATGTCCATTATTAACTTAATATATATTCAGTGCGCACCTACTGTGTGCTTATTATAAAGTAACAATAATAATTCAAACCTTATGCAAATAAATAAATGAAAGAAATAGTGGGATTGCTAAAAGAAATATGACAGGTAAGATGCCATCTAGGTATATAATGTGAAAGGCGGACCAACATTATAACTTTGTATCTACTGTTCATTACTGCAGTGTTCAGATGGTATTGAGAATCCAGACCAAATCCAGAGAACAATAAATACTGTGCTACTTCTGGTTTTTTTTTCAATTGTTTCTATGCAACAGCTTTGTTGAGATATAATTCACATAGCACACAGTTCACCCACTTAAAGCATACAATTCAATGGTTTTTAACATATTCACAGAGTTGTACATCCATCACCACAATCAATTTAAGAACATTTCATAATCCCCAAAGGAACCTGTACCCAATAGCCACTTCCCCCAAAGAAATCCCTTCTGGGAAACCCCTAATCTTGTGTCTGTCTTGGTCCATTTAAGCTGCTATAGCAAAGTAGCATGTCTGGGTGGCTTACAAACAACAGAAATTGACTTCCCACAGTTCTGGAAGCTGGCAAGCCCAAGATCAATGCAACGGCAGATTTGGTAACTAGTGCGCGCCTGTTTTCTGATTCATAGATGGGGCCTTCCTGCTGTGTCCTCACATGGTGGAAGAGACAAAAGACCTTTCTTGAGCCTGTTTTATAAAGCACTAATCCCAGGGCTCACCCTTTTAATAAGATTCCTTTTGGGGCTGAGGATTCAATTTATGAATTGGAGGGAAACAAATGTTTAGAACATAGTGGTGTCTATAGATTTTCTCATCTTGGAAACTTCATATAATGGAATTACACAGGGTACAGCCTCTCAGCACTGGCTTTTTTCCTTTAGCATGTTTTCAAGGTTTCATCGATGTTGCCCCATGTATCTGTGCTGGTAACTTTTCATTTCTCAATAATATTCCATTTATGGATATATACATATATATAATTCATCAGTTGAAAAACATTTGGGTTCTTTCCTTTTTTGGCTATGAACATTGATAGACAGTGTTTTCTATTGTCTTGGGTATATACCAGGATCGGGATTGCTGAATTACTTGATGCCTCTATGTTTAATGGTTTGAGCAGCTTCCAGATCATTTTCCAAAGAGGCTGCACCATTTTACACACTCATTAAAATGTGAGAAGGTTCCATTTCTTTATATTGTCATCATACATGTTATGTTTAGTCTTTCTGATTAAGCCTTCTGTGGCTGTGAAGCAGTATTTTCCTGTGTTTTGGATAGTATTTCCTCAACAACTTACAGTGGTGAGCATCTTTTCATGTGCTTATTGGCCATTGGCATATCTTCTTTGGAGAAATATCTGTTCAAATATTTGACCCATTTTAAACTGAATTTATTGTTGAGTTGTGAGAGTTGTTGACATATGATTTGCAAAGGCTTTTTTCCATTTTGCTGGTTGTCTGTTCACTTTCTTGAGTATATTCTTTGAAGCACAGAAGTTTTACTTTTGGTGAAGCCCAATTTATTTGTTTTACCTCTGTCACTTGTACTTTTGTTGTCATATCTAAGAAGGCTTTGCCTAATTCAACACATATATTTGCTGCCATGTTTATCCTAAGAGTTTAATACTTTTAGATCTTCTAATTGTCTTTGACACAGCTGTTGGTAGTTTTTTGAGTATGTTATAAAGAAAGAGTGCAGCTTCATTCTTATTTTTTCACCTCCAGTTGTTCCTGCACCGTGTGTTCAAAACACTATAGTTTCCCCATTGAATTGTCTTGGCACCCTTATCAAAAATCCATTGACTGTAAATGTATGGGTTTATTTTAGACATTTAATTCTTTTCCATTGATCTATGTGTCTATCCTTACTGAATCTTGTTGTATGAATATCTTCACACTGAAAAGTTAGTGCTGAAAGTTCTTCTAAGAATTATTATCAGTTTGCAACCTTGCTTGTACCTGTGAGGGTTTCAATGAATCACTCTTTCCATTACTTGATATTACTGTTTTTTTAAAGTTTAGACCTTCTGGTGGATGTGTAGCAATATCTCAATCTTTTTATTGTTCCACTGGTACTCAAGTCAATATTATTGAGGCATAAATTACATGCAGCAAAATGAATCATTTTTAAATGTTTTGAAATTCAGTGAGTTTTGAAATATTTACAGTCTCATGGAACTATTGTGTAAATCAAGGTATAGAACAATTATTTCAACACAAAACATTCTTCTGTGCCCTTCATTAATCTTCCCCAGGTCCAGAACCCAGACAACCACTGTTCTGCTTTGTCAATATACATTAAATTTGTCTTTTCTAGAGTTTCAAACAAATGGAAACATAGTGTGAACTCATTTCTTCTGGCTTCTTTCCCTCAGTATAGTTTGAGAATGCACCCATGTTATCATGTATATGTGTCTCATTCTTTTTACTGACTAGCATTCAATTCACTTATAGACAGACATTTGGGTTTTGCCAGTTCTGGGCTGTCACAAAGAAAGTTGCTATGAATATGTGAATGAAAAATTTCTTTAGCCATTTTTATTTCTTTTGGATAAAATTCCATGAGTGCAATTGTTGGGTCATATAGCATGTGTATGTTTAACCTTAACAAAAATGCTTAAACATTTTCCAGCGTGATAACACAATTGTATGCTCCTAGCAGCAACATAATAAACCCCATGTCCTTGCCAAAGCTATGGCCTTGCAGTGTTTCTCAAATGCACTTGGCCTTCTTAGTTCAGGAATTCTAGGCGTCTCAACTGGCTTAGCTTGGGAACCGAATAAGGATGCTATGAATCCACACTATAGCAACTCAAGTTACATTCCACCACCCACCACCCACAGATCCAGAAGATAAAAGCAAGACCATAGTGGGCTGCCTCGCTTTCATTTGCAGGTACTGCATAATTCATTAGCTCTCTCCTGAGATCCCTGAAGGTTAACACACTCTGATTAATACTCTTTCTCCTTGTTTATTGTGGTAGTACCACATACCTTGTCTCCATCTATTAATCACCACTATCACCCCAAAATCCTGCTATGCCAACAGAAGTCAGGAAAGCAGCTTACATGGCAAGATCCTTCTTTTGTGTCCACTCCTGTCCCCGTCATCTTCAGCCTACAGAAACTGCTTCCAACACTGTTTTAAAGATTCCAGTGACCTACTCAACAGTAAGTTTATTGATGCCATGGTGAAGGGAGTATCCTCTGGGATTCCCAAGGAACTGTTGCAAGCATACAATCAGATGACAGTGACAAGTTCCATATCAAAACTCCCACTTCCCTGAATTTCCCAATTTCTTCCTCTATAAGATACCCTGGAAGCATCTGCATTCCAACCTCATTAGCCATAGGCCAATGGAGCTTTTACTATCCCTAGGTCCAGGAGTATTTGGGAAGTAGGGCATATTGCAGGTATTGTAAAGGAGATGATCATGTACAGAGAACCAACATGAAAGAAGCTGCAATCTTTGGACAAGTGACATGACCTACTCGAAGAGATTCTTCAGGAAGGACACAGGCATAAGTACTCTGACCTCTTTCAGATTTCTGCAGTGGGCTCCTCACTGGCAGAAATGCACTAAAATACAGAAGGAAAAGAAGCCATATTTGTATTGCCTATTCAGAGAAGTCTCCTGAGGCAGAAAGCAGAGAGAACAAAGATGGAGAGAGAATATGAGAGGTAACTGAAATTCTTTCAGCTGATGGTCTTTGTCTAGCTGTCTATTCTTTCACTCATACCGCAGTTTTAACTTCAGAGGCCTAAAAGTGGGAAGAGAAAGTCCTCCTCCTTGCTCTTCTTCTTTCTGACTGTCTTGAATATTCTTGACTATTTTCTCTGTATATATTCCAGAGTTGGCATATTATGTATACCCACGAAAATACTATTAAGAACGATGGTGATTTCATTGAATTTATTTACCATATTTAGGAGACTTGGCATTTCTGCGTTATGCATATTCTGATTCATGAATATGGTGTAGTGTCCCATTATTTATAGCTTAAATTTCTTTTATTTATGTTTTACAGCTTTCTGTGCTGAGGTCTTGTAAATATTTCCAAACATTTATTCCTAAGTATTTTGCATTCTTATGCTATTTTAAGATTATTTTTAAAATTTTCCTTTCTATTTTCTAGTTGTTTATATATAAAGTTTATATATAAAGTATATATTTCCTTTCTATTTTCTAGTTTATATATAAAGTATAATTTTAAATATGACATAGCTGAACTGCTTTAGTAATATACATGTAGATTACTTTGGATTGTCTAACAGTCATATCTGTGATTAATGTTATTTATATTCTCTGATTTCTATTTATAAAGCTTTTGTTTCTCTCTCTTTCTTTATAATAAAGGCCAGCACCTCCAGTACACTGTTTAATAGAAATAATGCTATTTGGCTTTGAAAGAAAGCATTCAGCATTTCACCATTAAATTTGGTATTTGCTTTAGTTTATAGAATATACCCTTTACCAGAATGGGGATGTTTTTATTTTATTCTTAATTTGCTAGGAATTTATTTCTTTATTATGAGTGAATGTTGTGTACACCAAATACTTTTGTGTAACTATACAAATAAAGTATGTCATTCACACGTAATATACAATTATGGAACACATACAGGATTGTCATATCCAGTTCTACTGCAAAAGACAATGAAGAGCAATACATAGTGTTGGTCTGAGGCAAGTCTGAGATCCCAGGAGGCATTGGTTTAGCCCCTGCTGTTGTCCAGTTTTGACAAGACTGTGCCTTATGCAGGGAACTCTCTTGTTCATTGTTCTTCACATTCTCTGACTCAGCCCTCTTGGACTTTTTTTTGGGGTGGGGAGCAGAACAAGCTTTATTTCTCTATGAACATTTACTATTTTTTCCATGGCTTACTTTTAACAAGGTTTTAATATAACCTTTCAGATTTGAACAGATTCAGATTCTAACTTACATAAAAGGCTGAGAGTATTTTAAGTTTAGTGGATAAGTGGGAATGTTATTGAATAAGGTAAACATTTGCTGCAATAGCATTTTGGCTAAACACAGTCTTGTAAACAATCTAAATTATATATATATATATTATGTATATATGTATATAATTATATATGTAGACACACACACACACACACATATGTAGAGCCTAGTTTTGTTTGAGTCAGAGAGGGTACCACAGTAGGAAGATTTAAGAAACAGATCTGGTTTGAGTCCTGGTTCTATGTTTAGTGGCTACATGTGATCTTCAGTTAAAGTTCTAGGTCCTTTTAAGGGAAAATTTGAAAAGCAGTTTTTGATTTATTTTAACCCAAGATATAAACATAAGACCTGAGACTCTCAGGGAAGAGTGCTGGTTTATACATTGTGCTAAATATGCAGCATTATTTATAGAAGCAAGTTTCCATTAGAGGGTCTCAGCGGTGCCACCACACAGCCCGCCTTCTTCCTGTCTGTGGGTCCTGGGTTTCCCTAAGCCTCTGAGCAGGTGGCTGTCTTCATGGAGCTCTAAGGTTTTTGTTAAGCTGCTACTCTCGTTTCTATAACTGTGGGATTCTAAAAGAGCACAGAAGTACTTCACTGAGTCTTCCAGTTGCAAAGAGGAGATGGTGAGGCTGAGGGACTTTTCTGCCTTTTGAAAGTTCACAGAATAGCGACCCTGCTTTGCATTTGAATCACTATAATACTGTATAATAAGCAGAACCATCTCTCCACTGGCAGACTGCTTGTACCAGTACAAAATATAAGTACTCCAGCTGGTTTCATACGTGCAGGGCAGGGTCACAGCTTCTCCTTCCTGCACTGTTATTGTAGCCTGAACTTGGGTCACAGAGGCTGCCGTGCTGGATCCTGTGAAAAGAAGAGAAGACAAGGTTGGCTCTCCAAAATGTCTCAGAGGGGTCATGAGGACTGTAATGGTTTGCTACACAAGGACCAAAAAAACAATCCCATAGTGTTTCACTTCTCCACCTCTCTTCCCTCTTAGTACCCCCACCAGTTCCATTTAGAACTTGCACAGTTCCGTTCTTGAGGCCTAGGAGAAGGCTGGAGTCCCGTGTTTGGACACACGTACTGAAGGCAAAGGAGGCTATGAATGTCCACAGCAGGCCAGGGCAGAGCATGATCGAAGTTCTTATCCTGGTTGAAATTTCTCTTGTTTTCACTTCAGCCCAGAGACCATCCCAGAGAATGGCTGCTGGTGATAGTGGGGATGAAGGTAAGAGGAAATGTTTCTTTTCACTAGATGTCCTTTTGTATAATTTTAGTTTATAACATGTGCTTTATTGCCTATTTCTCCAAGTGTCTGAGTGCAGAGTAGCTGGGCTATTTGAAGTTTCTGCCGCAGACAGGAAGTACTGTTCATAAACAGGATGTTACACTGCTCTGCGCAGAGACTGGCACATCTACCCCACCCCAGGCCTCTGCTTGTCTTTATATTTTTCCTTTGGCAATACATTTGAAAAATACCAGTTGTATCTAACAAGGTACCAGAATGAAGTTTAATTATCTTTTTAATATTGAATTTTCACTGAATACTATTGTGATTAGAGATTATATTCTGAATGATTTAAAGCCTTTGAAATTAATTGAGACTTGCTTTAAACCAGAACATAGTGAACTTGGATAAACAATCCATGTGCATTTGAAAAGAATATGCAGCCTGATGTTTGTGGGTAATGTGTCCTATAGATGAAATTTAGGTACAGAAATGTATTTCTTCTCATCATATTTCTTTTTTGTTTCTACTGTAACATATATCAATAGGTTTCTACAGTGATTAATGCCTGCCACTGTGGTTGTTTATTTGATTATTAATTTTTTTTTGTGTGTGTGTGAGGGCATCTCTCATATATATTGATCAAATGGTTGTTAACGACAATAAAATTCTGTATAGGGGAGTCAATGCTCAATGCACAATCATTAATACACCCCAAGCCTAATTTTCATCTGTCTCCAATCTTCTGAGGCATAACAAACAAGTTCTTACATGTAGAACAAATTCTTACATAATGAATAAGTTACATAGTGAACAGTACAAGGGCAGTCATCACAGAAACTTTCGGTTTTGCTCATGCATTATGAACTCTAAACAGTCAGTTCAAATATGAATACTCATTTGGTCTTTATACTTGATTTATATGTGGATACCACATTTCTCTCTTTATTATTATTATTTTTAATAAAATGCTGAAGTGGAAGGTAGATACAAGATAAAGGTAGAAAACATAGTTTAGTGTTGTAAGAGAGCAAATGTAGATGATCAGGTGTGTGCCTGTAGACTATGTGTTAATCCAAGCTAGACCAGGGCAATAAAACATCCACGTATGCAGAAGATTTCTCTCAGAACAGGGGGGGTGAGGTTGTAAGCCTCACCTCTGTTGATCCCCAATTTCTCACCTGATGACACCCCTGCGACTGTGCCTGTCTTAGGTTGTTCCTCCCTTGAGGAATCTTACCCGTCTCTGACTAACCAGTCATCTTCCGGGGCCATACAGGGAAATGTAAAGTTGGTAAGTGAGAGAGAAGCCTTACTGTTTGAAATGGTTAGCTTTTTACTTCTTTGCATATTTATGCCCTGTGGCTTCTATGCCCAGCATTTGTCTTGAGGTATCTTTACCACTTGGAAGAATTATGATACTCGGTAAATTTGATATGAGGCACGAATTCTATTAAAGGGTTGTAATTAGGAAGGAAGAAGAAAAGCTATAGAAGTAGCAGGCGGAAGAAAACATGGGAAGATTGATTATTTCTTTGACATATCTTCTTGTAGAGTAACTTCAGCATGTATAGGTTTTAAACTACTAATTAAATTGTGCACACACATTAACATAATAGGAGTATAGTTACATAACCAAAGCATACCTGTAATTACCAGCCATCTCCAGTGAAACCAAGAAAACCAGTTAGGCACCTTAGGCATTTGTGAAAACTTATCTATGATATGGTGGATATTGTCCAACTGAACTTGAACAGTCTGAGAGAAATTAGACAAATTAAAACAACCCATTCCTAGGGAATGTTCACATCCCTTATGTTCTTTTAACAGTAAATAGTCTGTAGTTGTAAGATTTTGGAGAGCTACAATTTACACTTCTCCTAATTCTTGGTTGAGTTCCAACAGTATAGATCCAGTCAAATTTGTTGTTTTACTGTATGCACAGGCCAGATTAGATATCTCATTCCTCATTCCCATGGCAAGTCCAGGAGCTGGTGGGATGAGTGCATCTACAGCTGTAGCAGTGCGTGGATCGTTGTTGGGGTTTTTTGATGATCATCTTCTGGCATGAGTCTTCCAGAGAGTGCTGATGTTGGAAGTTCTCTTTCATATCGTATCTTAGTTCATTTTCGGGGTAGCCCAATTAGGCTTTGATCTTCTGTATAGACGCAAACAGAACCTTTGCCTACACTTTTATATGCCCTTTATACACTTGTGTAGAACTCATTGGAGGTTACCACACAGGAACTGCACCCCCTTTTTTTTTTTTGGTATTACTAATCTACACTTACATGACGAATATTATGTTTACTAGGCTCTCCCCTATACCGGGTCTCCCCTATAAACCCATTTACAGTCACTGTCCATCAGCAAACAAAATGTTGTAGAATCACTACTTGCCTTCTCTGTGTTGTACAGCCCTCCCTTTTCTCCTACCCGCCCATGCATGTTAATCTTAATACCCTCTTACTTCTCACCCCCTCTTATCCCTCCCTACCCACCTATCCTCCCCAGTCCCTTTCCCTTTGGTACCTGTTAGTCCATTCTTGAGTTCTGTGATTCTGCTGCTGTTTTGTTCCTTCAGTTTTTCCTTTGTTCTTATATTCCACAGATAAGTGAAATCATTTGGTATTTCTCTTTCTCCGCTTGGCTTGTTTCACTGAGCATAATACCCTCCAGCTCCATCCATGTTGCTGCAAATGATTGGATTTGCCCTTTTCTTATGGCTGAGTAGTATTCCATTGTGTATATGTACCACTTCTTCTTTATCCATTCATCTATCGATGGACATTTAGGTTGCTTCCAATTCTTGGCTATTGTAAATAGTGCTGCGATAAACATAGGGGTGCATCTGTCTTTCTAAAACTTGTTTGCTGTGTTTTTAGGGTAAATTCCTAGGAGTGGAATTCCTGGGTCAAATGGTAAGTCTGTTTTGAGCATTTTGATGTACCTCCATACTGCTTTCCACAATGGTTGAACTAACTTACATTCCCACCAGCAGTGTAGGAGGGTTCCCCTTTCTCCACAGCCTCGCCAACATTTGTTGTTGTTTGTCTTTTGGATGGCAGCCATCCTTACTGGTGTGAGGTGATACCTCATTGTAGTTTTAATTTGCATTTCTCTGATAATTAGCGATGTGGAGCATCTTTTCATGTGTCTGTTGGCCATCTGTATTTCTTTTTTGGAGAACTGTCTGTTCAGTTCCTCTGACCATTTTTTAATTGGGTTATTTGTTTTTTGTTTGTTGAGGCGTGTGAGCTCTTTATATATTCTGGATGTCAAGCCTTTATCGGATGTGTCATTTTCAAAGATATTCTCCCATACTGTAGGGTTTCTTTTTGTTCTATTGATGGTGTCTTTTGCTGTACAGAAGCTTTTCAGCTTAATATAGTCCCACTTGTTCATTTTTGCTGTTGTTTTCCTTGCCCGGGGAGATATGTTCAAGAAGAGGTCACTCATGTTTATGTCTAAGAGGTTTGTGCCTATGTTTTCTTCCAAGAGTTTAATGGTTTCATGGCTTACATTCAGGTCTTTGATCCATTTGGAGTTTACTTTTGTATATGGGGTTAGACAATGGTCCAGTTTCATTCTCCTACATGTAGCTGTCCAGTTTTGCCAGCACCACCTGTTGAAGAGACTGTCATTTTGCCATTGTATGTCCATGGCTCCTTTATCAAATATTAATTCACCATATATGTCTGGGTTAATGTCTGGATTCTCTAGTCTGTTCCATTGGTCTGTGGCTCTGCTCTTGTGCCAGTACCAAATTGTCTTGATTACTATGGCTTTATAGTAGAGCTTGAAGTTGGGGAGTGAGATCCCCCCTACTTTATTCTTCTTTCTCAGGATTGCTTTGGCTATTCGGGGTCTTTGGTGTTTCCATATGAATTTTTGAATTATTTGTTCCAGTTCATTGAAGAATGTTGCTGGTAGTTTCATAGGGATTGCATCAAATCTGTAAATTGCTTTGGGCAGGATGGCCATTTTGACGATATTAATTCTTCCTAACCATGAGCATGGGATGAGTTTCCATCTGTTAGTGTCCCCTTTAATTTCTCTTAAGAGTGACTTGTAGTTTTCAGAGTATAAGTCTTTCACTTCTTTGGTTAGGTTTATTCCTAGGTATTTTATTTTTTTTGATGCAATTGTGAATGGAGTTGTTTTCCTGATTTCTCTTTCTGTTGGTTCATTGTTAGTATATAGGAAAGCCACAGATTTCTGTGTGTTGATTTTGTATCCTGCAACTTTGCTGTATTCTGATATCAGTTCTAGTAGTCATGGGGTGGAGTCTTTAGGGTTTTTTATGTACAGTATCATGTCATCTGCAAATAGTGACAGTTTAACTTCTTCTTTACCAATCTGGATTCCTTGTATTTCTTTGTTTTGTCTGATTGCCGTGGCTAGGACCTCCAGTACTATGTTAAATAACAGTGGAGAGAGTGGGCATCCCTGTCTAGTTCCCGATCTCAGAGGAAATGCTTTCAGCTTCTCGCTGTTCAATATAATGTTGGCTGTGGGTTTATCATAGATGGCCTTTATTATGTTGAGGTACTTGCCCTCTATTCCCATTTTGCTGAGAGTTTTTAACATGAATGGATGTTGAACTTTGTCAAATGCTTTTTCAGCATCTATGGAGATGATCATGTGGTTTTTGTCTTTCTTTTGGTTGATGTGTTGGATGATGTTCATGGACTTTCGAATGTTGTACCATCCTTGCATCCCTGGGATGAATCCCACTTGATCATGGTGTATGATCCTTTTGATGTATTTTTGAATTCGGTTTGCTAATATTTTGTTGAGTATTTTTGCATCTACGTTCATCAGGGATATTGGTCTGTAGTTTTCTTTTTTGGTGGGGTCTTTGCCTGGTTTTGGTATTAGGGTGATGTTAGCTTCATTGAATGAGTTTGGGAGTATCCCCTCCTCCTCTATTTTTTAGAAAACTTTAAGGAGAATGGGTATTATGTCTTCCCTGTATGTCTGATAGAATTCCGAGGTAAATCCATCTGGCCCGGGGGTTTTGTTCTTTGGTAGTTTTTTGATTACCGCTTCAATTTCGTTGCTGGTAATTGGTCTGTTTAGATTTTCTGTTTCTTCCTGGGTCAATCTTGGAAGGTTGTATTTTTCTAGGAAGTTGTCCATTTCTCCTAGGTTTCCCAGCTTGTTAGCATATAGGTTTTCATAGTAGTCTCCAATAATTCTTTGCATTTCCGAGGGTTCCGTCATGATTTTTCCTTTCTCATTTCTGATACTGTTGATTTGTGTTGACTCTCTTTTCTTCTCAATAAGTCTGGCTAGAGGCTTATCTATTTTGTTTATTTTCTCGAAGAACCAGCTCTTGGTTTCATTGATTTTTGCTATTGTTTTATTCTTCTCAATTTTATTTATTTCTTCTCTGATCTTTATTGTGTCCCTCCTTCTGCTGACCTTAGGCCTCATCTGTTCTTCTTTTTCCAATTTCGATAATTGTGACATTAGACCATTCATTTGGGATTGCTCTTCCTTTTTTAAATATGCTTGGATTGCTATATACTTTCCTCTTAAGACTGCTTTTGCTGTGTCCCACAGAAGTTGGGGCTTAGTGTTGTTGTTGTCATTTTTTTCCATATATTGCTGGATCTCCATTTTGATTTGGTCATTGATCCATTGATTATTTAGGAGCGTGTTGTTAAGCCTCCATGTGTTTGTGAGCCTCTTTGCTTTCTTTGTACAGTTTATTTCTAGTTTTATGCCTTTGTGGTCTGAGAAGTTGGTTGGTAGGATTTTAATCTTTTGGAATTTTCTGAGGCTCTTTTTGTGGCCTAGTATGTGGTCTATTCTGGAGAATGTTCCATGTGCACTTGAGAAGAATGTGTATCCTGTTGCTTTTGGATGTAGAGTTCTATAGATGTCTATTAGGTCCATCTGTTCTAGTGTGTTGTTCAGTGCCTCTGGGTCCTTACTTATTTTCTGCCCAGTGGATCTATCCTTTGGGGTGAGTGGTGTGTTGAAGTCTCCTAGAATGAATTCATTGCAGTCTATATCCCCCTTTAGTTCTGTTAGTATTTGTTTCACATATGCTGGTGCTCCTGTGTTGGATGCATATATATTTAGAATGGTTATATCCTCTTGTTTGACTGAGCCCTTTATCATTATGTAGTGTCCTTCTTTATCTCTTGTTACTTTCTTTGTTTTGAAGTCTATTTTGTCTGATATTAGTACTGCAACCCCTGCTTTCTTCTCACTGTTGTTTGCTTGAAATATGTTTTTCCATCCCTTGACTTTTAGTCTGTACATGTCTTTGGGTTTGAGGTGAGTTTCTTGTAAGCAGCATATAGATGGGTCTTGCTTTTTTATCCATTCTGTTACTCTGTGTCTTTTGATTGGTGCATTCAACCCATTAACATTTAGGGTGACTATTGAAAGATATGTACTTATTGCCATTGCAGGCTTTAACTTCGTGGTTACCAAAGGTTCAAGGTTAGCCTCTTTAGTATCTTACTGCCTAACTTAGCTCACTTATTGAGCTGTTATATACACTGTCTGGAGATTCTTTTCTTCTCTCCCTTCTTGTTCCTCCTCCTCGATTCTTCATATGTTGGGTGTTTTGTGCTGTGCTCTTTCTAGGAGTGCTCCCATCTAGAGCAGTCCCTGTAAGATGTTCTGTAGAGGTGGTTTGTGGGAAGCAAGTTCCCTCAGCTTTTGTTTGTCTGGGAATTGTTTAATCCCACCATCATATTTGAATGATAGTCGTGCTGGATACAGTATCCTTGGTTCAAGGCCCTTCTGTTTCATTGTATTAAATATATCATGCCATTCTCTTCTGGCCTGTAGGGTTTCTGTTGAGAAATCTGACGTTAGCCTGATGGGTTTCCCTTTATAGGTTACCTTTTTCTCTCTAGCTGCCTTTAACACTCTTTCCTTGTCCTTGATCTTTGCCATTTTAATTATTATGTGTCTTGGTGTTGTCCTTCTTGGATCCTTTCTGTTGGGGGTTCTGTGTATTTCCGTGGTCTGTTCGATTACTTCCTCCCCCAGTGTGGGGAAGTTTTCAGCAATTATTTCTTCTAAGATACTTTCCATCTCTTTTCCTCTCTCTTCTTCTTCTGGGACCCCTATAATACGGATATTGTTCCTTTTGGATTGGTCACACAGTTCTCTTAATATTGTTTCATTCCTGGAGATCCTTTTGTCTCTCTCTATGTCAGCTTCTATGCGTTCCTGTTCTCTGATTTCAATTCCATCAATGGCCTCTTGCATCCTATCCATTCTGCTTATAAACCCTTCCAGAGTTTGTTTCATTTCTGTGATCTCCTTTCTGGCATCTGTGATCTCCTTCCAGACTTCATCCCATTTCTCTTGCGTATTTCTCTGCATCTCTGTCAGCATGTTTATGATTCTCATTTTGAATTCTTTTTCAGGAAGACTGGTTAGGTCTGTCTCCTTCTCTGGTGTTGACTCTGTGATCTTTGTCTGCCTGTAGCTTTGCCTTTTCATGGTGATAGGAATAGTCTGCAGAACTGGGACGAGTGACGCCTGGAAGGACTTCCTTTCTTGTTGGTTTGTGGCCCTCCTCTCCTGGGATAACAGAGACCTCTAGTGGCTTGTGCTGCGCAGCTGTGTGCAGACAGGGTTTCTGCTTCCTGCCCGGTTGCTATGGAGTTAATCTCCTCTGTTGCTGTGGGCGTGGCCTGGCTCAGGCAGCTACTCCAAAATGGTGGAGTCGCGTTGGAGGAGAAGCTGCTGGGAGGCTATTTATCTCCGTAAGGGGCCTCCCTGCTCCCTGCAGCCCAGGGGTGAGGGTGCCCAGAGATCCCCGGATTCCCTACCTCTGGATTAAGTGACCCGCCCTGCCCCTTTAAGTCTTCCAAAAAGCACCCGCCAAAACAAAACAACGACCACCAAAAAAAAAAAAAAAAGAAAAAAATTTTTAAATTAAAAAAAAAAAAAAGTTTTTAATTAAAAAAAGAAAAAGGTGGTCATTCGTTTTTCTTTATTCTCCGGTGCCAGCCTCAGGCCTCTGCTCACCGGTCTTTCTGCCCTGTTTCCCTAGTATTGGGGTCCCTATCCCTTTAAGACTTCCAAAAAGCGCTCACCAAAACAAAACAGCAAAAGAGCAAAAAAAAAAATGGTCGCGCACTTTTCTTATGTCCTCCGACACCCGGCCTCCAGTGCCCGCTCACTGTTCTTGCTGTCCTGTTTTCCCAGTATCGAGGGCCCTGCACTCTGGCCCGGATGGCTGGGGCTGGGTGTTCAGCAGTCCTGGGCTCCGTCTCCCTCCCACTCTGCCTATTCTTCTCCCGCCGGGAGCTGGGGGGAGGGGCGCTCAGCTCCCGCCGGGCCGGGGCTTGTATCTTACCCCCTTCGCGAGGCGCTGGGTTCTCGCAGGTGCAGATGTGGTCTGGATATTGTCCTGTGTCCTCTGGTCTTTATTCTAGGAAGGGTTGTCTTTGTTATATTTTCATAGATATATGTTGTTTTGGGAGGAGATTTCCGCTGCTCTACTCACGCTGCCATCTTCCGCCCCTCCTATGATTGATTATTAATTTTTTAAGTCAATAAACTCCAGTAGTTAAATTTTACTGAATAGTTCTATGTGTTTGTGTTTGATAAGTTTTGAAACTATGCTACTGATACATATGAAGGCAGAATTGTTCTATCTCCTGGTAGATTGTCTGCTTAATCATTTTAAAGTATTCCTCTGAATCTCTAATGATAATTCCTGGTTTAATGTCTATTTTATCTGATATTGGTACAACTACTCTCCTTTCTCTTTGTTAGGGACTCCAACTGTCTAGTTTTGCATATGCAAAAGAATGAAGTTGTATCTCTACCTCCAATATTCACTTGAAATGGATCAATGACCTCAATGTACAAGCAGAAACCATAAAACTCTCAGAAGAAAACATAGATGTAAATTTTCATGACTTTGGATTAGACAATGATTTTTAAAGTGTGACCTCAAAGCACAAGCAGTTGAAGAAAAAATAAATTAAATTTTTTCAAAATTAAAAATACTCTTGCTTCAAATATGCTATGGAGAAAGTGAAAAAGTCAAGCCACAGAATGGAAACAACTATTTGTAAATCATATGTCTGTTAAGCTTCGAGTATCCAGAATACAAAGAACTCTTGCACTCAGTAATAAAAAGAAAATAACGTCAGAGAGATTTTAATTTTAAGAATGGCTGCTGGTGATAGTGGGTATGAAGGTATGGGGAAATGTTTCTTTTCACTAGATGTCCTTTTGAATAATTTTAGTTTATAACATGTGCTTTATTGCCTATTAAAAAACCCAAGAATAATTTCTATTATAATCATTTTCACTACTCCTAGCTCTCCTTCTTAAATGTTAATTCCTTTTTGCCTGATAAAGAAGTTGGTGAGCTTTTCTTCTCTAATTAGAACAGTTTGTTTAAAATAGTTATTTTTCTCCTTTCCTGATGGAACATTTGTCCTTGAGTTCCCTATTTCCTTTTATTATAAATTGATAAACTAGTAAGTAAAATGTCTCACTGAGTTTAATGAGCCACTCTAGCAAATTAATTGAACTCAAGAGAGTATAATGGGAACCTCTGATGTACAGCCAATGGGTCACAAGTACGTGGGACAGCCTGAAGTCCAAGGAGCAGGCCCTTGGAACCTGTGATCTGTAGCTAGATGGTCATAAGCACAGGTAAGAACCTGAACTTCCCACTAATGTTTGAAGTGGGGAAAGGACAGACATGTGGTACTGAACCCTCAATCTAGGGGAGCCAATGCTCACTGCAGTAAGTAATGTGGGAACTGAGTTGGTGTAGGACAGCTAACTGATGTCTAAGAATTCTATACCTTGAGCCATCCAGAAAACATTTAATTAATGAGATTTCCAGAGGCTTTTCTTTGCTTCCAGAGAGGTGTCCTGAATTTCCGCATTCTCCAACTATAAAATTCATAAAATTAGCCCTTGAGGGACAAGTTCCAACCATTTATCTATAAGCACAATACCAATTAATAAAACCATAGCATAAGGTTTTCATAATCTGACAGTGATAATCAGATCTTTGCCTGGGTCATTGATGAAGAAATGTGTGCTAAGAATTCTGTGAATTGGAAGCTTTTCAAAAGTGTTTGTGATTAGTTAATGGCTTCTTTTTGGAGGCAGCATTGTTAGGCGGTTCCTTATGTGGGTGCTGTTTAGACTGTTGGAGCATGAACGTTATACTATACAGTCTCTAAATTAAAAAGTAAAATGGTTAGACTCTTGGACACCCAAAAGCCCAGCAATGTCCTTGACCCATTTGTAGGACTCCTGGGCATCAGTCTCCTTAAAGCTCAGCTTGCCTCCCTTGCTTTAAAGCACACCCTCCCTATTGCCTTGTATAAATTGAAGCATTTCTTAGTGCCTCACACACTGAGACCCTGAAGAAGGGGTGGCTTGGACCCAGCTGCAGGTTTGGGTACAGGCTGCAGGTGCCTGGAGAGCATTGTGCACTTGCCACGCACAGGTACAAGGCTGCGTCGCCCAGCTGGGAGTCTTCAATGTGCAGTGAGAAGTGTTTGGCCCTCTTGTTGTGGAAGACTGTGAATCTTCCATCTTCTTTTTTATCTGAACTTGTCGATATCAGGAGTGCAGGACCTCTAGCAAGGTACATTTTGTACCATAGGAAGTAATAAAATAAATTGTTATTGTAGTCACAGCTCAGAATAGCAACTCTTCATTCTTGGACACTCAGGGATGGAGACATTTGCTTAACCTGCTGCTGGTCACCACTCTTCTGCTGACTGCTCACCCCTGTTTGGAAAGACAGTTACAGATTTAAATTTTATCCTTCCCCTTGCCCACAGAAAATCATCAGGAGCAGAACACAGAGAAACAAAACTCCCCAATCATCTCATCTCCCAACTTTGCAGTGTTCCAAAGAGATTTTCTATCACATTCAAACCTCACCCACAACTCAGTCTGGCTGAAGACAGAGGATCAACAGTGATGCCCCCAGGAGCTGGTCCATCTCTCCTGTGAGGAGGCAGGTGACTTCTCTCCTGTCTCCAGAACAATCAACTTGCCTTCACTTTCCTGCACTTCACTCACTTCCTTCCACACAGCCTTCTGTTTCGCCTCTGAACTGCCCTACTTTTAGCTGAAGTTAGGCATCTTTATGGGAGGAAACACTGCCCCCGTTAGTCTACATGAAGAAAATTTCTGAAAATGTACTTCTGCATTCCCCAACAACTTGCAATAATCCCTTGCCCATAAAAGAGTTACAATAAGAGATTGTAGGAGAAGGAAAGGTTTTTAGTTGATCACATAACACATTCTACTTTTTTACAAGTGTAAAACAATAACAGAATATAGACAGAATGTATACGCTCAAATGACTAACAGTGTCAACTGACATCCTTAGGCAGGCACCTTATTTAAAAGCATATATAAGAGTTGGTGTTTTGGTGGAACAACTAATGGTATGACCTTTTGTTTAAAATAATGGTTTCAAGTTTAGAACACAGACATTTTGGTAGTTCTGCCTTAATGAAACTGCATTTTAACATGGTCTTCAGTAGTGTCTGTATTTGTTCTGGTTAAACAAATGGTGTAAGCTAATCATTCCTGATATAAATTCTGGGCACCTCTCAGAAACACAAATCAACACAACAAAATTGATCTTCAGTATTAAAATCACACCCTGAACTTGATTATATCTCTTAGATCTGGTGTGAGGTGATTTACTATGGTTTGTATTCTCAGATGAGAAAAAAATTATTATAACCTTGTGAAGTCTATAGACATCATGAGGATATATAATGAAAGGTACCAGGAGATGCCCAAAAGGCAACATATTTGTTTGTCTTCACTCTTCATTCATGTCTAGTTTATACCTCAACAGTTTAATCCAATGGTAGAGGCAGGAAGAATCTACTATGCTTCCAATGTTAAGTCTGTAAGGCAACTAAGGATTACAGCTAAAGATAAATCCCCACGTATAATTTTTTGAGGATTAGTTTGAACAAAGACACAGAACACATAATAAAATAATTTCTGTTGCATATTATATAGGGCAAGAAAAGTTTGAATTATTATTTGAATAATAATGAAAAATATTCTGGGAAGTCTCAATATTGAACCCATAATTAACTGTCCAGTTCAGGGCAATCTGATAAGTTGAACATGCTTCATATTATATAGTTTAAATGTACATAGTTCAGACTCTCTAGTGAAGGAATTTGACTGATTCATTCATGTATTTATTTATATATTCAATCAACATTTATTTAGTTCCCATGAAGTCCCTGGAACTGGGCAACCGTGCTTGCTTTAGGGTTTAAACATGATTTTGGAGCAGTCGGTAGTCTTAAATACCTGGTGGTCTCAATAGAAAGACAAATGTGGAAATAGATTTACAACATGGCATGATATATATGAGTTTTTAATGAAGAAAACATAATGATGATCCCTGAGTTCTACTGAGGAAGGTAGGAGCAGGAGGTCAGGCCCAGGTCCGCCTCTCAATGAGCTTCCTCAGCGGGAGACACTTTGAGTTCAGAGGGATGCCTGTTGCGGTGGTTTCCAGAACAGCACATGTTTGGGGGACAAACATCAGGCAGACATGACAGCACCTTCACTGTTTACACCCAATTGTGTGCATCCCTTTAGAATACTTTTAAACAGTGCTCCCCTGTGGCCGGGCTGAGAAAGGTTGAGTAAAATGTGGATTTGGGCTTTCCTTGACTAAGCTTACATCCAAGATATATCATTTTTTGCTATAATGAAAAGCCTGTCAATATACTCTAATAAAATATGTGTCTCTACCAATGTATTTCTTATAGTGAAAATTACCTCAACATTAAAAGAAAAAAACTAGGGAAAATATATGTACAATTGTACATAAATATAACATGAAAACAGAATATATTTCAGTGCTACAACATTTCATTTATTTCATTAGTGAAATAATATGAGTGTCACATGACATTTGCGTGTTCAGATACCTTTCAGTGCTCACCAATGTCTTCAAGGCAGAAGATAAGCATTTTACAATGGCTTATAGTTATTTCCAGAATGTAGTTTCTGATCATTGCTTTAGGTTTGTATTTACTATTACCCATTTGGCGTTCTATGCTACAGACAATCTGAATTACTTGTATGTCATTTCCCTACATGAAACCTCCTGTGTATACCTTGGCACATTCTCTTTCTATTTTTTTAACTTCATTTCTGACTAGCTTTTATAAATCTTAAGTAAGATATCATCCCTCTTAGGTAGCCTCCCATGTATTCAGCTTCCAATTTAGATGCCTCTGTTAGGAGGTCATATTTTACTTTTCTCCTGGGATAGCTTTGATCACACTATTTGGTAATATAGCCCACAACACTACATGCTCCTGAAGGGAGACACTCTGCCAACTTCTTACTGGTTACATCTTCTGCATTAAGACACACATTGGGTGTCAAATGAATGATGCATTGGAGTCATCTCAAGTAAATAGAGGATATTTTTGGGAACTTCACAAACATTGTCAATCCTCATTTGTAAAATTTAATCTACTTTGATTCTACATAAAAATCTACTTTGCAGTGTTGTTTGGTTTTAATGTGTGTGTGTGTATAATTTTATCAATCGGTAACCTTGCCTTTCAGTCCTGAAATTCATTATGATGTTTATTGCCTTCATGCGGTGTTTGTAGTTTTAAAGATCACGTATCTCCCATCTTCTTTCAACCTGATTAATCCTACAAAACCTTCAGGTCCCAGCTTAGGCTTCAGACTTTGGGGTTTCCTGACTCACTGCCAAGTGAGGGGATGGTCATATGCCTTCATGTCACCCCTGCTTTCCTAGGCTTAGTCTTTTCTCAGTCTTCTCTGTCTGGTCAGTTACCTATATAAATAACTACATATTTGCTCATACTTCTTTTATTTTCAGGCATGTAACATGTATGTAGAATGTTCCAGGCACTCGGTGAATAAGTGTTTTCTGATTGAGTAACTAAAACCTGAGGACAGTATTCAGTGGAAATTACTGGTCTTGCATTATGCATGAAGTCTTGAGAGATGTAGAGAAGTTGATCACCTGTTCAAGAAGGCAGCACACTCATGGCTCGGGCAGCTGTAGAAAGTAGCTCTTCACCAATGCTGCTTCTCAATATAACAACAAGGAAAGAGCAGATTGCTACCTGTGGGGATGGGGGAAATGGGGGTGATGCAGTATGAAGAGCTTGGACAACAATAACAGGGATGAGACTGCATGTAGCTTTCCCTTTCCTGGCATGATCTTTTGTGTAGCCTTAGGAATGTAGAGAAAGCATCCACCTATTCCCATATTTTAGGCTCCCTTCCTACAGGGCCATGATATAGGGAAACTATAATGGCAATCAGAGTAAACATCCTCCATTATAACGATACTATATAACTGGCTTTGAATAATTTATAAATCATGTGAAATATATCTGAGATAAGAAAGCCTATTTGGTTTATTGACTAGGGTGTTAGAAATACTTTTGTTATGAACAGAGATGTACAATACCTAACTTGATTATTCATCCATGCCTCACATTTTTTGAAATTGGACTGAAGTGATTCATCAAGGCTGCATTCCCAACTCCCCTAGAGGACAGCAACAGCTCTCAGCTGCTTCTGCCTTTTGCCAGGTGCAGTAGCTGCAGTTCTGAGTTTGGGAACAGGCTCTGGATGCCCATGAGCCGGGAGTATTCACAGCTCAGTTACTTGGCTGAGTCTTGGAACAGAGGCCTCTGTTATGCATGAAATCAAACCATCCTCAGTATGAAGGGAGGTACAGATTATTCCCTCCTTTTCATTCTCACTTACAGGCATTACCAAAAGGACCTTGGAACCTTCCTGCCTATGTAAGTGGAAGCCATGAACAGGCATGGAGGAAATACTGCACTTGAGATTGGTGCCCTCTTACTCCCCCATATAGAGGGATGAGGGATCTAATGCACTTTGAGTTACCCTCACATCCATATTCACAAATATAGAATCAAAACTGACAGAACTAATCAATCTGTAGATTTCCCCCTATAGTTACACCATCCCCACTAGGATCCCTGGATGAACCAAGCTATGCAAAACTATGGATCCATTCTAGTCTATTCAAAAAAGTCTTCAGTGTAGGGACCGGCCTACAGCCAAGGCTGAGTCCCACTATGGCTGAACACCGCCCTTCCACTGTAGCTGACCAATGCCCTAAGATGGTGCCCGCTTCCTGGGCGCCACCCTTCCTGGTTTGGTGGCATTAGCATAAGGAAGTTGCTCCTATAGGCTTGCCCCATGCTTCTGCTCTCGTGCTCAACTCATGCAGAAGGCATGCTACCAATCAGCTTAAAGGTCACGCATGATCTTGATCACCATAGGCCAGCTTCCTTTATATAAGGCATAAGCAGGAAAGAGAAACTCTCTCTCTCTCTCTCTCTCTCTCCTCTCATTCTTCCTCTCACTCGCTCCCTCCGGCTGTTGCTTCTTCTCACTCACCTTCTCCCGACCTTCTGAGCAACAATAAAGAACTGAAGTGAACCAGGTCTGTGTACGTATCACTGTCGTCACTGCCACAAGGAGCGAACGCGATACTTCAGCACCTACTGAAGTCCTCTTACAGAAAAACACCTCAGGTCATAAATGAGATTTCCAGAGCGTTCTCCTTGCTTCCAGAGAGGTATCCTGAATTTCTGCATTCTCCAACTATATAGGATCTTCAGCTTCAGAAAATTAGCCCTTGAGGGACAAATTCCAGCCATTTATTTACAAAAAAAATACCTATAAATAGCATCAGGCTTTCATGATCTGTGAGTGGTAATCAGATCCTTCCCTGGGTCATCGATGTAGAAACATGTGCTAAAAATTGAATGAATAGCAACTTCTCAAAAGTGTGTGTGCTTTGTTAATGGCTTCTACTGGGAAGCAGCATTGTGGGTCCTGTTGTCAGGCTGTTGGAACATAAACCCTATTCTCTACAGTTAGTAAATGAAGAAGTAAAATGGTTCGACTCTTGGATACCTGAATTCCCAGCGATGTCCTTGACCCATTAGCAGGACTTCCATGTGTCAGTCTTCCTAAAAGCTCAGCGTGCCTCCCTTGCTTTAAAGCACACCCTCCCTACTGTCTTGTGTAAATGGAAGCAAGTCCACATGCCTCCCACTCTGAGACCCTAAAGTAGGGGTGACTTGGACCCAGCTGCAGATTTGGGTACAGGCTGCAGGTGCCTGGAGAGCACTGTGCACTTGCCACGCACAGGTACAAGGCTGCGTCACCCAGCTGGGAGTCTGCAATGTGCAGCGAGAAGTATTTGGCCCTCTTGTGGAAGACTGTGAATCTTCCATCTTCTTTTTTATCTGAACTTGTCGATATCAGGAGTGCAGGACCTCTAGCAGGGTACATTTTGTACCATAGGAAGTAATCAAACACATTACTATTGTAGTCACAGCTCAGAATAGCAACTCTTCATTCTTGGACACTCAGGGATGGAGACGTTTGCTTAACCTGCTGCTGGCTACCACTCTTTTGTTGATTGCTAACCCCTGTTTAGAAAGACATTGATAGATTTAAATTTTATTTTTAACGTCCCCACAGAAAACCATCAGGAGCAGAACACAGAGGAAGCAAAACTCCCCAATCATTTCATCTCCCAGCTTTGCAGCATTCCACGGAGATTTTCTACCACATTCAAACTTCACCCATGATTCAGTCTGGCTGAAGCCACAGGATCAACAGTGATGCCCCCAGGAGCTGGTCCATTTCTCCC
The DNA here is from genome assembly GCF_030020395.1 of Manis pentadactyla. Lineage (NCBI taxonomy): Eukaryota > Metazoa > Chordata > Mammalia > Pholidota > Manidae > Manis > Manis pentadactyla. The sequence goes on from NC_080029.1 coordinate 76,490,179, forward strand.
GTGAGGAGGCAGGTGACTTCTCTCCATTCCCTACAACCTGCCTTCACCCTCCAGCACTTCACTCACTTCCTTCCACACAGCCTTCTGTTTCACCTCTGAACTGCCCTACTTTTAGCTGAAGTTGAGTATCTTTATGCCAGCAAACACTGCCCCCTTTAGTCCACATGTGGAGAATTTCTGAAAGTGCATGTCTATATTTCCTAAAGATAACTTGTAGTAATCCCTTCCCCATAAAAGAGTTAATTGATTGTAGGAGAAGGGAAAGTGTTCAGAGATCACATAACTCTTTCTACTTTTTTACAAGACGAAAATGATAACTGTGAATGTAATTATATACGGTCAAATGATTGACACTTTTGTCAACTGAAATACGTAGGCAGACACATTATTAAAAACATACAGAAGAGTTGGTGTTTGGGTGCATAATGGTATGAGGTACTACCTAATACAATGGTTACAAATTTAGAACACAGGCATTCTGGTACTTTTGCCCTTAATGTAACTGCATTCTAACATGGTCTTCAAAGGGGTCCATATTGTCATGGTTAAATAAATGTTACAAGGTAACTAAACTGTATATAATTTCCTGACACCTCTCTTAAAAACACAAATCAATGCAACAAAATTTATCTTCCACTGAATTTTTCACCCTCTGCACTGGATTATTTCTCTTGGAACTTCGGTTGAGCTCATTTACTGTGTTCTGTATTATCAAATGAGAAAAATTTACACAATCCTGCAAAATCAACAGACAGCATGAGGCCTTAATCTTGAAAGGTACCAGAAAAATGCCAAAAAGATAAGATATTTGTTTGCCTTCAGTCATGATCTATATCAAGTATATGTCCTCAGAATTTTATCCAATGGGAGAGGCAGGAAGAATCTACTGTGCTTCCAATGCTGAATCAGTAATGTATCTAAGGATTGCAACTAAGGATAAGTCCCAAATAACTTTTTGGAATTAATTTGAACAAGAACACAGAACATATGATAAAATAATTTCTGATGCATATTTTATACAGGAAGAAAAATTTTGCATTTTCATTTGAACAATAATGGAACTAATATTCTGGGTGTCTCAATATTGTTAAGTGCACACTGACTATCCAATTCAGGACAATCTGATAAATTGTGCATGTTTCATATCCTATAGTTTAAGCTCACATAATTCACGCTCTCTAGTGAAGGAATTCTGACTGATTCATTCATGTATTGATATATTCAATCAACATTTATTTAGTTTCTATGAGGTTCCTGGTTCCGTGCATGGTTTAGGATTTCAAACATGATTTTAGAACAGTCCTTAGTCTTAGATACCAGTGGTCTCAATAGAAAGAAAATGTGTAGGCAGATTTACAATATGGCATGATAAATACCAGTTTTTAATAAGGAAAACATAATGTTGCTCACTGGGTTCTACTGAGAAGGGTAGGAAGGGGGAGTCAGGGTGGAGCTCAGGAGACAGAGCTCTCTAGCTTGATATCAAGAGATTAGGGAAAATCAATAAACTGGCTGCATAGCAAAAGGTATCAGCAATTTCAAAAGCAAACAAGGAAATTTCAGCCAGAAGTTCCCAGGAGACTCACTCAGTTCATTAGTTGGGGTGATATGTCTGTGTGTGGGAAGTTTATGAATTGCTCTTAGAAAATGCAAATCATGAGGAGCTGTGTATGACAGACTGGGAATCCTTGCATTCTAGGCCCACTGGGACCACTGGACAATCATGCACACACTCTCCTAAACGTATGCACACACACATACACACACACATAAACACACACACACCATATAGGTAAACAAAAGCATCCACTGCTCCAACTGAAGGCAAACCACCAGCCCCATGTGGAATCCTGGAATTGGATCCTACTCTGTGTTTCTGCAGGAATTGGTTTGGGATTGAATAGGGACTACAGCAAGCTTTTCCAGCAAGCTATGTGGGTGATGTGGCTGCTGGAGAGCTGACACTTTAGATCGCAGGTGAGTTACCTTTGTAACCTTGTGAGTAAAGACATACAGTGAGGCTGTGTGTGTGCAGCAGTGGAGGCCAGGGGGCAGCATTCCTGCAGTGCCCTGCTCTCCCGCAGCTCGCGTCATCCCACCACTCCCAGCACAGTGTCAGGGGTCTCGGTCCCCTTGCCAGGCCGGCCCTTCCTTCGGGGAAAGGATACCTCTGCCTGGTCCAGATCAGGTGTGAGACCCTGATGCTCTTTGCAGACTGGGTCTTAGGGGGAGCTGGAGGCCCCATGGGGAACAGTAGACACAGCAGGAGGGAACAGGGACTGCACAGTCCGAGACCTGGAGAGGCTCCACTGCACCTGCCCAGAGTCTGTTGGAGGTGGAGGCCTGGTTATTTTCCAGCCAAGTGGGTGCTGGGAGACCTACTTGAACAAAAATAGAACTAATTCCATCAGTTTCCATGATATCAGTGCTGAAGGGACCAATCCTCATTCTGAAGGATACCTGTCAATAAAGTGACTGCAAATCACATCACACAACGTTGAGAATGGAACGGAACTTTCTTCTACTGAGAGTCATGATAATTACAAGAACTGATGGGGCCTCCGCCGCACATGAGCACAAGGTTCCTTTCTGGAGGTGGAAACATTCTGAGCACTTTGAACTTCAAGAGCATCAGAAGATGAGCCTATGGTGTCTATCTAAAGCTCAGCTGTCCATCAACGACCTTCTGTATTAATGCAAAGAGTGCCCAAAGCCTGCTCTGAAAAGTGGTGTTGGTCATTTTCTTCTTAAGGACATAACCTCTCACAAGAGCCTGGACCTCAGCCTTATTCTCTGTTTTTGTGATGAGCTTTATGCAGGATCACTGGAGATAAGTGACACATCTGTGTCCATATATGAAGTGATTTAGCTGGGAGAGGAGGCAGGACTAGGTGTCAGAGGATATCCACATTCGTATTTGCGTAGACTGAACTCAACAATGCAATATAGCTTAAAAAGTCTTCTTCCCCAATACAAACTACCCAGTTATACTATCAGGAATTTGTGTGGCACATGAGTTCATTTTTTTGCTATTTTTACTGTAAGAACCCAGAATTACCCAGATAATATTCTTAGAAATGTCAACAACAATTTGAATATCAGGATATTCCAAGTGACTCCACAGTAACTGACATAAATGTTTCTATTCTAACAGGCATAGTCGCATGACTGCTGAATATATACTTCAGTGTCATATTGCCATGACATAGAATTTGAAGCTTTCATTTCTGCATCTCCTTCAAGAGATAACTTTTCCATAGTATATGTTCCAAGATACATGCTTCTTATGTCTTGTTTTCTATTACCAGATATTTTCAATTCAATTATTTTCAAATATATTGAACACCCACCTAGTGCAAGTTCCTGGACTGAGTGCTACAGAGCATATATGGATAGATAAAAGAACAAAACTTCCATTTCTGTCAGAATAATGCACTAGTTATTTTCAAGACTTCGTTCACTGGAAAAAAAACTGGATTTCATATGAATTATCATAAACCTGTAGTAGGGAATTGTTGGACTCCCAAGAAAGTGTGAAAATATTCATGGAACAAACACATGAAAGAACAAAATCTTATAAAAACTAAAGCAAAAAGAACAGTGAGCTGATATAAGAAGAAAACAAATCCTACCATTTGGAACAACATGGATGGAGCTAGAGGGTATTATGCTCAGTGAAATAAGCCAGGCAGAGAAAGACAAGTACCAAATGATTTCACTCATATGTGAAGGGTTAGCCTAGTAAATATAATGTTCCTAATGTAATTGTAGATAAATGATACCAAAAAGAAAAAAAAATCTTTGCACAGAACACAGGAGCATCTACATATGTGAAACAAATACTAACAGAATTAAAGGAGGAAATAGAATGCAATGCACTCATTCTAGGAGACTTCAACACACCACCCACTCCAAAGGACAGATCAACCAGACAGAAAATAAATAAGGATACAGAGGCATTGAACAGCACATTAGAACAGATGGACCTAACAGACATCTACAGAGCACTGCATCTGAAAGAAGCAGGATACACATTCTTCTCAAGTGCACATGGAACATTTTCCAGAATGGACCACATTCTAGGCCACGAAAAGAGCTTCAGTAAATTCAAAAAGATTGAAATTCTACCAACCAACTTCTCAGATCACAAGGGTGTAAAACTAGAAATAAATTGTACAAAGAAAACAAAAAGGCACACAAACCCATAGAGACTTAACAACCTACTCCTAAATAATCAATGGATCAATGACCAAATTAAAACAGAGATCAAGCAATATTTGGAGACAAATAAAACCAAGAGCACAACACCCCTACTTCTGTGGTACTCAGTGAAGGTAGTTCTAAGAGGAAAGTATATAGCAATCCAGGCCGATTTAAAGAAGGAAGAACAATCCCAAAGGAATAGTCTAAATTCACAATTATGGAAAGTGGAAAAAGAAGAACAAATTAAGCCCAAAGTCAGCAGAATAAGGGACATAATAAAGATCAGAGAATAAATAAATAAAATTGAGAAGAATAAAACAATAGAAAAACTTAATGAAACCATGAGCTGATTCTTTGAGAAAATAAACAAAATAAACCCCTAGCCAGACTTATCAAGAAAAAAAAGAGAATCTACACACCTGAATAGAATCAGAAATGAGAAAGGAAAAATCATGATGGACACCACAGAAGTACAAAGAATTATTAGAGAATACTATGAAAATCTACATGCTAACAAACTGGTTAACCTAGAAGAAAGGGACAACTTTCTAGAAAAATACAACCTTCCGAGACTGACCCAGGAAGAAACAGATAATCTAAACAGACCAATTAGCAGCAATGAAATTGAATTGGTAATCAAAAACTACCCAAGAACAAAACCCCCATACCGTATGGATTCACTGCTGAATTTTATCACACATATAGAGAAGACATAATACCCGTTCTCCTTAAAGTTTAACAAAAAAACAGAAGACAAAGGAATACTTCTAAACTCATTCTATGAAACCAGTATCACTCTAATACCAAAACCAGGCAAAGACACCACAAAAAAAGAAAACTACAGAGCAATATCCCTGATGAACAGAGATGCAAAAATACTCAACAAAATATTAGCAAACCAAATTCAAAAATGCATCAAGAGGATCATACACCATGATCAAGTGGGAATCATCTCAGGGATGCAAGGATGGTACAACATTCAAAAATCCATCAACATCATCCACCACATCAACAAAAAGAACAAAAACCACATGATCATCTCCATAGGTGCTGAAAAAGCATTTGAGAAAATTCAACATCCATTCATGATAAAAACTCTCAACATAATAGGTATAGAGTGCAAGTACCTCAACATAATAAAGGCCATAAATGACAAACCCACAGCCAACATCATACTTAACAGTGAGAAGCTGAAAGCTTTTCCTTTAAGATCGGGTACAAGACAAGGATGCCCACTCTCCCTGCTTTTATTCAACATAGTACTGGAGGTCCTAGCCATGGCAATCAGACAACACAGAGAAATAAAAGGCATCCAGAATGGTAAGGAAGAAGTCAAACTGTCACTGTTTACAGATGACATGATATTGTACATAAAAATCCCTGAAGAATCCACTCTAAAACTACTAGAAATAATATCTGAATTCAGCAAAGTTGCAGGATACAAAATTAATAAACAGAAGTTTGTTATATTCCTATACACTAATGATGAACTAGCAGAAAGAGAAATCAGAAATCCCATTCATAGTTGCATTGAAAAGAATAAAATACCTAGGAATAAACTTAACCAAGGAAGTGAAAAATCTATACTCTGAAAACTACAAGACACTCCAAAGAGAAATTATAGAAGATACCAATAAATGGAAATTCATCCCATGCTCTTGGGTAGGAAGAATTAATATTGTTAAAATGACCATCCTGCCTAAAGCAATCTACAGATTCAATGCAATTCCAATCAAAATACTGACAACATTCTTCAATGAACTGTAACAAATAGTTCAAAAATTCATATGGAACCACAAAAGATCCCGAATAGCTACAGCAATCCTGAGAAGGAAGAATAAAGCAGGGGGCATCTCACTTCCCAACTTCAAGCTCTACTACAAAGCCACAGTAATCAAGACAATTTGGTACTGGCACAAGAATAGATCCATAGACCTGTGGAACAGACTAAAGAGTCCAGATATTAACCAAAGTATATATGGTCAATTAATATATGATAAAGGAGCCATGGATATACAGTGGGGAAATGACAGTCTCTTCAACAGCTGGTGTTGGCAAAACTGGACAGCTACATATAAGAGAATGAAACTGGATTTCTGTCTAATGCCATACCCAAAAGTAAACTCACAATGGATCAAAGACCTGGATGTAAGTCTTGAAACAGTAAAACTCTGTGAAGAAAATATAGGCAAAACTCTCTTGAATATAAACATGAGCAACTTCTTTATGAACATATCTCCATGGCAAGGGAAACAAAAGTAAAAATGAACATGTAGGACTATATCAAACTAAAAAGCTCTGTACAGCAAAGGACACCATCAGTAGAACAAAAAGGCATCCTACAGTATGGGAGAATATATTCATAATCCTACAGTATGGGAAAATATATTCATAAATGACCTATCCAATAAGGGGTTGACATCCAAAATATACAAAGAGCTCATGCACCTCAACAAACAAAAAGCAAATAACCCAATTAAAAAATGGGCACAGGATCTGAACGGACACTTCTCCAAAGAAGAAATTCAGATGGCCAACAGGCACATGAGAAGATGCTCCACATCGCTAATCATCAGAGAAATGCAAATTAAAACCACAATGAGGTATCACCTCACACCAGTTAGGATGGCCAACATCCAGAAGACAAACAACAACAAATGTTGGCAAGGATGTGGAGAGAGGGGAATCCTCCTACACTTCTGTGAAAATGTAAATTAGTTCAGTCTTTGTGGAAAGCAGTAAGCAGGGTCCTCAAAAAACTGAAAATAGAAATACCATTTGACCCAGGAATTCTACTCCTAGGAATGTACTCTAAGAATGCAGCAGCGCAGTTTCAAAAAGACATATGCACCCCTATGTTTATCGCTGCACTATTTACAATAGCCAAGATATGGAAGCAACCTAAATGTCCATCAGTAGATGAATGGATAAAGAAGATGTGGTACATATACACAATGGAATATTACTCAGCCATAAGAAAAAAACAAATCCTACCACTCGCAACAACATGGATGGAGCTAGAGGGTATTATGCTCAGTGAAATAAGCCAGGCAGAGTAAGACAAGTATCAAATGATTTCACTCATCTGTGGAGTATAAGAACAGAGCCAAAACTGAAGAACAAAACAGCAGCAGACCCACAGAACCCAAGAATGGACTGACAGTTACCAAAGGGAAAGGGACTGGGGAGGATGGGTGGGAAGGGAAGGAGAATGGGAATAAGGGGCATTGCAATTAGCACACATAATGTAGCGGGTGTGGGGGGACACAGGAAAGGCAGTATAGCACAGAGAAGACAAGTAGTGATTCGATAGCATCTTACTATGCTGATGGACTGTGTCTGTAATGGGGTATGTGGTGGGCACTTGATAATGGGGGGAATCTAGTAACCACAATGTTGTTTATGTAAGTGTATATTAATGATACCAAAAAAAGAGGCCAAAAATAAATTAATAAAAAAATAAAATTCACTGAACACGTAACATGTTCTTGGGACTTCAAGCACATAATTGTACTTAATCCTCCCATTGTGGGAAAAGAAACCCTTGTGAGAGATTATCACTCCCCCAAACACCATTTGAAGAAGGGAGAGAGGTTGGGGAACTTGCTTAATACCACAGAGTTTGTAAATGGAAGACATGGGATGGAATAGCTCATTAATTTTAGAGACTGAACCTTAATCTCTACGTACAACCTCTTTACCTTCCCCTACTTTCTGCTTCTCCTTTTTTTTATTCCATATTCAAAAAGAAGAATTACTTAACTGCTAATAAAAGTTACATAAATATAATGTCACATTTGAAGTGTTTTGATCAAGGTGTCCACTTTGTAACCACTACCCCAATCAATGTATCGATTTTTTTTCACCCTGTAAGTTTCCTTGTGACCCACTGTAGACAATGCCTTCCTTTCATCCCTAACGCCTGACAGCCACTGGTCTGATTTTCATCACCATAGATTAGATTTTCCATTTTCTGTTATTTCATGTACACGAAATGGTATAGTAGGTACTTTTTTGTGTCCAGCTTCCTTTTTCAGAATAATGCTTTAAAAAAATCATCCATGTGGATTGATGAATCAGTACTTAAATTTTGTTGCTTAGTAGTATTTAATTTTATGAATTACTAGTTTCTTTTCTTTTTAATTTTATTTTGGTATCATTAATCTACAATTACATGAAGGACGTTATGTTTACTAGGCTCCCCCCTTCACCAAGTCCCCCCCACATCCCCGTTCACAGTCACTGTCCATCAACATAGTAAGATGATGTAAAATCACTACTTGGCTTCTCTGTATTGCACAGCCGTCCCCGTGCCCCCCCACACACTATACATACTAATCGTAATGCCCCCTTTCTTTATTTTCCTGCCCTTATCCCTGCCTTCCCACCCATCCTCCCCAGTCCCTTTCCTTTGGTAACTATTAGTCCATTCTTGGGTTCTGTGCTTCTGCTGCTGTTTTGTTCCTTCAGTTTTCTTTTGTTCTTATACTCCACATATGAGTGAAATCATTTGGTACTTGTCTTTCTCCACCTGGCTTATTTCACTGAGCATAATACCCTCTAGCTCCATCCATGTTGTTGTGAGTGGTAGGATTTGTTTTTTTCTTATGGCTGAGTAATATTCCATTGTGTATATGTACCACATCTTCTTTATCCATTCATCTACTGATGGACATTTAGGTTGCTTCCATATCTTGGCTATTGTAAATAGTGCAGCGATAAACATAGGGGTGCATCTGTCTTTTTCAAACTGGAGTGCTGCATTCTTGGGGTAAATTCCTAGAAGTGGAATTCCTGGGTCAAATGGTGTTTCTATTTTGAGCATTTTGAGGAACCTCCATACTGCTTTCCACAATGGTTGAACTAATTTACATTCCCACCAGCAGTGTAGGAGGGTTCCCCTTTCTCCACAACCTCGCCAACATTTGTTGTTGTTTGTCTTTTGGATGGTAGCCATCTTTACTGGTGTGAGATGATATCTCATTGTGGTTTTAATTTGCATTTCTCTGATGACAAGCGATGTGGAGCATCTTTTCATGTGTCTGTTGGCCATCTGAATTTCTTCTTTAGAGAAATGTCTATTCAGCTCCTCTGCCCATTCTTTAATTGGATTATTTGCTTTTTGTTTGTTGAGGTGTGTGAGCTCTTTATATATTTTGGATGTTAACACTTTATCGGATCTGTCATTTTCGAATATATTCTCCCACACTGTAGGATACCTTTTTGTCCTATTAATGGTGTCCTTTGCTGTACAGAAGCTTTTCAGCTTGATATAGTCCCATTCGTTCAATTTTGCGTTTGTTTCCCTTGCCCGGGGAGATGTATTCAAGAAGAGGTCACTCATGTTTATGTCTAAGAGATTTTTGCCTATGTTTTTTTCTAAGAGTTTTATGGTTTCATGACTTACATTCAAGTCTTTGATCCATTTTGAATTTACTTTTGTGTATGGGGTTAGACAGTGATCCAGTTTCATTCTCTTACATGTAGCTGTCCAGTTTTGCCAGCACCATCTGTTGAAGGTACTGTCATTACCCCATTGTATGTCCATGGCCCCTTTATTGAATATTAGTTGACCATATATGTTTGGGTTAATGTTTGGAGTCTCTATTCTGTTCCATTGGTCTGTGGCTCTGTTCTTGTGCCAGTACCAAATTGTCTTGATTACTGTGGCTTTGCAGTAGAGCTTGAAGTTGGGGAGTGAGATCCCCCCCACTTTACTCTACCTTCTCAGGATTGCTTTAACTATTTGGGGTCTTTGGTGTTTCCATATGAATTTTTGAACTATTTATTCCAGTTCATTAAAGAATGCTGTTGGTAATTTGATAGGGATTGCATCGAATCTGTATATTGCTTTGGGCAGGATGGCCATCTTGACAATATTAATTCTTCCTAGCCAGGAGAATGGGATGAGTTTCCATTTGTTAGTGACCTCTTTAATTTCTCTTAAGAGTGTCTTATAGTTTTCAGGGTATAGGTCTTTCACTACCTTGGTTAGGTTTATTCCTAGGTATTTTATTCTTTTTGATGCTATTGTGAATAGAATTGTCTTCCTGATTTCTCTTTCTATTAGTTTATTGTTAGTGTATAGAAAAGCCACAGATTTCTGTGTGTCAATTTTGTATCCTGCAACTTTGCAGAATTCGGATATTAGCTCTAGTAGTTTCGGAGTGGAGTCTTTAGGGTTTTTTAATGTACAATACCATGTCATCTGCAAATAGTGACAGTTTAACTTCTTCTTTAGCAATCTGAATTCCTTGTATTTCTTTGTTTTGTCTAATTGCCATGGCTAGGACCTCCAGTACTATGTTGAATAACAGTGGGGAGAGTGGGCATCCCTGTGTTGTTCCCAATCACAGAGGAAAAGCTTTCAGCTTCTCGCTGTTCAGTATGATGTTGGCTGTGGGTTTATCATATATGGTCTTTATTATGTTGAAGTACTTGCCCTCTATACCCATATTATTGAGAGTTTTTATCATAAATGGATGTTGAATTTTGTCGAATGCTTTTTCAGCATCTATGGAGATGATCATGTGGTTTTTGTCTTTCTTTTTGTTGATGTGGTGGATGATGTTGACGGATTTTCGAATGTTGTACCATTCTTGCATCCCTGGGATGAATCCCACTTGGTCCTGGTGTATGATCCTTTTGATGTATTTTTGAATTCGGTTTGTTGAGTATTTTTGCATCTACATTCATCAGGGATATTGGTCTGTAGTTTTCTTTTTTGGTGGGGTCTTTGCCTGGTTTTGGTATTAGAGTGATGTTGGCTTCATAGAATGAGTTTGGGAGTATTCCCTCATCTTCTATTTTTTGAAAAACTTTAAGGAGAATGGGTATTATGTCTTCTCTGTATGTCTGATAAAATTCTGAGGTAAATCCATCTGGCCCGGGGGTTTTGTTCTTTGGTAGTTTTTTGATTACAGCTTCAATTTCGTTGCTGGTAATTGGTCTGTTTAGATTTTCTATTTCTTTCTGGGTCAATCGTGGAAGGTTGTATTTTTCTAGGAAGTTGTCCATTTCTCCTAGGTTTCCCAGCTTGTTAGCATATAGGTTTTCATAGTACTCTCTAATAATTCTTTGTATTTCTGTGGGGTCCATCATGATTTTTCCTTTCTCGTTTCTGATTCTGTTGATGTGTGTTGACTCTCTTTTCCTCTTAATAAGTCTGGTTAGAGGCTTATCTATTTTGTTTATTTTCTCGAAGAACCAGTTCTTGATTTCATTGATTTTTGCTATTGTTTTATTCTTCTCAATTTTATTTATTTCTTCTCTGATCTTTATTATGTCCCTCCTTCTGCTGACCTTAGGCCTCATTTGTTCTTCTTTTTCCAATTTCGATAATTGTGACATTAGACCATTCATTTGGGATTGTTCTTCCTTCTTTAAATATGCCTGTATTGCTATATACTTTCCTCTTAAGACTGCTTTTGCTGTATCCCACAGTAGTTGGGGCTTTGTGTTGTTGTCGTTTGTTTCCATATATTGCTGGATCTCCATTTTGATTTGGTCATTGATCCATTGATTATTTAGGAGTGTGTTGTTAAGCCTCCATGTGTTTGTGAGCCTTTTTGCTTTCTTTCACAATTTATTTCTAGTTTTTTGCCTTTGTGGTCTGAAAAGTTGGTTGGTAGGATTTCAATCTTTTGGAATTTACTGAGGCTCTTTTTGTGGCCTAGTATGTGGTCTACTCTGGAGAATGTTCCATGTGCACTTGAGAAGAATGTGTATCCTGCTGCTTTTGGGTGTAGAGTTCTGTAGATGTCTATTAGGTCCATCTGTTCTAGTGTGTTGTTCAGTGCCTCTGTGTCCTTACTTATTTTCTGTCTGGTGGATCTGTCCTTTGGAGTGAGTGGTGTGTTGAAGTCTCCCAAAATGAATGCATTGCATTGTATTTTCTCCTTTAATTCTGTTATATTTGTTTCACATATGTTGGTGCTCCTGTATTCTGTGCATATATACTTATAATGGTTATATCTTCTTGTTGGACTGAGCCCTTTATCATTATGTAGTGTCCTTCTTTATCTCTTGTTACTTTCTTTATTTTGAAGTCTATTTTGTCTGATGCTGGTATTGCAACACCTTCTTTTTTCTCTCTGTTGTTTGCATGCAATATCTTTTTCCATCCCTTGACTTTAAGTCTGTGCATGTCTTTGGGTTTGAGGTGAGTCTCTTTTAAGCAGCATATGGATGGGTCTTGCTTTTTTATCCATTCTATTACTCTGTGTCTTTTGATTGGTGCATTCAGTCCATTTACATTTAGGGTGATTATTGAAAGGTATGTACTTATTGCCATTGCAGGCTTTAAGTTTGTGGTTACCAAAGGTTCATGGTTAGCTTCTTTAGTATCTTACTGTCTAACTTAACTCACTTATTGAGCTATTATAAACACAGTCTGATTATTCTTTATTTCTCTCCCTTCTTATTCCTCCTCCTCCCTTCTTCATATGTTGGGTGTTTTGTTCTGTGCTCTTTTTAGGAGTGCTCCCATCGAGAGCAGTCCCTGTAAGATGCCCTGTAGAGATGGTTTGTGGGAGGCAAATTCCCTCAACTTTTGCTTGTCTGGGAATTGTTTAATCCCTCCTTCATATTTAAATGATAATCGTGCTGGATACAGTATTCTTGGTTCGAGGCCCTTCTGTTTCATTGCATTAAGTATATCATGCCATTCTCTTCTGGCCTGTAGGGTTTCTCTTGAGAAGTCTGATGATAGCCTGATGGGTTTTCCTTTGTAGGTGACCTTTTTTTTCTCTCTGGCTGCCTTTAATACTTTGTCCTTGTCTTTGATCTTTTTCATTTTAATTTTTATGTGTCTTGGTGTTGCCCTCCTTGGATCCCTTGTCATTGGAGTTCTGTGTACCTCTGTGATCTGAGAGGCCATTTCCTCCCCTAGTTTGGGGAAGTTTTCAGCAATTATTTCTTCAAAGACACTTTCTATCCCTTTTTCTCTTCTTCTTCTGGTACCCCTATAATGCAGATATTGTTCCGTTTCAATTGGTCACACAGTTCTCTTAAAATTCTTTCATTCCTGGAGATCCTTCTCTCTCTGCATCAGCTTCTCTGCGTTCCTGTTCTCTGTTTTATAGTCCATTAATGGTCTCTTGCATCTCGTCCATTCTGTTTTGAAGTCCTTCCAGAACTTGTTTTATTTCTGTATTCTCCCTCCTTAGTTCTTGCATATTTCTCTGCAAGTCCATCAGCATGGTTATGACTTTTGTTTGGAATTCTTTTTCAGGAAGACTGATTAAATCTATCTCCCCAGGTTCCTTCTCAGGGGAAGATGTAGAAGATGTCGAAGATGTCTGGGTTAGTCTTGTATGGATCAAATTTTTTTGCCTTTTCATGTTGATAGGTGCAATGGTGAGCTATTGACTCGTCTGTCAGCTGGGATAGCCAAGACTTTCCACTTGCTCCTGGCCTTTCTTTACTGGGACAACTGCGACCCCTAGTGGCTTGTGTTGGGCAATTGCGTGTAGACTGGGTCTCTGTATCTTGCCCGGCCGGTATGGAGGAAGCTCCCTTGCTGTGGGCATGGCCAGTCTTAGGCTGCTGCTCTGCTATGGCAGGGCCCCAGAGGGGTAATGGATGGGGGGCTGTTTGGCTGTTTACCTCTGTGAGGGGTCTCAGAGCTGTTGCCCAGGGGGTTAGTGCACCCAGAGTTTCCTGGAATTTCCAGCTGCTGGACTGTGACCTGGGTTGTTTCCATCCAGCTGTGGGGTCCCTGTCCCTTTAAGACTTTCAAAAAGCATTCACTTTTCTTTGTCACAGGGGCGCCAGCTTCAGGATCCATTCACAGGTCTTACTGTCCTGTTTCCCTAGTTTCCAGCACCCCACGCATGCACTGTGTGTCTGCGCTCTGGTGCAGATGGCTGGGGCTGGGTGTATAGCAGTCCTGGGCTCCCTCTCCCTCCCTGCTCTGACTCCTCTCCTCCCACCAGGAGCTGGGGTGAGGGGCTTCGGGTCCTGCTGGGCCGGGGCTTGTATCTTACCCCTTTCACCAGGCGCTGGGTTCTCACAGGTGTGGATGTAGTCTGGCTGTTGTCCTGTGTCTTCTGGTCTCTCTTTTAGGATTAGTTGTATTTGTTGTATTTTCAAAAATATATATGTTTTTGGGAGGAGATTCCCACTGTCCTACTCACGCCGCCATCTTGGCTCTGCCTGAATTACTAGTTTCTTTACTCATTATAGTCTTTCTTCTGTCACCTCAATCTGCTGTTGAGCCCATCCAATGAATATTTTAGTATTACAGTATTCAGTTCTAGAAATTCCAGTTTCTATTCTTCTGATTTTCAATTGCCTACTGAGATTTTATTTCTGTTCACTTAAAAAGGACATTCTTTTATTCAATTTCTAAAACGATTTTCTTAAAGTTTGCACATATTTATTACATCTGCTTTAAAATACTTGTCTGCTAAATTCATAGTTGGAGCCATCTCAGAGAGTTTCTATTTGCTTTTTGCTTAACAGTGAATCATATTTTCCTACCAATGCTTGGTTGTATGATGAAAATCAACAGCTATGGTTTTGTGCGTGCGTGTGTGTGTGTGTGTGTGTGTGTGTGTGTGTATTTTAAATTCTTTAATAATGAAGAAATATTATTTTTCTGTTTTTCATCCTAAACTCTTATAAATAAATTAGTCAGTCCAAATTGTTGAGCATTTACTACATGATAGTGTTAAGCTGGGTCTGATGTGTGGGAACAATTGAGGAAGGATGGTGGAGACCATTGCATATTTGGATCAGAGATAACAAAGGTGTGCTATTGCTAAGTCAGAGTCCTCCAGTCAAAGCTGAAAATCAACCAGAATGAGCACTGGGAGAAGGGAAGGGAAGTCATTCTAAAATGCAAATATTTCTCAGTGACATTTCTCAGAAATAGATATTTAAAACTTTGGGGTATCTTAGCCTTTTTACTACTTTCTAGTGACAAGCTGCAGCAGAAGAAAGAGAGGTTACCATTCATTTTCAGACAGGAGTACAGGCACAGAAGTAGATCACATGTCTAGCTCATTCATGTAGTAATTTGCTCTGGTATTTGAAACTGATATTTATGGGATTCTCCATAAAATTTATGTTACCTCCATGCAATTTCATGATTGCATACCATAAATTATACAGTGATTAAGAAATAAATGTTATATCAGAAATGATCTTAAGAGCATGACCAAGATTTTAAATTTTATGTGAAAGCAACTGAGTGTCCCTCAGGTTTCTCAGCCTTCATGGCTGAGCCTTCAGAACGTGGCCCAGAGCTGCCCAGGGCTGAGTGGGCCTTGGGCCCAGTGTCAGCTTTGAGTAGAGTCTCCGAGGTCTGGGCGTCCCTGGGGCTCCACACTGCACACAAGTCGGTGCTTATGGGACGGGCTGGGAGGCTGTGGTGTGCAGTTTGCTTGGCTGCCTTTGTCATGAGTGTGGCGGCTACTTTGCCATGGCTCTTCCCTCCTCCACCTTCAGTGACGTCCTCCAGAAGACAGGCCCTTCCCCAGGCTCCTGCCGGTTTCTGTGTAAGGGAGCTCAGCCTCTGAGAGCCTGGGTAAGGGCAGCACGCCGCCCCTCTGGGACGATAGAGGACTGAGGACTGCACTCCACTGCTTGATATAAATTCTGGGCACCTCTTAAAAACACAAATCAACACAGTAAAATTCATCCTCAGTATTAAAATGACCCTCTGAACTTGATTATTTCTGTTAGAACTAGCATGAGGTGATTTAGCGTGTTCTGTATTCTCAGATGAGAAAAAAATTATATAGCCTTGTGAAGTCTGTAGACATCAAGAGGACATAGTCTTAAAAAGTACCAGAAGATGCCCAAAAGACAACATATTTATTTGCCTTCACTCTTCATCCATATCTAGTTTATGCCTCCACAGTGTAATCCAATGGAAGAGGCAGGAAGAATCTACTTCGCTTCCAGTTCTAAATCAGTAAGGCAGCTAATGATTGCAGCTAAGGCGATAAGAAATGGGAAGCCCTGTTGGGGATGGCCTTTGTCTTCTCACATGTCTGAAGGCAGAATGGGAAAGCACCTTCCCCCATGTCTGAACGCAGCATGGGAAAGCACCAGCTTGAGAACAACCGGTGCAGTCCTTGGAAGTTATCTGCCCACAAAAACATATCTTTTCCTCGAAGACTAGCCAAGACTTCTCACTCTGAAAATAGGGAGACCATGAGGATGTGTGAAAACACCGCCCCTGCTGACCAGGCAGCTTCTAAGAAAATCAACAAGGTGCTCTGGCCTGCCCCCCCTGAGAAGGGAAAGATGAGTATAGCACTTGGCTGAGGTCCGAGAAAGGCAGTACAAAAATAAAGGTGCTGCGCCACATCGGGGCTGCAGCCATTGTCTATCTGTCTGTGTTGTCTGTGTTTTTGGTTCTCTCATTTCACCCAAAGAAGATGAGCAGCACTTTACATCTGGCGCCCAACGTGGGGCGTCCTCTTAGAGTGTGTAGTACATATATTCAGCTCCATGCCTCCCCTTCAGACTGTTCGACTTCGATGGCAGGCACCGTCAAAGCCCAAATTAGAGATCTTAGCAGTCCTTCCCTGTTTGTCTGAAGTAGGATACAGTGAAGACTTGTGCTTTAAGTCTAGAAAATAGAATGAAATAATGAAGTAACCGATATGCTTACCATTTAGAAAGGGGTTCTAATTAACTTCCCAACAGGCTTGGAAGAGCTTGGAGACAAAAAACAATAATTTGAGCTGCAAAAAGGCTTTATTTAAGGCAAAGTACACCCGCAAAGAAAAGGGAGCATGGGCAGCCTGAGACAGGAGGGCTCGCTTAAAGGTTTAGAACTCATGTTTTTAAAGGATTTCAAGAATGGGGTAAAGGGCCAAGGGAGCATAGGCTTGACATGTGGTCTCATGATGTGTATCTCTGGTGAGAGACATTATGTCACATTCCGTAGTTAGTCCTCTAGATATTCTGCAAAATAAACTTAACACAAGGAATTTATTGACCCTGTTTTTCTCCAAGATAATGGTTTCCCTCAAACAGTGGGGACATATAATTTAGGACTGCTTGCTTTGCCTTAAGATAGGGTCACTTGTTGGCCAATTACCAGAAAATATGTTAGCGATCTTACCTCCTAACTCCCTGGTTTTTAGAATGGAATCTTGGCCTTAACATGGAGTCCCTCCTGTTCTTACTATACATTTTGTATCTCAGTATTTTTAATCACAGGAAAAAGTGAACCATGATGCTTGTCCCATATCCATGTTCTATCTCAACAGGACATACCACGATAAATGTGGCACACATTTCTGGTTCATCAATATAAAGCATTTTATTATATATTGAAAGAAAAGAGGATGTATTACAAAATAGAGTGTAACATATGAACTTTAGTGATAGGTTATGAGATTTCCAAGAAATTTCATATATATAAGGTCCTACCCTCCCAGGCCTCTATGAGCACAGCCTCACTATCTTAGGCTGCTAGCAGTAATCTGTGGTGAAAATTTTTTTAATGCTGAGGTTACAAAGAAGACCATATATGTCTGAAGTGTGCAAACTACAACAACCTAAGAAATACAATTCCTATGCATTCTAATTTAATTGTTCAGAGGATCTTCTAATTGGAATTGCTATGGCAGAAAATTCAGGGCAGCAAGTGCTTCCACTGAGTTTGTTTGTAAAGGAAATACTGAGATAAAAGGATGGATTACTTCTCTTTAAAATAGGAAATGAAGAAAGATACCAATCAGGACCCCAGTGAACAAAGAAAATGAAGTAAATAAAAGGGGGGAGGTACCACTTTTAAGTGCAGGGTATTGACACTTACCAGGGCTGCTGGGCTGCATAAATTGTCCCAGTGGGGAGACTGGGGAATCAGAAAGGGTCTGGCTCAGAACCTGGTGGGGTCAGGAGCAGAATGGCCCAATTCTCATCATTTTCTGATATGCATTTTGTGTAAGTGAGTGCAAAGCAGGATCTGCCTGCAGGCTCCAGGTCAGTGAGCCGTGACCATGAGAAAGTGTGTTGAGAGGCCCCCACTGAAAGGCCTTGGGTGCAGATGGGACTTACCACATGGTAGGCCAGGGGCCTCTGTGTCTCTACAGTGACTGTGACCTCCAATGTGCTTCCCCAGAATTCAAGTTCTCAAAAGAATTCCTTGATGGGAATTTTTTCTAACTCTCATTTTGTCATCAACTAATGAATATAATAACATCTGCCATGTTTGACTTTTTCTGTATTTCATCTCAATGGATATGGTTCTTGAAATGTTGGGCATCATACATATTTATTGTAATGATTGTTATGTGATGACATCTATCTTAGATAACAGAAGATGGTAATTATTTTGTGCAGTGCCAAGCAGTAGACTCTTTATCCTTTCTGGTTTATATTACCCTTCTGAACAAATGTGAATAAAAGCATACACTTAAAAAAATGCATACACTGTGGTGTGGTGCTTGCACCCTTACACAAAGGAACTGCCCTACATGCAGGCAACTGGCCTTCCCTCTGGCTTTGAAGTGTGGAAAAGAAAGTTTGCCAGAAAACATCCTTCCCCACAAATGCCACAGTAACTGAAAATACACCATCTGAGGTGTCTTCCTTTGAATATCTCCTAACATTCCCTGTTCAAATCCCAACAATCCAGGGAGAGCTAATCTGAGTGTTACATCAAAATGTAAGTTAGGGTATAAATCACTCCATTTAGAAGCTGACTTAGGAAATGGATAAGGAATCAATAAAGTGTAGGAAGATTTTGGAAAGCAATTCAGTGACAAATATGAGGCATTGGTCAGGGGCAGAGGAGTGTTAGTAGGTCACAGAGTAACATGAGGGGTGAGTAAACAGCAAGAAAAGCAGACAGGAGGCAGGAGTTAAAGGGTCAGGAATTGAAGGTCTAAAAACAGAATGTCGACATGGCCCAGTACCACTACATCTGGCCCTAAGTTCATATCTTTTATGAAGGACAGTAAGTCAAGACAAGTGAAGAAAGTCTGCAAGATGAGCTCTGCTGCCATGACTGAATAAGGTTTTTCTTTCTGAAGCTACATGGGGAGTGAGGGGCCCATGGGTGTGGCTGCAGCCTGAAGGCAGAGAGAACAAGACAGGCCCTGTGACTGGGAGAGTGATGGCAGGGCTAGACTAAGGGGTACTGATCTACCCATGTGTGTCATCTATCTATCCATCCATCCATTTGTCTGTCTCTACATTTATATATAAACTTAGAAAAAAGCATTGCCCTGACTCTTCCCACGGTGACCCTGTTGCTGTTCCATTACCCATGGTACAGCCTTAGTATCCCGCAGGGAGCCTAACAAATGACAGAACTTATTTCTATTAAAAGCTGAATGAGTAGCCGAAGGGAAATTTCCTTGGTACAATAAAGACACAGAATATGCACACATCAATCTTCAGGAGGCAAGTCACTCTCCTGGGCTGCTGGGAGGAGAGGAGAGCTGGATGTTGATGAACCATCCCTGTGTGTTCCACAGTCTGCCTTGGGACTTGTAACCCAGAATCCATTCCTCTCTTCGCCCCAGGCTGGAGACAGATACTCCTTCTCCGAAGGAGACAACTTAGTATCTCCTGTGAGTGACTCTTGCTGATCAGAGGCAGGCTCTCTGCTATTCCACAGTCCTCTCCAGGTTTTGATGTGGCTTCTCTTGGTCTGAACATCTGAGGACACAAATAAGCAGAAAACAAATGAACAAATAAACAGAAGCAAGTAAAGTGTGTCCTCCACACACTGAATAGATGGTTAGGGACCACATACAGGAGTGTCGTAAACAGTTCTGGTGCAAAAACAAATGAAGAAGACACACAGTGCTGATCTGAAGCGAGTCTGCAATCCCAGGAGGCCCTGATTAACTCTTCTCACACTGATTGTGATGAGACACTGTGCTTTATGCCAAGGGCTCTCCTGCCCCTTGTTTGTCACACTCTCTGGCTCAGCCCTCTGGGATATTCTTCCTCTGTTATAGTTTTGGTCACATGTTAAGAGCTATGCCTTTCCTGGGAGATAAGTTTTCTGAGCTAATTCTCTGCATGAATTATTTTGAATCTTTAATAAGTACAGTTTTAGTCAAAGCAGCTTCTGGCCATAATTCTTTCAAGAGATTAGTTGTTTTCTTATCTCTTTGACTCCAGTAAGACTCATATACTTAATAACATATTATGAAAAGTTTTTATAAAATTATGTATATATAAAACACACAAATTGAGAAAATGCATCATTTTCTGTGTAAGAAATGTTAAAATCAGCATATTAGAAGAAAATAAATGGTAATTTTTAGTGCTGCCTCACATAGGGAAATTCAACAACTCAGATGAGAATTAGGAAACTTCTCCTGACTTTCCTAAACTAACTGTTTTCATTCAATCTAGCTGCTTAGGAACTTGTGATTTATTTTAACTCAAGATATAGACATAAGAGCTGAGAATCTCAGGGAAGGGTGCTGGTTTACACACTGTGCTCAGTATGCAGCATTGTTTACAGAGGCAAGTTTCCATTAGAGGGTCTCAGCGGTGCCACCACACAGCCCGCCTTCTTCCTGTCTGTGGGTCCTGAGTTTCCTAAGCCTCTGAGCAGGTGGCTGTCTTCATGGAGCTCTAAGGTTTTTGTTAAGCTGCTACTCTCGTTTCTATAACTGTGGGATTCTAAAAGAGCACAGAAGTACTTCGCTGAGTCTTCCGGTTGCAAGGAGGAGATGGTGAGGCTGATGGACTTTTTTGCCTTTTGAAAGTTGACAGAGTAGCGACCCTGCTTTGCATTTGAATCACTAGAAAACTGAATAATCAGCAGAACCATCTCTTCACTGGCAGGCTGCTTGTACCAGTACAAATAATAGACATTTGAACTGGTTTCATATGTGCAGGGCAGGGTCACAGCTTCTCCTTCCTGCACTGTTATTGTAGCCTGAGCTTGGGTTACTCTGTCAGCCATGCTGGATCCTGTGAAAAGAGAAGACAGGGTTGGCTCTGAAATGTCTCAGGGGGTTCATGAGGACTACATTAGTTTTCTACAATGTGGAATACATTAGTTTGCTACACGAGGACTAAGAAAAGAATCACATAGTGTTTCGCTTCCCCACCTCTCTTCCCTCTTAGGACCACCACCAGTTCCAGTTAGAACTTGCATAGTTCCGTCCTTGTGTCCTAGGAGGAGGCTGGGGTCCCATGTCTGGACACACGTACTGAAGGCAAAGGAAGCTATGAATGTCCACAGCAGGCCAGGGCAGAGCATGATCAAAGTTCTTCCCTTGGTTGAAATTTCTTCTGTTCTCACTCCAGTCCAGACACCAACCCTTCTCTGATGCCTGAGTGTAGAGTAGCTGGGCTATTTGAAGTTTCTGTCCCAGACAGGAAATACAGTTCATAAGTCGGATGTTACACTGCTCTGCTCAGAGACTGGAACATATACCTCACCCCACGCCTTGGATTGCCTTTATGCTTTTTCTGTGGTAATATCTTTGAAAAATACCATTTGTATCTAGCAAGGTACCGGAATGAAGTTTAATTATTCTTTTGATATTGAATTCTCACTGAATGCTATTGTGATCAGAGATTATATTCTGAATGATTTAAAGCCTTTGAAATTAATTGAGACTTGCTTTAAACCAGAATATAGTGAATTTGGATAAACAAGCCATGTGCATTTGAAAAGAATATGTAGTCTCATGTTTGTGGGTCATGTGTTCTATAGATGTTGGTCATATTTCTTTTATGTTTCTACTGAAACATATTTCAATCTGTCTCTACAGTGATTAATGCCTGCCACTATGGTTGTAAATTTGTATCTTAACTTCTTAAGTCAATAAATTCCACTAGTTAAATTTTACTGAATCACTCTACTTATTTGTGTTTGATATGTTTTGTAGCTCTGCTATTGGGTTCATATAGAAATAGAATTGTTCTGTCTTCTGGTAGATTGTCTACTTAATCATTTCAAAGTGTTGCTCTGTACTGTTTTAATGTTTACTCTATCTGATATTAATGTAACTACTTAGCTTCTTTTTGTTAGGGACTCCAGCTGTCTAGTTATCCATATCAAAAGAATGAAGTTGTATCTCTGCTTACCAAATTCACTTGAAATGGATCAATGATTTCAATGTACAAACTAAAACTATAAAACTCTTAGAAGAAGACATAATTGTAAATCTTTATGACCTTGAGTTAGGGAATGCTTTTTAAAACATGACCTTAAAACACAAGCCCTTAAAAAAATAAATTAGACTTTTTCAAAATTAAAAATACTCTTGCTTCAAAAGATACTTTGAAGATAGTGAAAAAGAACCCACAGAATGGGAGAAAGCATTTGCAAATCATATCTGCTTAAGGTCAACTATCCAGCACATATAAAGAACTTCTGCAACTCAACTATAAAAAGACAAAATGACCCAAGGGAAATTTTAATTTGAATAGTGGCTTAACTAAGGTTGCTTATGGTAGTGGGGGTGAAGGTGAAGGAAACGTTCCTTTTCAGCATATGTCTTTTATACAATTTTATTTTGTACCCATGTGTCTTTATTACCTATTCAAAAATCCAAGAATAATTTGTATTAATAACATTTTCAGTACTCTTAGCTCTCCATTAGAAATATTACTTTTTTGCCTGATAAACGAGTTGGTAAGCTTTTCTTCTCTGAGTGGAACACTCTTTTTTTAAAAAAGTTATTATTTTCATTTCCTGAAGGAACACTTGGAAAAAACCGAGAAAATTCATTCTGCTGCTAATATATATACACACCTGTAAGATATGAAGGGATTGGTGGTATGTTTGGGCAACAACTCAAAACTCTTGAGTAGTGTCACTGAACGCTGGGTGTACACTGCCATGAAAATTTCTTTCCCATTTTTTCTGGGAAGCAGAAATGCATCTAAGGACAGAGACAGAACAGAGTTCAATGTTGCCATTCCCTTCTGTCACCCTGCTGAATCTTCAGCACCAAGAACAGTGTGTGGCACATAGTAGACAGTCAATATTTGTTGGAAATAGAACAGGTATAATGCAAAAAAGTTCAGCAGGAATTCCTCTGATTGCTACTTAAATTGTACCTTCCATAACCAAGCATCCACACTCTGAAGATAGACTGTGCAGAGGAGAACGGGCATAAATATTACATGAAAAATATATTTTATATGTTAAATTGATGAGTTAGGCATATGCAGACACACCTAGATTGAAATTGCTCATAGTAAATGATTATCTATGGTGAAGGAATTTTGAATGACTTTAATTTCCCCTTATTTTCTATACTTTCAAAAATGTCCAAAAGAAGGATGTGTTGATTTTACAATAATTTCTTTAAATCAAACTTGTATTTCTCTAAAGGCCACCATACTGTTATACAGAATTGTTTTAGATCCCCTTGGTCGCTGTAGGATTTGGGAAGTGTAGATTTCAATGACGGAACCTCAAATATCCAAATTGTCTTTACAATTTACACATCTGCTTGAAAAACCACTTTTCCTCCTCTAGAACATACTGGAGTTAATGCAAATTGTTGCAACTCTTCTTGAGTGATTTGCAACCAAAAGTATTATAATCACAAAACTGGATCTCTGCATTCATTTCAAGTTGGAAACAAGCACATTAATGCAAGCTGTTCTAACCCCAAACCTGGTACAGGACAAAGAATGTGGCTGGGCCCCCGCTGCAGGCTGCAGGTGCCTGGAGGGCTGAGCTGGCTGCACAGAGTACAAGGCTGGTCTCCTGGCTGGGGGCTGTGACAGGCGAGGAAATGTAAATGTTTTGATTCAAAAGCACTGTGAATCTTCCGTCCTGTTTTCCAGCCACAAGTGAACAGATCCTCACCGGCAGAGGAGGGTCTCTCCTGCTCCTTCGTGCCCCAGAGAGAGTCATTTCTCTCTGCTGACAACCAGGACTGGAGGACTCTGCACCATGTGCTTGTTTGAGCCACTCGCCACTGCTGAGACACTGAAGACGGACGGGTTCCTGGATCATTTTCAGAATTTACATTTCCTTTCTAGAGTATTTACAGGAATCCTGAGGAGAACCAGGTGAACCTCTTTTCCCTCTGCAGACTTGTGATGGACCTTTCCAGAAGCCCCTGGACCTACAGTATCAGCATCTAAGACAAGTTGTGAACAGATAAAAATATTAATGAGAAATATATTTTTTGCAACCTTCCTCAAAACGACACCTAGTGGAGAAAAGCATATGAATCAATATCTTCACAGGTAAATGCCCTGGAGGTAAAGGACTGAAAGAAGATCATCTAAGGCAAGTAAGAATGGTGGCTCATGCAGCCTAATGTGGTCTGGCAGTGGTGATCAGCCACGTCATCTCTAGAAATACAAAGGAGTACACCTGAGTCCTACAGTAGGGCTCTCCTAAACTTAAGTATCACAGCTTTTCTGAAAGTCATATTACTACATGAGATTCTAAAAACTGTTTTTCAAATTAATGGTAGTTTATATAATTAACATAAAGATACTGTGGATGTGGTAAAAGGAATCTACCTTTGAGAACAGCCCTCTCCTCTTTCAGCTCTACTCTCAGCTTTAAGCTGCCCCCGAGGTCCTGCAGCACAGAGACCATCTCCTCTCCTCAGGCTCTTGCCCCTCCCGTGACAGGAGATGCTGTTCGTCCTCCAGTGCTGGCTGGGCTCCCTGTGTGGGCAGGTGGGTCTCTCTGCTCTCTTGGTCCAGCTTTGTCTTAGCCTGCCCCTGTGCCTGGATCTCAGGTTTAGGATGGTCTCATCACTCATGCCTCTCCTCTCATGGTGGCCAAACCCTGTCAGGTTTGTTTGAGGATCTTGGGAAAGAGAATGTCCTGCCTCTCCTTCATTGGTAGCAGAATTACTAATGGTGCTAGGAAGCTCATATCAGAAGGTTTTCCTGCCCCTACCCTAAGGTAGAGGGCTTTTTCCTTGACTTTCTCTCTGCAGCAAAGGATGGAACCTGTGCCCTCAGGAGGGGGGTGATGGTAATAGAATTTGCTGTCAGCTCTTTATTCCCACCCCCAACAATTTCAGGCTTTCCTTCATGTGAGAGACTGATCTAGGCAAGGTGTGGGGATTTGTGCTTTCCTGTCATGACAGCCCACCAGCCTCTGCAGACCTACACCAATGATATGAGTCCTTCTGTCACCCACTCTGCCTCCAGTCATTTTTGTGAACATAAGTGGAAGTTTGTGAAAATGGCCATATCAATGAGTGCAAACCCGTCTTTTTGTATCTGTGTCTCTGGCAGTTCTATATTGTCATGAAAGCCCTCATTCGATCTTTTAGCTGATTTCTTTTTGTAAGGCAGCCAACACCCCTTTAGCTCTGTTCAGCTAATGTGCCAGTCCATATGCCTGTAGCTTCTTGGAAAGGCTGTTCTTCATGGGAATCCAGCCTACTTGGTTACCCTGACTTCAGGACTCTGATAGGTTGATAGGTTGTAGAAAAGTTATGATTTTGTTGTTTATCTAGTTTACATGACAGGGTGGAAGCAACACTCTTTCATGCTTTATATACCCTAGGAGGCATTGGAACTCTGTCTGTTTTCTTTTTCACCTGACATTTTGATAAGAAATTCACGATCTTTGTCAGCATTCACTGTGAAATAGAATCTACTGCAAAAGACATTATCACTGTAAATCGCAGTTCATGAGTATAAGGGCACTGCTCTACCTTCTGCTGTTGCATTTTGACTTCTGTAGGTCACTAATCCCCTTTATTAAAAAGTTTAACTGATTTATGTTTTATTTTTAAGGGTCTCATAGAGACTAGTGTCTTTATTGGGATTTTGCTGATGGAGGAACGGGTAAGCTCCTGAGGGCTTTGTTACTCATTCTGTGTCTTCAGCCAGGTTGTGGTTCATGGGAGTGAATATGAACTCAGTAAGGGAAACTCCCAAGGAACATTGCAAAGCTGGAGAATCAGATAATGGTAGTTCATTCTGGTCCAAATGGGTTCTTTTGGGGACCTTTATAAATGGGTTTGAAGCTGAAATTATGACCACTAGGGATATATCCAAGGAACATCCTTCACATTATTATTCTCCCAATGATGCCTAAACCCGCTAGAGAAACAACAGACACACAGAAACACATTGCTGCAAATTCTACCAGCAGTTTGGTAAAGTACAGTGGGAAAGGAGGGAGTGGCAGATACCTGTCCTTTTCCTCTAGCCATGAAAGTCATTCTTCTTAGATACCATCACTTACCCAAAGTTAGAAGAACAGTTATTCCTACCACTGATCTCATAGTTCAAGTGCAAGTCTTCCAGGCCTCAGAGCTCAGGATCCGCATCTGATTCTCTGTTGGGGGAGGTTCCAGGACTTAAACAGCAGCCACTAATGCAGCCCCACACCAGGCAGCTTTCAGTCTGGGATCCCAGCCACGCCCCAGCCAAACGCCCAACAGTCTCCTGGGTGGGTCTAGTCCTGCCCCAAGTCTAAATGTTAATTTAGAAAAAGCGTAAGAATGTTTTTCCCATGTCTAGTCTTAGTTCAGAAGCTTTATGCTGAAGTCATTTTTGAAGTTTAAATTTAAATAGTCTATGTCTGAGTCTGAATGAGTAAACTCATTCACAGGAGATTAACCATCCTCCATATGTGGTAGAGGACAAAACCCACCACTGATTAGCAGTTTGACGCTGTATTGAGTGGTTATGAAATGTTGAGGGAAGAAGAGAATCTGATCCATATTACCAGCCAGAGCAAGTATGTCTCAGGAAGAGTAATATATAAGTAAATTTCAAAAATTAGGAACTTCTTTATGGTTAAAAAAAAATTCATCATAAGTTAAAAAGCAAATAACACTGTGCAAGAAAATAATTGCAGCATACATGAGAAGATGACTTCATAGCTGTACATTTTGCAATGTGCTCAGTCTGATGTGGACAGGTAATATTAAAATCCCGTGGAAAAGCCCAGCTGCCTGGGACCCAGGTCTCCTACACTGGGTCTTTAGCACCTTCTGAATGGACATGTTGGATGTCTCTGGTCTTGATACAGGAACTAATGACTTGAACGGTATATCCCATCCGGTATAACTCCCATCCGACCTGGACACGCTTCTACACATTTTCTCATCTCCCTGCCCACACCTCAGGCTGGCACGCCCAGAGGACCAGGAGGGGAAGAGGGGAGGAGGAAGGCAGCGATTTGGAAAGAGAAGTGAAATGAAATGAAGCCATTTTACAAGAGAATGGAAATAAACATGGAGGAATTTCTCTGGTTATTGTTCAAAAGCGGTGATTATTAATGAAATGGGATATAATAAGATTAAAAGTACCCTTCTCTGCTACAGTAAATAGCCTCATTACTCCACTATAGGAACAAAAACTATTAATCACCCCTCTCTTTTCTTCCGTGAGAGGTCAGTTCCTTGCTCTGCATCTGGGAAGGACGTCCTCCTATCCCTGAAGCTGTGCCCACACTCAGTGTGAGACGGTGAAGTACCGGGTCACGGAGGGGGTGAAACCAAATTCTTTGCACAACTCAGTGATCGCCTCTCCCTCGCCTGGAGGGAGCGTCGGTGTGTAGCTGTAACAGCCCCCTCTTGTGGCTGTGCATGTGAACCCCTTCCTCAGAACCGGGAACCCAGTCAGTCAGCAATCTTTCAAAGTTTATGCTTCAGGGTTAAAGATAAATACCTCGTATGTGCTGCCTCCCTCTAGAGCAGGGCTCCGTGAGGAGCTGCCAGCACAGTACTCTCGGTTTAAGGACTGAATTGTTTTCAGACACTTGGGGATTTTACAACAATTTCTGTCATGTTTTTCTCACAAAAATAGTTCTAAAATACCCCTCAATCAGTTAATTCCTTCTATTCTCCTTAGTATCTTGTACATCCCAGGTCTGAAGGCAGTTCCCAAAGCCCACATCATTCATTGTTTACCATAGAATTTGGCACAGACTAAGCACTTAATAATAATTGGTTGGGTGAATGTATTAATTAATATTTACTGGGGGATACATGGAATGACTCTCAGAATTATCCCAAGTAAACTCTTCTAATTTTCTGGAAGACAAATTGAACAAAAGTATTAAGCAGTAAAGATCAATGCCAAGATTAGAGCTGTAGGCAAATTTCAAATAGATCAGCAACTCTCCTCATCCTCTGAAAAGAGAAGAATTTACAAATCTAAGATAGGGAAAGACTGGTTGGCATGGTAGTGTGTGGCCATAATTAATTTAATAAATATTCATTGTGCACCTATTGTGTACCTGATTATAAAGTAACTATAGTAATTCAAGGCTTATGTAAATAAATAAATGAAATAAATACTGGAATTGCTAAAAGAAATATGACAGTAAGATGCCATCCAGGTATATAATGTGAAAGGCAGACTAACATTACAACTTTGTATCTACTGTTCACTATTGCAGTATTCAGATGACTAGAGAATCCAACCAAATCCAGAGAACAATAAATATCGTGCTGCTTCTCATTTTTTAATTGTTTCTATGTAACAGCTTTGTTGAGATATAATTCACATAGCACACAATGAATATACTTATAGCATACAATTCAATGGTTTTTAATATATTCACAGAGTTGTACACCCATCACCACAACCAATTTTAGAACCTTTCATAATCCCCAAAGGAACCTGTACCCATTAGCCATTTCCCCCAAAAGAAACCCTTTCTGGGAAACCCTTAATCTTGTCTCTGTCTTGGTCCCTTTGAGCTGCTATAACAAAGTAGCATGACTGGGTGGCTTACAAACAACAGAAATTGACTTCTCACGGTTCTGGAAGCTGGCAAGTCCAAGATCAATGCACCGGCAGATTTGGTACCTAGTGTGCACCTGTTTTCTGATTCATAGATGAGACCTCCCTGCTGTGTCCTCACAGGATGGAAGGGGCAAGGGACCTTTCTGGAGCCTCTTTTATAGAGCACTAATCCCAGGGCTCCACCTCTTAATATGATTACTTTTGAGGGTGAGGATTCAATTTAGGAATTTAGGGGAAACAAACGTTTAGACCATAGTGGTGTCTATAGATTTTCTCATCTTGGACACTTCATATAAGTGGAATTACACAGTGTACAGCCTCTTGGAACTGACTTTTTTTCTTTAGCATAATGTTTTCAAGGTTCATCGATGTTGCCCCATGTATCTGTGCTGATCTTTTTATTTCTCAATAATATCCCATTTATGGATATATACATTTCATTTTTCAATTCATCAGTTGAAGGACATTTGGTTTCTTTCCGCTTTTTGGCTATGAACATTCATGAACAGTGTTTTCATTTCTCTTGGGTATATACCAGGATCGGGATTGCTGGATTATTTGTTGCCTCTATGTTTAATGGTTTGAAGAGCTTCCAGATAATTTTCCAAAGAGGCTGCACCATTTTACACACTCATAAAAATGTGAGAAGGTTCCATTTCTTTATATTGTCATCATACATGTTATGTTTAGTCTTTTTGATTAAGCCGTCTTAGTGGCTGTGAAGCAGTATTTTCCTGTGTTTTGGACAGTATTTCCTCAACAGCTTACAGTGGTGAGCATCTTTTCATGTGCTTATTGGCCATTAGCATATCTTCTTTGGAGAAATATCTATTAAATATTTGACCCATTTTAAACTGAATTTATTGTTGAGTTGTGAGAGTTCCAGACATAAGTCCCTTGTTTGACATATGATTTGCAAAGACTTTTTTTCCATTTTGCTGGTTGGCTGTTCATTTTCTTGAGCATATTCTTTGAAGCACAGAAGTTTTACTTTTGATGAAGCCCAGTTTATCTGTTTTACTCTGTCACTTGTACGTTTGGTGTCATATCTAAGAAGCCTTTGCCTAATTCAAGGTCACAGAGATTTATTGCCATGCTTCTCCTAAGAGATTTATACTTTCAGATCTTCTAATTGTCTTTGACACAGCTGGAGGTAGTTTTGTGAATATGGTATAAAGAAAGAGTGCAGCTTCACTCTTATATGTCGACCTCCAGTTGTTCCTGCACCTGTGTTCAAAACACTTTCATTTCGACATTGAATTGTCTTGGCACCCTTGTCAAAAATCCATTGACCATAAATGTACACATTTATTTTGGACATTTAATTCTTTTCCATTGATCTATATGTCTATCCTTACTGAATCTTGTTGTATGAATATCTTCAAATCGAGAAGTTAGTGATGACAGTTCTTCTAAGAATTATTATCAATTTGCAACCTTGGTTATACCTGTGAGGGTTTCAGTGAATCACTCTTTCCGTTACTTGATACTGTCATTTTTTTAAAGTTTAGGCTTTCTGGTTGATGTGCAGCAATACATAACTGTTTTTATTGTTTCATTTGTTTTCAAATCAATATTATTAAGGCATACATTACAAGCAGCAAAATGAATCCATTTTAAACGTATTGAAATTCAGGGAGTTTTGAAATATTTATAGCCTTGTGGAACTATTATGTAAATCAAGGTATAGAACAATTCTTTCACCACAAAACATTCCTCTGTGCCCTCATTAATCTTCCCCAAGTCCAGAACCCAGACAACCACTGTTCTGCTTTGTCAATATACATTAAATTTGTCTAATCTAGAGTTTCAAACAAATGGAAACAGTGTGAACTCATGTCTTCTGGCTTCTTTTTCTCAGTATGTTTTCAGAATGCACCCATGTTATCATGTATATGTGTCTCATTCTTATTACTGACTAGCATTCAGTTCACTAATTGACAGACATTTGGGTTGTTGCCAGTTCTGGGCTGTCATGAAGAAAGTTGCTATAAATATGTGAATGCTTGGGAGCCAACATGGCGGCGTGAGTAGGACAGTGGGAATCTCCTCCCAAAAACATATATACTTTTGAAAATACAACAAACACAACTAGCCCTAAAAGAGAGACCAAAAGACGCAGGACAGTGGCCAGACTGCAGCTACACCAGCGAGAACCCAGCGACTGGTGAAAGGGGGTAAGATACAAGCCCCGGCCCTGCGGGACCCGAGCGCCCCTCCCCCCAGCTCCCGGCGGGAGAACAATAGGCAGAGCGGGAGGGAGACGGAGCCCAGGACTGCCGAACACCCAGCCCCAGCCATCCGGGCCAGAGCGCAGACACAGTATATGCCCAGGGGGCCCTGGATACTGGGAGAACAGGGGGTAAGACCTCAGAGCGGGTGCTGAAGCTGATGCCCCTGTGACAAAGAAAAGCGGGGGCTTTTTGAAAGTCTTAAAGGGACAGGGACTTAACAGCTTGACGGAAACAACCCAGGTCACAGTACAGCAGCTGGAAATTACAGGGAAAACCGGGTGCACTAACCCCCTGGGCAAC
This sequence comes from Manis pentadactyla, assembly GCF_030020395.1. Lineage (NCBI taxonomy): Eukaryota > Metazoa > Chordata > Mammalia > Pholidota > Manidae > Manis > Manis pentadactyla. The sequence goes on from NC_080029.1 coordinate 76,521,561, forward strand.
AGCTCTGAGACCCCTCATGGAGGCAAACAGTCAAGCAGCCCCCGCATCCGTTACCCCACCGGGCGCTGCGAAAGCAGAGAAGCAGCCTGAGACAAATTCCGCCCACAGAAAGGGAAATTTCTCCCTTCCGGCCGGGCAAGACACAAAGACCCAGTCTACACGCAATTACCCAACACAAGCCACTAGGGGTCGCAGTTGCCCCAGTAAAGAAAGGCCAGTAGTAAGTGAAAATTTTGGCCCTCCCAGCTGACAGTCAATAGCACCTGTCAACATGAAAAGGCAAAAAAATATGATTCAGACAAGACTAACCCAGACAGCTTCGGCATCTGCTACATCTTCCCCTGAGAAGGAATCTGGGGAGATAGATTTAGCCAGTCTACCTGAAAAAGAATTCAAAACAAAAGTCTTAACCATGCTGATGGACTTGCAGAGAAATATGCAAGAACTAAGGAAGGAGAATTCAGAAATAAAACAAGCTCTGGAAGGACTTCAAAACAGAATGGACGAGATGCAAGAGACCATTAATGGACTAGAAAACAGAGAACAGGAACGCAGAGAAGCTGATGCAGAGAGAGATAAAAGGATCTCCAGGAATGAAAGAATTTTAAGAGAGCTGAGTGATCAATATAAAAGAAATAATATAAGAATCATAGGCATTCCAGAAGAAGTAGAGAGAGAAAAGGGGATAGAAAATGTCTTTGAAGAAATAATTGCTGAAAATTTCCCCAAACTAAGGGAAGAAATGGCCTCTCAGACCACAGAGGTACACAGAACTCCCATGACAAGGGATCCAAGGAGGGCAACACCGAGACACATAATAATTAAAATGGCAAAGATCAAAGACAAGGACAAAGTATTACAAGCAGCCAGAGAGAAAAAAAAGGTTACCTACAAAGGAAAACCCATCAGGCTATCATCAGACTTCTCAACAGAAACCCTACAGGCCAGAAGAGAATGGCATGATATACTTAATGCAATGAAACAGAAGGGCCTCGAACCAAGACTACTGTATCCAGCACGAATATCATTTAAATATGAAGGAGGGATTAAACAATTCCCAGACAAGCAAAAGTTGAGGGAATTTGCCTCCCACAAACCACCTCTACAGGGCATCCTACAGGGACTGCTCTAGATGGGAGCACTCCTAAAAAGAGCACACAACAAAACACCCAACATATGAAGAAGGGAGGAGGAGGAATAAGAAGGGAGAGAAATAAAGAATCATCAGATTGTGTTTATAATAGCTCAACAAGCGAGTTAAGTTAGACAGTAAGACAGTAAAGAAGCTAACCCTAAACCTTTGGTAACCACAAACTTAAAGCCTGCAATGGCAATAAATTCATACCTTTCAATAATCACCCTAAATGTAAATGGACTGAATGCACCAATCAAAAGACACAGAGTAATAGAATGGATAAAAAAGCAAGATCCATCCATATGCTGCTTACAAGAGACTCACCTCAAACCCAAAGACGCGCACAGACTTAAAGTCAAGGGATGGAAAAAGATATTTCAAGCAAACAACAGAGAGAAGAAAGCAGGTGTTGCAATTCTGGTATCAGACAAAACAGACTTCAAAATAAAGAAAGTAACAAAAGACAAAGAAGGACATTACATAATGATAAAGGGCTCAGTCCATCAAGAGGATATAACCATTATAAATATATATGCACCCAATACAGGAACACCAACATAACTGAAACAAATATTAACAGAACTAAAGGAGGAAATAGAATGCAATGCATTCATTCTAGGAGACTTCAACACACCACTCACTCCAAAGGACAGATCCACCAGACAGAAAATAAGTAAGGACACAGAGGCACTGAACAACACACTAGAACAGATGGACCTAATAGACATCTACAGAACTCTACATCCAAAAGCAACAGGATACACGTTCTTCTCAAGTGCACATGGAACATTCTCCAGAATAGACCACATACTAGGACACAAAAAGAGCCTCAGTAAATTCCAAAAGATTGAAATCCTACCAACCAACTTTTCAGACCACAAAGGCATTAAACTAGAAATAAACTGTTCAAAGAAAGCAAAAAGGCTCACAAACACATGGAGGCTAAACAACACGCTCCTAAATAATCAATAGATCAATGACCAAATCAAAATGGAGATCCAGCAATATATGGAAACAAATGACAACAACAACACTAAGCCCCAACTTCTGTGGGACGCAGCAAAAGCAGTCTTAAGAGGAAAGTATATAGCACTCCAAGCATATTTAAAAAAGGAAGAGCAATCCCAAATGAACGGTCTAATGTCACAACTATCAAAATTGGAAAAAGAAGAACAAATGAGGCCTAAGGTCAGCAGAAGGAGGGACATAATAAAGATCAGAGAAGAAATAAATAAAATTGAGAAGAATAAAACAATAGCAAAAATCAATGAAACCAAGAGCTGGTTCTTCGAGAAAATAAACAAAATAGATAAGCCTCTAGCCAGACTTATTAAGAGGAAAAGAGAGTCAACACAAATCAACAGTATCAGAAATGAGAAAGGAAAAATCACAACAGATCCCGCAGAAATACAAAGAATTATTAGAGACTACTATGAAAACCTATATGCTAACAAGCTGGGAAACCTAGGAGAAATGGACAACTTCCTAGAAAAATACAACCTTCCAAGACTGACCCAAAAAGAAACAGAAAATCTAAACAGACCAATTACCAGCAACGAAATTGAAGCGGTAATCAAAAAACTACCAAAGAACAAAACCCCCGGGCCAGATGGATTTACCTCGGAATTTTATCAGACATACAGGGAAGACATAATACCCATTCTCCTTAAAGTTTTCCAAGAAATAGAAGAGGAGGGGATACTCCCAAACTCATTCTATGAAGCTAACATCACCCTAATACCAAAACCAGGCAAAGACACCACCAAAAAAGAAAACTATAGACCAATATCCCTGATGAACGTAGACGCAAAAATACTCAACAAAATTTTAGCAAACCGAATTCAAAAATACATCAAAACCATCGTACACCATGACCAAGTGGGATTCATCCCAGGGATGCAAGGATGGCACAACATTCGAAAGTCCATCAATATCATCCACCACATCAACAAAAAGAAAGACAAAAACCACATGATCATCTCCATAGATGCTGAAAAAGCATTTGACAAAGTTCAACATCCATTCATGATAAAAACTCTCAGCAAAATGGGAATAGAGGGCAAGTACCTCAACATAATAAAGGTCATCTATGAAAAACCCACAGCCAACATTATATTGAATAGCGAGAAGCTGAAAGCATTTCCGCTGAGATCGGGAACTAGACAGGGATGCCCACTCTCCCCACTGTTATTTAACATTGTACTAGAGGTCCTAGCCACGGCAATCAGACAAAACAAAAAAATACAAGGAATCCAGATTGGCAAAGAAGAAGTCAAACTGTCACTATTTGCAGATGACATGATACTGTACATAAAAAACCCTAAAGACTCCACCCCAGAACTACTAGAACTGATATCGGAATACAGCAAAGTTGCAGGATACAAAATCAACACACAGAAATCTGTGGCTTTCCTATATACCAACAATGAACCAACAGAAAGAGAAATCAGGAAAACAACTCCATTCACAATTGCATCAAAAAAAATAAAATACTTAGGAATAAACCTAACCAAAGAAGTGAAAGACTTATATTCTGAAAACTACAAGTCACTCTTAAAAGAAATTAAAGGGGACACTAACAGATGGAAACGCATCCCATGCTCATGGCTAGGAAGAATTAATATCGTCAAAATGGCCATCCTGCCCAAAGCAATATACAGATTTGATGCAATCCCTATGAAACTACCAGCAACATTCTTCAATGAACTGGATCAAATAATTCAAAAATTCATATGGAATCACCAAAGACCCCGAATAGCCAAAGCAATCCTGAGAAAGAAGAATAAAGTAGGGGGGATCTCACTCCCCAACTTCAAGCTCTATTATAAAGCCATAGTAATCAAGACAATTTGGTACTGGCACAAGAACAGAGCCACAGACCAATGGAACAGACTAGAGAATCCAGACATTAACTCAGACATATATGGTGAATTAATATTTGATAAAGGAGCCATGGACATACAATGGCGAAATGACAGTCTCTTCAACAGATGGTGCTGGCAAAACTGGACAGCTACATGTAGGAGAATGAAACTGGACCATCGTCTAACCCCATATACAAAAGTAAACTCAAAATGGATCAAAGACCTGAATGTAAGTCATGAAACCATTAAACTCTTGGAAGAAAACATAGGCACAAACCTCTTAGACATAAACATGAGTGACCTCTTCTTGAACATATCTCCCCGGGCAAGGAAAACAACAGCAAAAATGAACAAGTGGGACTATATTAAGCTGAAAAGCTTCTGTACAGCAAAAGACACCATCAATAGAACAAAAAGAAACCCTACAGTATGGGAGAATATCTTTGAAAATGACACATCCGATAAAGGCTTGACGTCCAGAATATATAAAGAGCTCACACGCCTCAACAAACAAAAAACAAATAACCCAATTAAAAAATGGGCAAAGGAACTGAACAGACGGTTCTCCAAAAAAGAAATACAGATGGCCAACAGACACATGAAAAGATGCTCCACATCGCTAATTATCAGAGAAATGCAAATTAAAACTACAATGAGGTATCACCTCACACCAGTAAGGATGGCTGCCATCCAAAAGACAAACAACAACAAATGTTGGCGAGGCTGTGGAGAAAGGGGAACCCTCCTACACTGCTGGTGGGAATGTAAACTTGTTCAACCATTGTGGAAAGCAGTATGGAGGTTCCTCAAAATGCTCAAAACAGACTTACCATTTGACCCAGGAATTGCACTCCTAGGAATTTACCCTAAGAATGCAGCAATCAAGTATGAGAAAGATCAGTGCACCCCTATGTTTATTGCAGCACTATTTACAAAAGCCAAGAATTGGAAGCAACCTAAATGTCCATCGATAGATGAATGGATAAAGAAGATGTGGTACATATACACAATGGAATACTACTCAGCCATAAGAAAAGGGCAAATCCAACCATTTGCAGCAACATGGATGGAGCTGGAGGGTATTTTGCTCAGTGAAACAAGCCAAGCAGAGAAAGAGAAATACCAAATGATTTCACTCATCTGTGGAATATAAGAACAAAGGAAAAACTGAAGGAACAAAACAGCAGCAGAATCACAGAACTCAAGAATGGACTAACAGGTACCAAAGGGAAAGGGACTGGGGAGGATGGGTGGGTAGGGAGGGATAAGGGGGGGAGAAGTAGGGGGGTATTAAGATTAGCATCCATAGCGGGGTGGGAGAAAGGGGAGGGCTGTACAACACAGAGAAGACAAGTAGTGATTCTACAACAGGTTGCTACGCTGATGGACAGTGACTGTAAAGGAGTATATAGGGGGGACCTGGTATAGGGGAGAGCCTAGTAAACAAAGTATTCGTAAGTATTCGTCATGTAAGTGTAGATTAATGATTAAAAAAAAAAAATGCAGTTCCTATGTGGTGACTGGAGACTGACGAAAATTAGGCTTGGGGTGGATTAATGATTGTGCATTGAGCATTGACTGCCCTATACAGAATTTTATTGTTGTTAACAACCATTTGATCAATAAATATGAGAGATGCCCTAACAACAACAACCAAGAAAAAGTACACACTTCCAATTGTAAAATAAATAAGCAACCGGGATGTAATGTATAGCATAAGGAATATAGTCAAAATATTGTAACAACTTGGTATGGTGATAGCTGGTACTTAGAATTATCATGTATATAAATGTTGAATCACTGTGTTGTACACCTGAAACTAATGTAATGTAATACTGTGTGTCAACTACCCTTCAATAAAAAATAATTATCTAAAAAAAAAAAAATATATGTGAATGCAAATATTTCTTTAGTCATTTATATTTCTTTTGGATAAAATCCCACGAGTGCAATTGTTGGGTCATATGGCATTTGTATGTTTAACCTTTAAAAAATACTAAAACATTTTCCAATGTGCTGGCATAATTGTACATTTTTAGAAGCAACATAATAAACTCCATGTCCTTGCAAAAACTATGGCCTTGCAGTGTTTCTCAAATGCACTCGGCCTTCTTAGTTCAGGAATTCTAGTGTCTCAACTAACTTATCTTGGGAACTGAATAAGGATGCTATGAATCCACACTATAGCAACTCAAGTTACATTCCACCGCCGCCCCCCTCCACCCACAAATCCAGAAGATAAAAGCAGGACCATAGTGGGCTGCCTCACTTTCATTTGCAGGTACTGCATGATTCATTAGCTCTCTCCAGAGATCTCTGAAGGTTAAAGCACTCTGATTAATACTCTTTCTCCTTTTTTATTGTGGTAATATCACATACCTTGTCTCCATCTATTAATCACCACTACCACCCCAAAATCCTGCTATGCCAACAGAAGTCAGAAAAGCAGCTTACATGGCAAGATCCTCCTTTTGTGTCCACTCCTGTCCCCATCATCTTCATCCTACAGAAACTGCTTCCAACACCATTTTAAAGATTCCAGTGACCTACTCAACAGTAAGTTTCTTGATGCCATGGTGAAGGGAGTATCCTCTGGGATTCCCAAGGAGTGGTTATAAGCATACGATCAGATGACACCGACAAGTTCAATATCAACACTCCCACTTCCCTGAATTTCCCAATTTCTTCCTCTATAAGATAGCAGGAAACATCTGCATTCCAACCTCATTAGCCATAGGCCAATGGAGCTTTTACTATCCCTAGGTCCAGAGAGTATTTGGGAAGTAGGGCATATTGTAGATATGGTAAAGGAGATGATCATGTACAGAGAACCAACCTGAAAGATGCTGCAGTCTTTGGAGAAGTGACATGACCTACTCAAAGAGATCCTTCAGGAAGAGCACAGGCATAAGTACTCTGACCTCTTTCGGATATTTACAGTGGGCTCCACATTGGCAAAAATGCACTAAAATCTGGAAGGAAAAGGAGCCATATTTGTATTGTCCATTCAGAGAAGTCTCCTGAAGCAGAAAGCAGAGAGAACAAAGACGGAGAGAGGATATGAGAGGTAACTGAAATGCTTTCAGCTGATGGTCTTTGTCTAGCTGTCTATTCTTTTGCTCATACCACAGTTTTAATTTCAGAGGCCTAATAGTGGGAAGAAAAAGTCCTCCTCCTTGCTCTTCTTCTTTCTGACTATCTTGAATATTCTTGACTTTTTTCCCACATATATTCCAGAATTGGTTTATTGTGTGTATACCCACACAAATACTATTGAGAGCAATGGGGATTTTATTGAATTTATTTGCCTTATGTGAGAGACTTGACATTTCTGCATTATGCATCTATCTTCTAACTCATGAGTATGGTGTAGTCTCCCATTATTGATAGCTTAAATTTCTTTTATTTATGTTTTACAGCTTTCTGTCCTGGGGTCTTGTAAATATTTTCAAAACATTTATTCCTAAGTATTTTGCATTCTTATGCTATTTTAAGATTATTTTTAAAAATTCATTTCTAATTTCTAGTTGCTTGTATATAAAATACATAATTTTAAATATTACATAGCTGAACTGTTTTAGTAATATATGTAATATAATAAATAGATTACTTTGGATTGTCTATTAACATAATCATATCTGTGATTAATGTTATTTATATTTCTGGATTTCTATTTATAAAGCTTTTGTTTTTTTCTCTTTCTTATTATGCAGGCTAGGACTTCCAGTACACTGTTTAATAGAAATAATATTATTTGGCTTTGAAAGGAAGCATTCAGCATTTCACCATTAAATTTGGTATTTGCTTTAGTTTATAGAATATACCCTTTACCAGAATGGGGAAGTTTTTATTTTATTCTTAAATTGCTGGGAATTTATTTTTTTATTATGAGTGAATGTTGTGTACATCAAATACTTTTGTGTAACTATACAAATAAAGTATGTCGTCCACACATAATACACAATTATGGAACACATACAGGACTATGATATCCAGATGTACTGCAAAAGACAATGAAGAGCAACACATAATGTTGGTCTGAACCAAGTCTGAGATCCCAGGAGGCACTGGTTAAGTCCCTGCTGTTGTCCAGTTTGATAAGACTTTGCTTTATACAAGGAGCTCTCTTGCTCATTGTTCTTCAGTTTCTCTGACTCAGCCCTCTTGGATTTTCTTCTTCCATTTTCCTCTTTGGCCACATGTTAAGGGCTATACCTTCCTTGGCGAATAAATAGATTACTCAGCGCATTTCTTGCCTGGGTTTCTTAACAACCAAATAGTTACTGAATCTCTAATGATCATACTTTAAGTCAAATATACTTTTGGCTATATAGCACTTTCAAAAGATTACTTGCTTTCTTATCTATATCATTGCAATAAATATACATAAAAATTAATTTATGTACTCATAAAATTTTTCTTAAAATGTATCCATACATAAATATGTAAGTTAATAAATTATTAGATTTCTAAGATTTGTTATAATCACCATGGTAATAAAAGAGAAAAAATTATTTGAGTCTTATTTCATATCTAAAAACCCAACAATTCAAGATAAGAATTATGAAACTACTGATTTTTCTGAAATAAATACATTCGTTCAACCTGTTTAGGAACAATTTGAAAAGCAGTTTTTACTGAACATAAACATAAGACCTGAGACTCTCAGGGAAGAGTGCTGGTTTATACACTGTTCTAAATATACAGCACTGTTTATAGAAGCAAGTTTCCATTAGAGGGTCTCAGCGGTGCCACCACACAGCCCGCCTTCTTCCTGTCTGTGGGTCCTGGGTTTCCTAAGCCTCTGAGCAGGTGGCTGTCTTCATGGAGCTCTAAGGTTTTTGTTAAGCTGCCACTCTCGTTTCTGTAACTGTGGGATTCTAAGAGCACAGAAGTACTTCGCTGAGTCTTCCAGTTGCAAGGAGGAGATGGTGAGGCTGATGGACTTTTTTGCCTTTTGAAAGTTCACAGAATAGCGACCCTGCTTTGCATTTGAATAACTAGAATACTGTGTAATAAGCAGAACCATCTCTCCACTGGCAGGTTTCTTGTACCAGTACAAATAATAAGTACTCCAGGTGGTTTCATACGTGCAGGGCAGGGTTACAGCTTCTCCTTCCTGTGCTGTAATTGTAGCCTGAGGTTGGGTTACTCTGTCAGCCATGCTGGATCCTGTGAAAAGAAGAGAAGACAGGGTTGGTTCTCTGACATGCCACAGAGGTGTCATGAGGACTACATTAGTTTGCTACACAAGGACTAAGAAAACAATCGCAGAGTGTTTCACTTCCCCACCTCTCTTCCCTCTTAGTACCCCCACTAGTTCCAGTTAGAATTTGCATAGTTCTGTCCTTGAGTCCTAGGAGGAGGCTGGGGTCCCATGTTTGGACACACGTACTGAAGGCGAAGGAGGCTATGAATGTCCACACCAGGCCAGGGAAGAGCATGATCAAAGTTCTTCCCCAGGTTGAAATTTCTCTTGTTTTCACTCCAGCCCAGAGACCAGCCCTTCTCCGAGTGCCTGAGTGCAGAGTAGCTGGGCTATTTGAAGTTTCTGCCCCAGACAGGAAGTACTGTTCATAAGTCGATGTTACACTGCTGTGCTCAGAGACTGGCACATCTACCCCAGCCCAGGTCTTGGTTTGCCTTGATGTTTTTTCCATGGCAATACATTTGAAAAATGACTATTAGATCTAGCAAGGTACAGAAATGAAGTTTAATTTTATTTTGATATTGAATTCTCACTGAATACTTTTGTGATCACAGATTATATTCAAAATGACTTAAAGCCCTTGAAATTAAGACTTGCTTTAAACCAGAATATAGTGAACTTGGATAAACAATCCACATGCATTTGAAAAGAATATGCAGACTGATGTTTGTGGGTAATGTGTTCAATAGATGAAATTTGGTTACAGAATTTTACTTCTGTTGGTCATATTTCTTTTAGTTTCTACTGAAACATATCTCAATATGTTTCTACAGTCATTTATGCTTGCCACTGTGGCTATATATTTGATTATTAATATTTTTAAATCAATAAACTCCACTAGTTTAATTTCACTCAATAGTTCTACTTGTTTGTGTTCGATATATCTTGAAGGTATGCTACTGGTGCATATGAAAGCAGAATTGTTCTCTCTTCTGGTAGATTCTCTGCTTAATCATTTTAAAGTATTGCTCTGAATCTCTAGTGATAATTCCTGGTTTAATGTCTATTTTATCTGATATCGTTACAGCTACTCTATTTTCTTTTTGTTAGGGACTCCAGCTAAGTCCAGATAATGGGAACCTCGGACTTACAGCCAATGGGTCTAGTTATGCATATGCAAAAGATGAAGTTGTATCTCTACCGCCAAAATTCACCTGAAATGGATCAGTGACCTCAATGTACAAACTGAAATGATAAAACTCTCAGAAGAAAACATAGATGTAAATTTTCATGACCTTGGATTAGACAATGATTTTTAAAGTATGACCTCAAAACACAAGCAGTTGAAGAAAAAATAAATTAAACTTTTTCAAAATTAAAAATATTCTTGCTTCAAAAGATACTATAGAGAAAGTGAAAAATACAAGCCACAGAAGGAAACAACTATTTGCAAATCATATGTCTGTTAAGGGTCGTGTATCCAGAATATAAAGATCCCTTGCACTCAATAATAAAAAGAAAATAACTTCAGGGAAATTTTAATTTTAACAAAGGCTCAACTACGCTGCTGGTGATAGGGGGATGAAGGTAAGAGGAAATGTTTCTTTTCAGTAGATGTACTTTTGTATAATTTTAGTTTATAACGTGTCTTTATTACCTATTTAAAAATCCAAGAATAATTTCTACTAAAATTATGTTCACTACTCCTAGCTATCCTTCACAAATGTTAATTCCTTTTTGCTTGAAAGAGAATTTGTTGAGCTTTTCTTCTCTAATGAGAATAGTTTGTTTAAAATAGTTATTTTTCTCCTTTCCTGAAGGAACATTTGTCTCTGAGTTCCCTATTTCATTATAAATTGATGAACTAGTAAATAAAAGGCTTCTCTGAGTTCAGTGAGCCACTCTAGCAAGTAACTGAACCCAAGAGGGGATAATGGGAACCTCGGACTTACAGCCAATGGGTCACAAGTACATGGGACAGCGTGGAGCGGAGCTGGTCCTGAAGTCCAAGGAGCAGGCCCTTGGAACCTGTGATCTGTAGCTAGATGGTCAGAAGCACAGGTAAGAACCTGTACTTTCCACTGGAGTTTGGAGTGGGGAAGAGGCAGACTTGTGGTATTGAACCCTCAATCTAGGGGAGCCAATGCTCATTCCAGTAAGTAATGTGGGAACTGAGTTGGTGGAGAACAGCCAGCTGATGTCTGAGAATTCTATACCTCAAGCCATCACAAAAGCTAATTATATTGGCTTTTCTTAACTATGAATCATATTTTCCTATTGACGTTTGGTTGGGAAATGAAAATGAGGAACTAATGTTTCCTCTTTATTGGAGAAATTTAAACAAAAAAATGATTCCATTTGTGCATTTTAATTTGTCTATTGAAGAAGAAACATTTTCCTCTTTGTCATTCTAAATGCTTGTGAATAAATTAATCACTCAAAACTTGTTGAGCATTTACTACATTCCTGTGTTATGTTGGGTCTGATGTGGGGGAACAACTGAGGAAGGATGGTAGACCATTGTACAGGTGGGTACACTGATAGGAGAAGGTGTCATGTTGGTAACACAGAGTCCCCCAGGCAAGGCTGAAAATCAACCAGGATAGAGCACAGGGTGAGGAAGTGGGTGTCGGCCTAAGAATTCAGGTAATTTTTAGTGACATTTCCTCAAAAACTTGGGAAAAAATATTGCCAGTGACCCTTCCACATAAGTGACAACATTAGCAGTGCAAGGTGTACAGTCCTGATGCCCACCAACAAGCCAGATAAAAGCCTTGTCTCTTAACCTTTTTCTTTCTTTCATTTCTTTCTAGTGACAAGCTGCAGTGGAAGAAAGAGAGGTTACTATTAATTTTCAGACAGGAGTACAGGCACAGAGGTAGATCACATATCTAGCTCATTCTTGTAGTAACTTGCTCTGGTTTTTGAAACTGAAATTTATGGGATTCTGTTTAAAATTTATGTTACCTGCCATGCAATTTCACAATTACCTCCTGTAAATTATAGAGTGATCAAGAAATTAATGTTATATTAGAAATAATCTTAAGAGCCTGGCTGAGTCTTAAGAGGAGCACTGGGCTGGGAGGGCCTCGGGCCCAGCGTCAGCTTTGAGCAGAGCCTCCGGGGCCTGGGCGTCCCTGGGGCTCCCCTGCACTGAAGTCGGTGCCCGTGGACCGGCTGGGAGGCTGCGGTGTGCGGTTTGCTTGGCTGCCTTTCTCGTGAGCATGGTGGCTACTTTGTCACGGCCCTTCCCTCCTCCACCTTCAGCGATGTCCTCCAGAAGACGGGCCCTTCCCCAGGCTTCTGCCTGCACCTGTGTGAGGGAGCTCAGCCTCTGAGGGCCTGCGTGAGAGCAGCACCCTGCCCCTCTGGGACGATCGAAGACTGAGGACTGCGCTCCACCCCTTGCTTCTCACACCTGGTGAGAAAGACGACTGGAGACATAGAAGCTCTCATGGGCCCCGAGTCTCACAAAGGAAGGGTGATTTTCTCCCCTCCTACCTTCCTCCAAACATAAACATCATCATTTAATCACAGAACATTTCCCACACTTTCTTAAGTCTGGTTCTCAAAAGGGCCTTCCCAGGACAGAAGCTGAACCCGTTCCTGCCCCCCGGGGTGCTGCCACCTTGCAAGCCTCTCCTGGACTGAGCCCTGTGCTCACAGGCCAGCTGCCAGGGCTGAGTGCCCAAGGGCACGCTCAGGAGGGTCTGCATCCCTCCACTCCCGGCAAACCCAGAGGTCCAGGTCCACCTCTGAATGTGCTTCCTCAGCGGGAGGCACTTTGAGCCCAGAGGGGGGCCTGTTGTGGTGGTTTCCAGAACAACACACGTTTGGGGGACAACCTATCAGGCAGACATGACAGCACCTTCACTGTTTACACCCAATTGTGTGCATCTCTTTAGAATACTTTTAAACAGTGCTCCCCTGTGACCAGGCTGAGAAAGGTTGAGTAAAATGTGGATTTGGGCATTTCTTGACTAAGCTTACATCCAAGACATATCTTTTTTTGCTATAATGAAAAGCCTGTCAACACACTCTAATAAAATACATGTCTCTACCAATATATTTCTTATAGTGAGAATTACCTCAATATTAAAAGAAAAAACAAGGGAAAATGCATGTACACCTGTATGTGAATATAACTATCTATATCCATCTATGCATATATGAAAAAAGAATACTATTTCAATGCTATAACATTGGATTTATTTCATTAGTGAAATAGTATCTCATGAGTCTAACATGGCATTGGCTTGTTTAGATCCCCTTCAGTGCGCCTCAATGCCTTGAAGGGAAAGTATAGTATTTTTTCAAAGGCTTATAATGATTTTCACTAAGTGGTTTATGCTCATTGCTTTAGGTTTATATTTACTATTACCCATTTTGAGTTGAGTGCTCCAGCCGATCTGCATCACTTGAATGTCATTCTCCTAAATGAAACTTCTCTGTATACCTTTGCACATTCCGTTTCTCCTTTTCTATAATACTATTTTCCTGACTCCATTTCTGACTAGCTTTTATAAATCTTAACTAAGATATCATCCCTCTTAGACTGTCTCCCTTGTATTCAGCTTCCGATGTAGATGCCTCTGTTAGGAGGTCATATTTTACTTTTGTCCTGGGATGGCTTGGATCACACTATTTGGTAATATAGCCCACAACACTACATGCTCCCGAAGGGAGACCCGATGTTGACTTCTTTCTCATTGCACTGGACACTAAGACACACTTTAGGTGTCAAAGAATGAAGTATTAGAGTAATCTCAAGTCAATACAGGACATATTTGGGAACTGCATAAAGATTGTCAAAGCTTATTTGTAAAATTGAGATTATGTCTACTTTGCAATATTGGTTTGAATTTTATATATATATAATTTTATTTATCCCACAACCTTGGCTTTCCAGTCCTGAAATTCACTGTGATCTCTATTGCCTTGCATATGGTGTTCCAACTTTTAAAGTTTACTTCCCAAACCTCTTCTTTCAAACTGGTAAATCCTAATAACCAGATCTTAGCTTAGGCTTCAGACTTTGGGGTTTCCTGACTCACTGTCATAGCTGGGGGATGGTTGTATGCCTTCATGTCACCCCCTGCTTTCCTAGGCTTAGTCCTTGTCTCAGTTTTCTCACCCTGGTCAGTTACCTATATAAAAAAGTATATGAAAATGCATGAGAAAATATGCTACATATTTTCTCATACCTCTTTCTTTCAGCCATGTAACATGTATGTAGAATGTTCTAGGCACTCAGTGAATAACTGTCATGTGACTGAGTGACTAAAACCTGAGGACAGTGTTATGTGAAAATTACTGGTCTTGCATTATGCATGAAGTCTTGAGAGATGTTGAGAAGTTGATCACCTGTTCAAGAAGGCAGCACACTCATGGCTCGGGCAGCTGTAGAAAGTAGCTCTTCACCAATGCTGCTTCACAACATACCGACAAGAAAAGGGCACAGATTGCTACTTGTAGGGGTAGGGGAAATGGGGGTGATGCAGTATGAAGAGCTTGGACAACAATAACAAGGATGAGACTGCATGTAGCTTTCCCTTTCCTGGCATGACCTTTTGTGTAGCCTTAGAAATGTAGAGAAAGCACCCATATATTCCTATATTATAGTCTCCCTTCCTACAGGGCCATGAAATGGGGAAACTATTTTGGCAATTAGAGTGAGCAATATCCATTATAATGCGACTATATACCTGGCTTTGAATAATTTATAAATCATGTGAAATATATCTGAAGATAAGAAAGGCTATTTGATTTATTGACTTGTGGTGTTAGAAACAGGTTTTGTTAAGAACAGGGGATGTACAATAACTACACTGATTACTCATCCGTGTCTCACATTTTTTGACATTGAAATGAAGCGATTCATCAAGGCTGCATTCTCAACTTCCATAGAGGACAGCAACAGCTCTCAGCTGCCTCTGCCTTTTGCCGGGTGGAGTGGCTGCAGCTCTGAATTTGGGAATAGGCTCTGGATGCCCATGAGCCAGGAGTATCCACAGAGCAGTTACGTGTCTGAGCCTTGGGAATGAAAGCCTCATTTGTGCACAGAACCAACCTATCCTTGCATGGAAAGGAGTTATAGATTATTCCCTCCTTTTCATTCTCACTAACATGCATTACAAAAAAGACCTCAGAACTTTCCTGCCTATGTAAATGGAAGCCATGAACAGATGTGGAGGAAATACTGCACCTGAGATTGGTGCCCTCTTACTTCTCCATGTGGAGGAATGAGGCATCTAATATACATCGGGTTAGCCTCACATTCGTGTTCAGAAAGAGAATCAAAATCGACAGAACTGATCAATCTGTAGATTTTACTCTGTAGTTACACCATCTCCGTGAGGATCCCTGGATGCACCAAGCTATACAAGTCTATGGATCAGTCCTGTTCTGTTCAAAAACATCTTCACCACACCCTGAAGTCCCCATCCAGACAATGCCCCAAGTAATGAGTTTCCAGAGGCTTTTCCATGTATCTAGAAAGGTATACTGAATGTCTGCACTCTCCAACTATAAGGATCTTCAGCTTCAGAAAATTAGCCCTTGAGGGGCAACTTCCAACCAGTTTTCTATAAGCACAATACCTATACATAAAACCATAGTTTCAAGCTTTCATGATCTGTGATTAATAATCAGATACTTCCCTAGGTCATTGATGAAGAAATGTCTGCTAAGAATTGTATGAAATGGCAGGTTTTCAAAAGTGTGTGTGCTTAGTTAATGGATTCTACTGGGAGGCAGCATTGTGGGGGGCTCCTAGGGTGGGTCTTATAGTCAGGCTGT
Source organism: Manis pentadactyla (assembly GCF_030020395.1). Taxonomy (NCBI): domain Eukaryota; kingdom Metazoa; phylum Chordata; class Mammalia; order Pholidota; family Manidae; genus Manis; species Manis pentadactyla. The sequence continues at coordinate 76,537,507 of NC_080029.1, forward strand.
TGGAACATGAACCCTATTCTCTACTGTCACTAAATGATAAACTTGAAGGCTTAGCCTTTTGGGCACTTGAATGCCTAGGGATGTTCTTGACCCATTTGTAAGACTTCCAATATTAATCTTCCATAAAGTTCAGCTTCTTTCCCCTGCTTTAAAACACAGTTTAAAGTGTGTTCCCTACTGCCTTGTATAAATAGAAGCAAGTCTTCATGCCTCCCACTCTGAGACTCTGAAGAAGGGGTGGCTTGGACCCAGCTGCAGGTTTGGGTACAGGCTGCAGGTGCCTGGAGAGCACAGTGCACTTGCCGCGCACAGGTACAAGGCTGTGTCACCCAGCTGGGAGTCTGCAATGTGCAGCGAGAAGTGTTTGGCACTCTTGTTGAGGAAGATTGTGAATCTTCCATCTTCTTTTTTATCTGAACCTGTAGATATCAGGAGTGCAGGACCTCTAGCAGGGTATTTCTTGTACCATAGGAAGTAATCAAACAAATTATTATTGTAGTCACAGCTCAGAATAGCAACTCTTTGTTCTTGGACACTCAGGGATGGAGACGTTTGCTTAACCTGCTGCTGGTCACCACTCTTCTGCTGACTGCTCACCCCTGTTTGGAAAGACAGTTACAGATTTAAATTTTATTCTTAGAAGTCCCCACAGAAAACCATCAGGAGCAGAAAGCAAGGAAATGAAACCCTCCAGTCATCTCATCTCTCAGTTTGCAGTGTTCCAAGGAGATTTTCTACCACATTCAAACCTCACCCACAACTCACAGTCTGACTGAAGCCACAGGATCAACAGTGATGCCCCCAGGAGCTGGTCCATCTCTCCTGTGAGGAGGCAGGTGGCGTTTCTCCAGTCCCCACAAACATCAGCCTGTCTTAGCCTCCCTGTACTTCACTCACTTCCTGCCACACAGCCTTCTGTTTCACCTCTTGCCCTGCCCTATTTTTAGCTGGTTAGGCATCTTTATGGGAGGAAACACTGCCCCCTTTAGTCCACATGTGGAAATTTTCTTAAAATGGATTACTGCATTTCTCAAACAGCAATTTGCAATAATCTCTTCCCTACAAAAAGTTGTAAGAGATTGTAGGAGAAACAAAGGTTTTCAGAGATCATATTACTCATTCTATTTTTTTACAATTTGAAAATGATAACTGAGAATATAGAGTATTATGTAAAATCCAAGGATTAACACTTTGTCAACTGGTATGCTTAGACAGACACCTTATTTTAAAATGTGCATAAGAGTTGGTGTATTCGTGGAACAAATAATGGTATGACTTTTTGTTTAATAGAATGGTCACATATTTAGAACACAGGCATTTTAGTAATTCTGCCTTTAATAAAATTTCATTTTAACATGGTCTTCAGTAGTGTCCATAATTGTTCTGGATAAATAAATGCTGTAAACTAATCACTTCAGACACCTCTCAAAAACACAAATCAACACAACAAAATTCATCCACAGTATTAAAATCACATCCTGAGCTTGATTATTTCTCTTAGAACTGGCATGAGGTGATTTAGTGTATTCTTTAGTCTCAGATGAGAAAAAATTATATAACCTTGTGAAGTCTATAGACGTCATGAGGACATAATCTTTAAAGGTACCAGAAGATGTCAAAAAGGTAACATATTTGTTTGCCTTCATTCTTTATCTGTATTTAGTTTATGTCTCAATACTTTAATCCAACGGAAGAGGCAGGAAGAATCTGCTGTGCTTCCAATGTTAAGTCAGTAAGGCAACTAATGATTGAAGCTAAGAATAAATCCCCAAATAAAATTTTTTTAAAGATTAGTTTGAACAAAGACACAAACATATAATAAAATAATTTCTGATGCATATTTTATATGAGAAGAGAAGTTTGAATTATTATTTGAATAATAATGAAACTAATATTCTGGGAAGTCTCAATATTGAACCCGTAATTAACTGTCCAGTTCAGGACAATCTGATAAGTTGAACATGCTTCATATTATATAGTTTAAATGTAAATAATTCAGACTCTCTAGTGAAGGAATTTTTACTGATTCATTCATGTATTTATTTATATATTCAATCAACATTTATTTAGTTTCCATGAGGTCCCTGGAACTGTGCATGGTTTAGGGTTTATCATGGATTTGGAACAGTCTTTAGTATTAAACACCTAGTGGTCTCAGTAGAAAGACAAATGTGTAAGTAGATTAACAACATGATGCGATATATACGAGTTTCTAATGAGGAAAACATAATGGTGATCCCTGAGTTCTACTGAGGAGGGTAGCAATGCGGAGCCAGGAGACAGAGCTCTCTAGCTTGATTTCAAGAGATTAGGGGGAAGATTGACAAATTGACTGAGGAAAAAGGTACCAGCAATTTCAAAAGCAAACAGGTAAAATGCAGCCAGGGGTGCTTAGGAAACTCACTCTTTGATTAGTTGGGGTGATGCATCTATGCATGAGAAGTTTATGAATTGGTCTTACAAGGGGCATATCCTGAGGAGCTGTGTATGACAGACTAGGAAGGCTGGCATTCTATACACTCTGGGGACCACCAGACTATCATCCACAAACTCTCTTACACACACACACACAGACACACATACCTTAAGTAAACAAAAGCATCCACTACTCCTGCTCTAACTGAAGGCAAACCACCAGCCCAGTGTGGAATCCTGGAATTGGATCCTACTATGTGTTCCTGCAGGAATTGGTTTGGGATTGAAGAGGGACTGCAGCAAACATTTTTAGCAAGCAGTGTGGGTGATGTGGTTTCTGAAGAGCTGACACTTTAGATGGGTAGTGAGTTACCTTTGTAACCCTGTGAGTAAAAACATACAGTGAGGCTGTGTGTGGGCAGCTGTGGAGGCCAGGGGGCAGCATTCCTGCAGTGCCCTGCTCTCCTGCACCTTGCTTCATCCCACCACTCCCAGCACAGTGGCAAGGGGCTCAGTCCTCTTGCCTGGCCGGCCCTTCCTTCAGGGGAAAGGATACCTCTGCCTGGTCCAGATCAGGTGTGAGACCCTGATGCTCTCTGCAGACTGTACCTCAGGGGGAGCTGGAGGCCCCATGGGGAATAGTAGACACAGCAGGAGGGTTCAGGGACTCCACAGTCCAAGGACTTGAGAGGAAATTTTGTTTTTAAGAAAAAACTTAATTCTTCAATTTGGAGCTTCAAAAGCCTCAGGTCTGGGCCAAGGGCCCGAGCGATGCCTTGTAGCTTCAGTCCTGTGTCACCCAGTGAGCTTCTACCATGTATCAACCGCAGTAGCTGTTTATGTCCCATTGGGCTCCTCGGACTTAGGAGAGCAGAGAAGCCTTTTACTGTTTTCCTGAGTGTCACTTTTTCCTCCGGCACCAGTGCTAATCTTCTGCGTGGGAATGCTGGACGTTTCCATCTGTGTGTTTAATTACCTTGCTACAACTCTATTCCTGCTGTGTAGTATGTTTCTTAATACGAATTGCTGCCTCCTACCAAGTTAAACTACCAGTAACCTTGCATTTCTCTTTTTCAAAGTAGTGTGATATTCTGTGGGAAAAATGCATTTAAAAAAAGCAAACAAACAATAAACCAAAATATCCTCATTTAGATCAAAACAAAGTAGCATTAATCTGATACTCTGTTAATGTGTGTGGGAGGCCCAGAGAACAGGTGAGAAGTTTCTCAGGGGACCTGTTGCCCTCTGGTGATCACCATGGTTGCTGGGCAGCCTCAGCAATGATGAGCCGCTGTTCCACTTCTCCGTGAGACCTACCGTCTCGGCCTGGACAGTGCCCCATTTCCTTAAGAATTCTGACAATACATTTCTATTTCCTGATAGAGATTAGGCCAGCTGCCAGTGTATTAAGGGTGATACTGTCAGGCAGCTACATCTGCGGAGGTCTCTCCCTGCACACTAGGTGACACATCAACCTGGACACAGGAGGGTTCTTAACCCTGATCAAGAAAGAATTCACAATCAGGGTGGAGAAGTGTAGGTAAGAAAGCAATTCATTAAAATGAGAGTAATAGGGAATGACAGCTGCCATGCAGGGAGTAGAGAGTAAGGAAGACAGAGGGAAGAAAGGGAACTTCAATGAACTCCTGCTCTGCACAGGGCAAATCTCATGCCAGCTCCTGAAGCCAGGGTCACCTGGCATCTGGTGTCCTCAAGGATCTGCACGGCTTGGGAACTACGTCCCTACCACCCCGATATGGAGGAATCTCAGAGCACTGGAAGGAGTGAGATTATGTTCTGAGAACTTCCCCAAAACAAAGAAAGGAGATTTGGGGGCAGGCTACTAAAGAGCGTGATCATACAGCTGCACTCCTGTCCTGGTCACCTGGGTGATAGGCACTGGCAAGCCCAAGCAGAGATCTTAGTGGTCCTTCCCTACTTGTCTGAAGTAGGACAGAGAGAGTGAAGACTTGTGCTTAAGTCTAGAAAATAGAATGAAATAGTAAAGTAACCGAGATGCTTACCACTCAGAAAGGGGCTCTTATTAATCTCCCAACAGGCTTGGAAGAGCTTGGAGACAAAAACATAATTTGAGCAGCAAGACGGCTTTATTTAAGTGAAGTACACACTCAGAGAAGAGGGAGTATGGGCAGCCTCAGAGAGGAGGCTCGCTTAAAGGCTTAAGACTTGTGTTTTTTAAGGATTTCAATGGGGTAAACAGCCAAGGGACCATATGCTTGACATATGGCCTTATGATGTGTATCTCTGGTGAGAGACATTATGTCACATTCCATAGTTAGTCCTCTAGATATTCTGTATGATAAACTTAACACAAGGAATTTATTGACCCTGTTTTTCTCCAAGATAATGGTTTCCCTCAAGTAGTAGGGAATATCATTTAGGACTGCTTGCTCAGCCTTTGATAGGGTCAATTTTTGGCCAATTGCCAAAAAATATGTTAAGACTATTACCTCCTAACTCTCTGGTATTTAAAATGGTAACTTGGATTCCCTCCTGTTCTTACTATACTATTTATATCTCAGCATTTTTAATCATAGGCAGGAAAAATAAATCATGATGCTTGTCCAATATCTGTGCTCTACACAACAGGACATACCAGGATAGATAAATGTGGCACACATTTCTGGTTCAGCAACATAAGACATTTTATTATATATTGAAACAATTGAGGATATATTACAGAACAGAATGTAACACATGAATTTTAGTGATAGGTTTAAGTGCAGGGTTGTGACACAACTCCAGGGTTGCATACATTGTCCCAGCAGGGAGACTGGGGAATCAGAAAGGGTCTGGCTCAGTTACCTACTGGGGTCAGGAGAAGAATGGCCCAGTTTCCACCATTTTCTAATATGCGTTTTGTGTAAGTGAGGGCAAGGCATGATGTGCCTCCAGGCTCCAGGCCAGTGAGCCATGACCAAGAGAAAGTGTGTTGAGAGGCCCCCACTGGAAGGCTGTGGGTGGAGGTGGGACTTACCACACAGTAGGCCAGGGGCCTCTGTGTCTCTGGAGTGTCTGTGGCCTCCAATGTGCTTCCCCAGAATTCAAGTTCTCAAAAGAATTCCTTGATGGGAATTTTTTCTGACTCTTACACTCTCAGCAAAAACTGAATATAATATCTGCCATTTTATGCCTTCTACTGTATTAAATCTAAATTCTTGAAATGTTGTATATTATAGTTATTTATTACAATGATGGTAGCCAAATAACATCTACCTCCCATAACAGATGCTGCTAATTATTACATGCAGTGCCAAGCAATAGACCCCTTACCCTTTTTGATTTATAGTATCCTTCTGAAAAATTTGAATAAAACGTAGAATTTTAAAAATGCATACACTGTGGACCATGCTTGTAAAATCCCAACAATCAAGGGAGAGCTAATCTGAGTGTTGCCTACAAATGTAAATTAGGGTATGAACCACTCCATTTAGAGACTGATTTGGGAAATGGATAAGGAATCATAAAGTGAGGGAAGATTTTGGAAAGCAACTCAGTGATTAGAAACACTAGGCTTTGGTAGGGTCACTAAGGAGTGTTAACAGGTCACAGACCATGAGGGGTGAGTAAACAGCAGGAGCAGCTGACAGGAGGCAGCAGATAAAGGGTCAGGGATTGAAGAACTAAAGACAGAATGTCAACATGGCCCAGTACCACTACAACTGGCCCTAAATTCGTATCTTTGATCAAGGACAGTAAGTCAAGACAAGTGAAGAAAGTCTGCAAGATGAGCTCTTCTGCCATGACTGAATATGGTTTGTTTCTTTCTGAAGCTACATGGGGGTTGAGGGGCCCCATGGTGTGGCTGCAGCCTGAGGGCAGAGAGACCAGGACAGGCTCTGTGGCTGGGGGAGTGACGACAGGGCTAGATGGGATGGGGTGCTGATCTGTGTGTGTCTCTCTCATCTCTCTGTCTATCCAACTACATGTCTATCTCTATATTTATAATATAAGCTTATAAAAAAGCATTGTCCTGATTCCTCCCAGTGTGACCATTTTGCTGTTCCATTACTCATGGTACTTCCTTAATTTGCCACAAGGAACCTAACAAATGACATAATTTATTTCTTTTAAAAGCTGAATGAGTAGCAAAAGGAAAAGTTCCTCAGGACAATAAGGATACAGGATTTGCATATATCAGTCTTCAGAAGGCATGCAATTCTCCTGGGCTGCTGGAAGGAGAGGAGAATTGGATCTTGATAAATAGTCCTTGTGTGTTCCATAGCCTGTCTTGGGACTTATATCCCAGAATTCATTCCTCTCTTCTCCCCATGGAGGAGACGGGTACTCCTTCACCAAAGGAGACCACTAGGATCCCCTGTGAGTGACTCTTTCTGATCAGAGGCAGGCTCTCTGATTGACACTGCATAGTTTACACCAAGTCTTGATGGGGCTTCTCTTGATCTGAACATCTATGAAGAAGCAAGCAGTAAACAAAGAAACAAATAAACAGAAGCAAATAAAGTGTGTCTTCCCCACAGTTAACATACAGTTAGGCACCACTAACATGAATGTTTGCAAGGTTCTACTGCAGAAGAGAGACACACATCCTAGAGAAGTGAGTCTGACATCCCAGGAAGCATTGGTTAACTCCTCTACTGGTACCATTTAGATGAGATTCTGTGCTGTATGCAAGGGGCTTTCTTGCTCATTGTTAATCACATTCTCTGGCTCAGCTTTCTGGGATATTTTTCTTCCATCATCTTCTCTGGCCACATGTTAAGGGCTACGCCTTTTCTGGGAGATGAAGAGTTTTCTCAGCTGATTCTCTGCCTGTGTTTGTTAACAGACAATGAATTATTTTGCAACTTTAGTGATCACAGTTTTAGTCAAAGCAGCTTCTGGCTATACAGCTCTTTGAAGAAATTAGTTGCCTTCTTATCTCTTTGATTCCAGTAAGAGTCATATACTTATGTATTTATAAAATTTTTTAATAAAATTTATGTATACGTAATACACATACATTGGTAAAACACATTTTTTTATGTGTAAGAAATGTTAAAATCAGCTTGATAGTGGAAGAGAAAATGAGAGGTTTTTAATGCTATTTCAGATCTGGAATCTAACAATTCTAGATGAGAATTAGAAAACTACTCCTCATTTTCTTGAAAGAAATGTGTTCAATCTACCTCTTTAGGAACTTGTGACTTATGTTAACCCAAGATATAAACACAATACCTGAGACTCCCAGGGAAGAGTGCTGGTTTATACACTGTGCTCAATATGGGACATTTTTATAAAAGGCAATGTGGCTCTGGGAGGAAGGGGTGATCCCCACCCAGGGCAAGTTCCCTATAAATCTGAAAAAAACTGAAGGAAGACAAGTGGACAGGCAGGTTGGGAGATATGAGTTTTATTGCTCATGTCACAGTCTCTTTGTGCTTTCTGCCCCCTCCCGCTGAGCTCCACTAACCAGCCCCACTCCGTCTTTCTCTGCTACCCTGGCATGTGGTCTTCCCCCAAACCCATTCTGGGAAGAACTCCATGGATGGGTCCCTGATTACTAGTGGGCACTAGACCAATTACTTTCAGGAATGGAGAAGAGGAGAGAATGGCCATTTTCTCTCCACCCCTTGGCCTGACTGAGGTCCTCCCATGGTCCATTAATATGTAAATAGGTCCTTATCCACACACCACTATGAAAACCAGTTTTCTGGGTGAAAATTTCCATTTAACCCACAGCAAGTTTACATTAAGGAGTCTCGTCTGTGATACCACACAGCCCGCCTTCTTCCTGTCTGTGGACTGTGGGATTTCCTGAGCCTCTGAGCAGGTGGCTGTCTTCATGGAGCTCTAAGGTTTTTGTTAAGCTTCCACTGTTGTTTCTAGGACTGTGGGAACTCATTGAGTAACTGGAGAGCACAGATGTACCTCCCTGAGTCTTCAAGTTGTAAAGAGGAGATGGTGAGGCTGATGGAGGTTTTTGCCTTTTGAAAGTTCACAGAGTAGCGACCCTGCTTTGCATTTGATTCATCATGATTCTGTGAAATAAGGAGAACCTTCTCTCCACTGGGAGGCTGCTTGTACCAGTACAAAGTATAAGAATAGGTATGCCAGTTGGTTTCATATGTGCAGGGCAGAGTCACAGCTTCCCCTTCCTGTGCTGTTATTGTAGCCTGAGCTTGGATCACTTTGGCAGCCATGCTGGATCCTGTGAAAAGAGAAGACAAGGTTGGTTCTCTGACATGTCACAGAGGGGTCACAAGGACTACATTAGTTTGCTACACAAGGACTAAGAAAACAATCGCATAGTGTTTCACTTCCCCACCTCTCTTCCCTTTTAGTACCCCCACCAGATTCAGTAAGAACTTGAATATCTGTCCTTGAGATCTAGGAGGAGGCTGGGGTCCCATGTTGGGGACACACTTACTGAAGGCAAAGGAGGCTACAAATGTCCACAGCAGGCCAGGGAAGAGCATGATCAAAGTTCTTCTCCAAGTTGAAATTTCTCTTCTTCTCACTCCAGCCCAGAGGCCAGCCTTTCTCTGATGCCTGAGTGCAGAGTAGCTGGGCTATTTGAAGTTTCTGCCCCAGACAGGAAGTACAGTTCATAAGCTGAATGTTACACTGCTCTGCTCAGAGACTGGAACATCTACCCGGTCCATGGCCTGTGTTTGCTGTGTTGTTTTTTTCTGTGGCAATAAATTTGAAAAGTAGCTATTAGATCTAGCAAGGTACTGGAATGAGGTTTATTTTTTCTTTTTGATATTGAATTCTCACTGAATACCATTGTGATCAGAGATTATATTCTGAATGATTTAAAGTTCTTGAAGTCAATTAAGGCTTGCTTTAAGCAAGAATATTGTCAGCTTTGATAAATATTCCATGTGCATTTGAAAAGAATATGTATTCTGTTGTTTGGGGCTAAGTGTAAATTGGGTTAAAGATAATAATTGTATTGGTCATAGTTTATATACGTTTCTACTGAAAGATGTGTGTTAATGCTTGCCACGGTGGTTGTATATTTGTTTACTGATTTTTTAAATCAACAAATTCCACTACTTTAAGACTGCTGATTAACTCTACTGATTTATGGTTGATATATTTTGAAGCTACCTTATTTGGTACAGATAAAAATAGGGTTGTTGTATCTTCCTGTCAATTGTGCACTTAATCATTTTGAAGTTTTGCTCTGTATCTGTAGTGGTAATTCCTGGTTTAATGTCTACTTCATCTAATATTAGTATTGCTACTAGGCTTCTTTGGCTAGGGACTCCCACTGACTTGTCATCCATATGCAAAAGAATGAAGTTGTATTTCTATTTCCAAAATTCACTTGAAATGGATCAATGACCTCAATGTAGAAACTAAAGTTATTATAAAACTCAAAGAGGAAAGCATAGATGTAAATCTTTGTGATCTTGGATTAGGCAATGATTTTTAAAATATGACATCAAAGCACAGGTAAGTAAAGAAAAAATAAATTAGACTTCACCAAAATTAGAAGCTCTTCTGCTTCAATAAATACTATCAGAAAAATGAAAGAGACAAACCACAATGTGGGAGAAACTACTTGCAAATCATGTATCTGTTCAGGGTCAAGTACCCAAAATATATAAACAACTCTCAGAACCCAACAGTAAAAAGACAAATAACTCCAGGAAGTATTCATTGTAACAGTGCATTAACTAGGTTTGCAGGAGATAGCAGGGAGGAAGGTGAGAAGAAATGGTAGATTCCACTATATATTCCTATGTATATAGGAATGGTATATTCCTATTGTATAAATCTTATTTTATACCATGTGTCTTTATAAGTTTATTACCTATTCAAAAATGCAGTTCTTACATCTATGAAAACTATTGTTATTACTCTTAGCTCACCTTTATAAATATTCATTACATTTTTCCCTGATAAAGGAGTTGGTGAGATTTTCTTCTCTAATTGGAATAGTCTGTTTAAAATTGTGTTATTTTCCATTTCTATAAGAACATTTGGGAAAAATGGAATAAGTTCACTCTGTTTCTGATGAATATACACACTTATGAGCTATTAAGAGATTGGTCATATTTCTGGGCAGAATCTCAAACTTGAGTTCCAATTTTTTTTTTCTGGTGAGCTGACCCTCATCAGAGGAGAGAGGCAGAATAGAGTTAAATGTTGTTATTCTTGTCTGTCCACCTGCTCAAACTTCTGCATAAGAAAGTATCTGGCACATATTAGACAGTAAGTATATATTTGTTGAATATGGAACAGTTAAATATAAAAAGGCTTAGCAGGAATTCCTCTGATTGCTTATTGAATTGCACCTTTCCTAACCAAGCACCCATACTCTGAAGATGGACTGTGCAGAGGAGAATGGATATAGATTTACATGAAAAATGTGTTTTACATGTTAAATTGATATGAATCAAGGCATATGCAGACACACCTGGATGAAGATGCTCATAGGAAATTATTATCCTTGGATACAAGTATAATGAATGATTTAAATTTTTTCCTTACATGTTCTATAATCTCAAAAAGGCCCATAATGAGTATGTATTGATTTTATAATACTTTTTTTTTTTAATCAAACATGTTTTCTTCTAGAGGTCACCAAATGACCACCCAGAAATTTAAGATCTCCTTGGCACATTAAAGGAGCTATAGAATTTCAGTGTAAGAACCTCAAATACCCAGTGAGATTACCTTTACAATTTACACATCCACTTGAAATACCACTACTCCTTCTTCAATACATTGGAGTCAGTACAAATTATTGTAACTCTTCTTGAGTGATTTGTAACCAAAGTATTATAACCACAAAATTGGATCTCTGCATTCATGTCAAGTTGGAAACCAGCAATTAATGCAAGGTATTCTAATCCCAAACCTGGTCCAGGACAAAGAATGTGATTGGGCCTCTGCTGCAGGCTGCAGGTGCCTGGAGGGCTGAGCTGGCTGCACAGAGTTCAAGGCTGGTCTCCTGGCTGGGGACTGTGACAGGCGAGGAAACATGTAAATGTTTTGATTCAAAAGCACTGTGAATCTTCCATCCTGTTTTCCAACTACACATGAACAGATCCCCACCGGCAGAGGAGGGTCTCTCCTGCTCCTTCCTGCACAGAGAGAGTTCAGAGCCCATCTGCATCACTGCAGTTGTCAGCAACCATTTCTCTCTGCTGACAACCAGGACTGGAGGACTCTGCACCACGTGCTTGTTTGAGCCACTCACCACTGCTGAGACACTGAAGACGGACGGGTTCCTGGGTCATTTTCAGAATTTACATTTCCTTTCTAGAGTATTTACAGGAATCCTGAGGAGAACCAGGTGAACCTCTTTTCCCTCTGCAGACTTGTGATGGACCTTTCCAGAAGCCCCTGGACTTACAGTATCAGCATCTATGACAAGTTGTGGACAGATAAAAATATTAATGAGAAACATCTTTTTTTGCACCTTTCTCAAAACTACACCCAGTGAAGAAAGGCATATGAATAAACATCTTCACAGATAAAACTCCATGGAGGTAAAGATCCTCTAACACAAGTAAGAATGGTGGCTGATGCAGCCTTTTATGGCTCTGACCGTGGTGATCAGCCATGTCATCTCTAGAAGTACAAAGAAGTAGAAGACCTGAGATAGAGAGTCCTACAATAGGGCTCCCCTGAGCTTATGTATCACAGCTTTCCTGAAATAGTCTTACTGCTTTTTGAGATTCTAAAAATCTAACTTCTCAAATTAATGATAATTTGTATAATTAACATAAAGCTACTTGTGGATGTGGTAAAAATAATCTACCTTTGAGAACAGCCCTCTCCTCTTTCAGCTCTACTCTCAGCTTTAAGCTGCCCCCGAGGTCCTGCAGCACAGAGACCATCTCCTCTCCTCAGGCTCTTGCCCCTCCCGTGACAGGAGATGCTGTTCATCCTCCAGTGCTGGCTGGGCTCCCTGTGTGGGCAGGTGGGCATCTCTGCTCTCTTGGTCCAGCTTTGTCTTAGCCTGCCCCTGTGCCTGGATCTCGGGTTTAGGATGGTCTCAGCACTCATGCCTCTCCTCTCATGGCAGCCAAACCCTGTCATGTTTGTCTGTGAGTCTTGGATGAGAGAATTTCCTGCCTCTCTTTCTTTGGTAGCAGAATTATTAATGGTTATAGGATCTTTAGCTCAGAATGGTTTCCTACACCTACCCAGAGGTAGAGAGCTTTTTTCTGCACTCTTCTCCCTTTTGCAGACATCTATCCTGTGCCCTGAGGGCATGGAGGAGGTGACAGAGTTTGTTGTGAGCTCTATATCCCCACCCCCAATGGCCTCAGTTTTTCTTTCATGTGAGAGAGTTATGTAGGCAGGTGTGGGGGTTAGAGCTTTCCTGCATCAGAGCTGACCAGTCTCTCCATACATACATCAATGATGTGACTCCCTTGTCACCAACATTGCCTCCAGTCATTTTTGTAAATACAGGTGGAATTTTGTGAAAATGGCCCTACCAGTGAGTGAAAACCCTTCCCTCTGTCTGTGAGTCCAGGCAGTTCTCTATTGCCATGAGAACCCTCACTCAGTCTGTAGCTGATGACTCTTCTGGCTTGTGTGGCAGCCAACACCCCTTTTACATATGCTCAGCTAAAATTTTGTCTGTCTATATGCCTATTGCTTCTTGCAGAGGCTGTTCCTCATGGGAATCCAGCCTACTTGGTTGCCCTGTGACTTCAGGTCTCTGAAAGGTTAAAACAAAGTTATAGTTTTGCTATTTTTCTAGTTTTACATGTTAGGGTGGAAGCAACACTCTTTCATGCTTTATATACCCCAGGAGGCATTGGAACTCTGTCCATTTTCTATTGCACCTAACATCTGAAAATTGATATCAGAAATGTAGGACCTTTGTCAGCATTCTCTCTGAAACAGAGAAACCATTGCAAAGTACATTATGATTGTAAATCACAGCTCAGGATTGCAATACCTCTTTCCTATCCAGTGAGGGAAGAAGGACGCTGTTCTACCTTCTGCTGTTGCATTTTGACTTCTAATAGTCACTAAGCCTCTTTTTAAAAAAAAGTTGAACTTACTTATATTGTATTTTCAAGGGTCTCATAGAGACTCGAGTTTTTATTGGCATTTTTCTGGTGGAGAAAAGGGCCAGCTCCTAAGCACATCTTTACTGGTTCTGTGCCTCCAGCCAGGTTGTGAATCATGGGACCAAATATGGACTCAATAAGGAGAAATCCCAAGGAACATTGCAACGCTGAGGAATCAGACAGTGCTGGTTTATTCTGGTCCACATGGCTTCTCTCTGGGACATCTACCAATGGGTCTTGATGATTGGATTATGGACATAGAATTCCAAGGAACATCCTCCATTTTATTCATCTTGGTCTTCATTCAAATCATGGGAGAAACTTTTCATAATACATATACCAGTACTTTGACATGGACATTCCCCCTAAAGCAACTAGAAGCAATGAAAGATTTTCTGTTTTGGCCATTTTTTGGTCCTAAATGAACAAGTGATTGATTAAGCCAATGAAAGTAAATATTCAGCAAGCATGACAGTCTTTATTCTAGTACAAATAGATAATATTTCAGAGAGGAATGTCCAAACTGTCTTGCAATAGGTAACAACCGTAAGTAGTTGACTCCTTTTTTGGTTCTGACAAGTTGTCAAGATGATCCCTTAGCTGGTTAAGAGGAAAGGAGGCTAAGGATTGGGACTGTGTCAGACCTGCACACACGTGAGATAAGGGCCATCCAGCATTCTTAGCAGAGGATTCCTAGGAGATTTTCTAGGGAATTCCAAAGGCAAGGAAAACAACACATCGAAATCGAAAGGCCAGCCCTGTGACCTTGACCAAAGCAGTTGGGAAGTAGGTAACTGAATAAAGGAATACTGTGGTTTAAAGTTACAGTCTCATTTTTGGTGCTTCAACAAACAAACTAGTCAGAAGGCCACAAGATCAGCTTCAGAAGTCAACATCTGTAGCAGTGCTTCATCACACACATCGCTTCCCAGTCGAGGTTAACCAGAGCTTGTGATGAGCATGTGACTGTAAGGAAACCTCAATCGACAGGGAGCTTGAGAATCAAAGGGCATGGTAAGCTAATTGGTGTTGGCAAGGTTTAGAGTGAAAGGTAGCTGAGGAGTTAGAAAAACACATGCTGTCCAGATCAGGTTACTGTTCATGAGTCCAGTATAACCCCTTGCATAATCTCAACCAACATTGTATTTCTCTGCCAGTCTTTAGACATCCCAGTGTATAAACCACTATTTTGTGTGCTTATATCTTTCCTAGTGTCTGTAGTACTGTTGTGATATTGTGATTTATAATAAGAAGTAACACATTTGGATTTTGATCGCATTCCTGCACTAGCAAAGAGCTCCTTAAAAACCCTTGGAATTTCCTCTGATAAGAGGGATAAATATGTCTTGTTATGTTACTGAGGTGACTGTGGAAATCCCTTCGGTAACCTAAGGATGGGGCTGGTGGCCAGAGGAACCAACCATGTGACTGCAAGCTTGGCACTTTCACTGTCCCCTCCCACCCCCAACCCCAGGAGAGTGAGAGAGGGGAGAGGGACTGGAGGTTGAATCAATCACCAATGTCCAGTAATTTAATCGACCATGGTGTAATGAAGCCTCATTAAAAACCCAGTAGGGCAGGTTCACAGGCCTTCCAGGCTGGTGAATTGGTGGCAGTGAGGAGGAGTGGTAGAAAGTATGGAAGCTCCTCACCCTTTCCCACATGCTTTGCCCATAATATGCTGAAGAGTCATGTGGGCACTTCGATCTCTGGGACGCTCTCTGCCGCTCTGAGCCTGGGTCTCAGTTTTGGCAAAGCTTCTCTTGAAACTGCTGGAGGTGACACTACAGTGGCCTCAGAACAGCCTTGGTGGGGAGGCTGTGGGATGGGTGGTTGCTTCATTCAGACTATGCTGAGCCCCAAGATGTGACCAAGATAGACTCTTACTCCTGAAAAGGTTGTTTAGTCACTCTCCAGAAAAGTGGGGTTGTGTAATTTTTTTCTCACATTTAGAATGACATTTAAAAAAATACAATAACTGTGTTTTCTTTCCCAAATGAAAAATATATATATTAAAATGCAGATATGGCTCTGTAGACTTGCCTGGGGTTGGATAGATATTCTTACACACAAAATTTCATGGTAATTGGGAACCCATGCATTCTTTTGTGTCTCCTTTCACTCTCAAATTCACATTTACAAACACTTTCCTTTAAAGTTGACTCTCTTTTCTGTAATGAGATATTATTTCCCATGATTTCAGGTCACAGGCCAGTCTGTGACTTTAGGAAAAATTATGTTTTTCTCTATTCTGACCTCCACTCCCTCACACTGTCCAATTAAAAGAAGAAACCTTGGAACCACCAGAGTATGCTGATCATCTCCCACAATTCCATTTAGAAAAACTGAGCTCACTTGAAATGACCACTTTGGACTAATAAAAGAAATACTAGATAAAATTATCTGAACACATAACAGATTCTGGGGACTTTAAGCACATAATTGTACTTAATTCTCCTTTTATGAGAAAGGAGACCTTTTTAAGAGATTATTACTCCCCCAATCCCCATTTTACAGATGGAGAGAGGCTGGGGATCCTGCTCAATATCACTGAGCTATTAAATGGAGGACATGGGATGGAATAGTTCATTAATTTCAGAGACTGAACTTTAATCTCTACATAAAACCTTTTACCTTCCCCTACTTTCTGTTTCTCCTTTTATTTTTTTATTCCATATTCAAACAGAAGAATTACATAACTATTGGGTTAAAGGAAGTGTTCAAGATTATGAAATCTAGAGCCAAACATATACTCCCTTATTTTTTAACCAAATTTATCTAAATTATATGATATAAGTTACACGAATATAATGTCACATTTCAAGTGTAACATTTGAAGTGTTTTAACCAATGTGCCCACTTTGTAACCACTGCCCCAATCAACATACTGATTATTTTTTATCACCTTGTAAGTTTCTTTGTGACCTACTATAGTCAATGCCTTTCTTTGATCACTAACCCTTGATAGCCATCGATAGGATTTTTGTCACCATAAATTAGATTTTCCATTTTCTGGCATTTCAGGTATACAAAATGGTATAGTAGGTACTTTTTTGTGTCTGGCTTCTTTCAGAATAATGATTTAAAAATTATCCATGTTGCAACATGCTCCTAAATAATCAATGGATCAATGACTAAACTAAAACAGAGATCAAGCAATATATGAGACAAATGAAAACAACAGCTCAACAGACCAAAACCTGTGGAATGTAGCAAAGGCAGTTTTAAGAGAAAAGTACATAGTAATACAAGCTTACCTCAAGAAAGAAGAACAATCCTAAATGAACAGTCTAAACTCACAATTAATGAAACTAGAAAAAGAAAAATAAATGAGACCCAAAGACAGTAGAAGGAGGGGCATAATAAAGACCAGTGAAGAAATAAATAAATTTGAGAAGAATAAAACAATAGAAAGAATCGATGAAACCAGGAGGTGGTTCTTTGAGAAAATAAACAAAATAGATAACACCTAGCTAGACTCATCAAGAAAAAAAGAGAGTGTACACACATAAATAGAATCAGAAATGAAAAAGGAAAAATCACTACAGGAACCACAGAAATACAAAGAATTATTAGAGAATACTATGAAAAATTACATGTCAACAAATTAGATAACCTAGAAGAAATGGACAACTTTCTAGAAAAATACAACCTTCCAAGACTGACCCAGGGAGAAACAGAATATCTGAACAGACCATTTACCTGCAAAGAAATCAAACTGGTAATCAAAGAACTACCTAAGAACAAAACTCCTGGCACAGAAGGCTTGATGGCTGAATTTTATCAAACATTTAAAATGAGCTACTACCCATCCTCCTTAAAGTTTTCCAAAAAGTAGAAGAGGAGGAAATACTTCCAAATTCATTCTATGAGGTCAGCATCACTTTAATAGCAAAACCAGACAAAGACTGCACAAAAAAGGAAATTACAGACCAGTATCCCTGGTGAACATAGATGCAAAACTCCTCAACAAAATATTAGCAAACAGAATTCAAAACTACATCAAAAAGATCATCCATCATGACCAAGTGGGATTTATTCCAGGGATGTAAAGATGGTACAATATTCAAAAATGAATCAATGTCATACACCATATTCAATGAAAAGTAGGACAAAAATCACATGATCATCTCCATAGATGCTGAAAAAGCATTTGACAAAATTCAACACCCATTCATGATACGTGATAAAAACTCTCACCAAACTGAGTATAGAACAAGTACCTCAGCACCATAAAGGCCATATATGAAAAACCTACAGCCAACATCATATTTAAGAGTGAAAAGCTGAAAGTTTTTCCCCTAAGATCAGGAACAAGACAAGGATGCCCACTCTCACCACTTTTATTCAACATAGTTCTCTAGGCCCTCGCCACAGCAATCAGACAACACAAAGAAATAAAAGGCATCCAGATTAATAAGGAAAAAATTAAACAGTCACTGTTTGCAGATGACATGGTATTGTACATAAAAAACCCTAAAGAATCCACCGCCAAACTACTAGAACTAATAACTGAATTCAGCAAAGTTGCAGGATACAAAACTAATACACAGAAATCTGTTGTATTCCTATATACTAATGATGAACAAGCAGAAAAAGAAATCAGGAAAAGCACTTCATTTACAATTGCATCAAGAAGAATAAAGTATCTAGGAATAAACCTAACCAAGGAGGTGAAAGACCTGTACTCTGAAAACTACAAGATACTCATGAGAGAAATTAAAGAAGACACCAATAAATGGAAATACATCCTGTGCTCATGGATAGGAAGTATTAATATGGTCAAAATGGCCATCTTGCCAAAAGCAATCTACAGATTTCAATGCAACCCTTTGAAAATACCAACAGCATTCTTCAATGAACTAAAACAAATACTTCTTAAATTCATATGGAACCACAAACATCCCGAATAGCCAAAGCAACCCTGAGAGGGAAGAACAAAGCAGGGGGGGATTATGTTCCCTGAATTCAAGCTCTACTACACAGCCACAGTAATCAAAACAATTTGGTACTGGCACAAGAACACACCCACAGATTAATGGAACAGAATAGAGAGCCCAGATATAAACTCACACACACTCCTGACTCACTGCCAAGGCTGGGGGATGGTCATATGTGTCCATGTCACCCCCTGCTCTCCTAGGCTTTGTCCTTGTCTTCATTTTCTCTGTCTGGTCAGCTACCTATATAAATAACTACATGAACTTGAATGAGAAAAGGAACTACATATTTCCACATACCTCTTTTATTTTCAGGGATATAACATATATGTAGAATGTTCCAGGCACTCAGTGAATAACTGTTCTGTGATTGAGTGACTAAAACCTGAGGACAGTATTAGGTGGAAATTACTGGTCTTGCCTTATGCTAGAAGTCCTGAATGAAGATATCAATTGACCACCTATTCAAGGTGGTGGCACACTCATGGCTTGGGCAGCTGTAGAAAGTAGATCCTCGCCAATGCTGCTTCACAACATATCAACAAGAAAAGAGCACAGATTGATATCTGTGGGGATGGGGGAAATGGGGATGATGCAGTATGAAGAGCCTGAACAACAATGACAGGGATGAGACTGCATGTAGCTTTCTATTTCTTGGCATGACCTTTTGAGTAGCCTTAGTAATATAGAGAAAGCATCCACATATTCCCATATTAAAGCTTCCCTTCCTACAGGGACATGAAATTGAGAAACTATAATGGCAAACATAGTGAACAACCTCCATTATAATGGGACTATATAACTGACTTTGAAGAATTTATAAATCATGTGAAATATATCTGAAGATAAGAAAGGCTATTTGATTTATTGACTCAAGGTGTTAGAGTTTTGTTAAGAATGGGAATGTACAATAACTACACTGATTACTCATCCTTGTCTTGCATTTTTTAACATTGAAGAAGCAATTCATCAAGGCTGCATTCCCAACTCCCCTAGAGGACAGCAACAGCTCTGAGCTGCCTCTTCCTTTTGCCGGGTGGGGTGGCTGGAGCTCTGAGCTTGGAAACAGGTTCTGGATGCTCGTGAGCCAGGAGTATCCACAGCAGTTACATGGCTGAGTCTTGGGACTGAGACCTCAGATGTGCATGAAACCAACATATTCTCGGTATGAGGAGAGATACAGATTATTCCCTCCTTTTCATTCTCACTTACATGCCTACAAAAAAAGACATTGGAAACTTCCTGCCTATATAAGTGGAAGCCATGAACAGACAGTGAAGGGAATACTGCCCTCGAGATTGGTACACTCTTACTCCTGCATATGGAGGGATGAGGGATCTAATCCACATTGAGTTAGCTGCACATCCATGTTCAGAAATAGAGAATCTAATACGATAGGACTCTCTACAGTTAAACCATCCCCATGAGGATCCCTGGATGAACCAGTTTTGAGAAGCTCTGGATCAATCCTATTCTATTCAGAAAAGTCTTCAGCATCCCTGAAGACCCTGTCCAGACAATGCCCCAAGTAATGAGTTTCCAGAGGCATCTCGCTTCCAGAGACATATTCTGAATTTCTTCATTCTTCAACTATAAGGATCTTCAGCTTCAGAAAATTAGCCCTTGAGGGGTAAGTTCCAACCATTTATCTGTAAGCACAATATCTATAAATAAAACTAGCATCAGGCTTTCATGATTTGTGACTGACAATCAGATCCTTCCCTGGGTCACTGATGAAGAAACGTATGCTAAGAATTGTATGAATTGGCAGTTTTTCAAAAGTGTGCGTGCTTAGTTAATGGCTTCTACTGGGAGGCAGCTTTGTGAGGGACTCCTAGTGTGGGTCCTGTAGTTGAGCTTTCGAAGCATAAACCCTATTCTCTACAGTCACTAAATGAAAAAGTAGAATGGTTACACTCTTGGATACCTGAATGCCCAGGGATGTTCTTGACCCAATTGCAGGACTCCCATGTATCAGTCTCCTTAAAGCTCAGCTTGCCTTCCCTGCTTTAAAGCACACCCTCCCTACTGCCTTGTATAAATTGAAGCATTTCTTAGTGCCTCACACACTGAGACTCTGAAGAAGGGGTGGCTTGGACCCAGCTGCAGGTTTGGGTACAGGCTGCAGGTGCCTGGAGAGCACAGTGCACTTGCCGCGCACAGGTACAAGGCTGTGTCACCCAGCTGGGAGTCTGCAATGTGCAGCGAGAAGTGTTTGGCACTCTTGTTGAGGAAGATTGTGAATCTTCCATCTTCTTTTTTATCTGAACCTGTAGATATCAGGAGTGCAGGACCTCTAGCAGGGTATTTCTTGTACCATAGGAAGTAATCAAACAAATTATTATTGTAGTCACAGCTCAGAATAGCAACTCTTTGTTCTTGGACACTCAGGGATGGAGACGTTTGCTTAACCTGCTGCTGGTCACCACTCTTCTGCTGACTGCTCACCCCTGTTTGGAAAGACAGTTACAGATTTAAATTTTATTCTTAGAAGTCCCCACAGAAAACCATCAGGAGCAGAAAGCAAGGAAATGAAACCCTCCAGTCATCTCATCTCCCAGTTTGCAGTGTTCCAAGGAGATTTTCTACCACATTCAAACCTCACCCACAACTCACAGTCTGGCTGAAGCCACAGGATCAACAGTGATGCCCCCAGGAGCTGGTTCATCTCTCCTGTGAGAAGGCAGGTGACTTCTCTCCTGTCTCCAGAATCATCAACTTGCCTTCACCCTCCTGCACTTCTCTCACTTCCTTCCACACAGCCTTCTGTTTCACCTCTGAAGTCCCATGTATTTAGCTGAAGCTGGGCTTCTTTATGGGAGGAAACACTGCCCCCTTTAGTCCACATGTGGAAAATTTCTGAAAATGCATTTCTGCATTTCCTAAAGATCAATTTGCAATAATCCCTTCCCCACAAAAGAGTTAAAATACTGTAGAAGGAAAGGTTTTCAGAGATCACAAAACTCATTCTACCTTCTACAAGTATAAAATAACTGAGAATATAGAGAATTATATAAGGTCAAATGATTGACTCTTTGTCAACTCACATACTTAGGCAGACACCTTATTTAAAAATATGCATAAGAGTTGCTGTTTTGGTGGAACAAATAATGGTATGACTTTCTGTTTAGTACAATGATTACAAATTTAGAAAACAGGCATTTGGGTAGTTTTGCCTGTAATGAAATTGCATTTTATGATGGACTTCAGTAGTGTCCATATTTGCTCTGGTTAAGTAAATGTCATATGCTAATTACTCCTGACATAAATTCTGGGCACCTCTCAAAAACACAAATCAACACAACAAAATTGATCCTCAGTACTAAAATCACCCCTGAAGTTAATTATATCTCTTAGAACTAGCATGAGGTGTTCTGTATTCTCAGATGAGAAAAAGAATTACCTAATCTTGTGAAGTCTATAGACATCATGAGGACATAATCTTGAAAGGTCTAGGTGTCAGAGAATATCCACATTCATATCTGCATAGACTGAACTCAGCTACAAGATACATTTTAAGAAATCTCTCTTCCCCAATAAAAACTACTCAGTTATACTATCAGGAATCTGTATGGCAAGTGAGTTCTTTTTTTTTATATCTTTATGGTAATAACCCAGATTTAATTGTTATTTTAAAATAGTTGATAAAATTATATTTCATTCTTGATGAGAATTTTTAAATTTAAAACATGTTATTCCTCGATCCTTACCTGGTGACATGTGCCCTTACACACCCATTTCATGGGAACATAGAAGATGACAGACCATGTCACTCTTTTCTCTCTGCTTTCCATTGCAAATCATGTTGTTAAATACATTCTTTGAAGGTTTACTCTTTTCCTGGTTATACTAGGTGTTATGGGATGAAATACACACATAAGATTAATATGTTGAAGCCCTAGCCCCCAGTACCTAGAACGTGACCTTACCCCCGGTATCTTAGAAGTTTCCATATTTTTAGATATGTAGCCTTGAAAATGGTGATTAAGTTAAAATGTAGTAGTTAAGATGGGCCCTAATCTAATCTAACTGGTGTCCTTAAAAGAAGAAACTTGGACACACAAAGACAACAGGGATGCATGTGCACAGAGGAAAAACCATGTGAGTACACAACAAGAGAGCAGGCATCGGGCAGCCATTTAAATTAATTTTTAACTGTAGATACCAATCCTATGATGCCTTGATCTCAGACTTCTATCCTCCAAAACTGTAAGAAATAAACTTCTGTTTAAGTCACCCAGGCTGTGGTATTTTGTTATGGTACTCCTAGCCAAAAATTACACTAAGTTTCTGAACATTACTTCCTCCCAGAAATATCTGGACACACATAACTGAAAAACATTACAAAAACTCATTCTATTAATTTTATTAATAGAATTATTTTATTAAATCTATTACATTTCCCAATGTGTTAGTCAGGGTACAGTCAGTGAAGCAGAGTTACCGTGAGTGGTGTGGGATAAAGGCTAATTACAGGAATCTGGCCTTACAGAATTGGGAAATGAATCGGGGAAGTAAAGGTGGAAGGATGGTTGGGTGGTCAGAGAGGGAATCCCTCACCAGACAATCTGAGAAATTAAGCACATCCACCTGCTGAAGTGTGATTTGAAGGGGGAGTTCATGGAGAAATCTAGGGAAGCTACTGCCTGGCGAAACTACCATCTCCATAGGTCCTTTGCTAGGTACATGGTAGTGGCTGGTCAACACAGTCAGCCAGAGGAAGAAGTGCTGGACATATTAGTCAGTTATTTTGAAATCTTTGTGTGGCAACTGCAAATCTGAATCATCTTTGAGTCTGCATCTATTCATTATTTTATCTCCTGATTATTAGTCCTTGTTCCTACTTCATTACATTTTTAGTAATTTTTTTTTATTGTGTGCTATGCAATATGGGGTAATAATGTACAGAAGCTCTGGATTGTTTTCTCTTCTAAAAAGTGTCAACTTTGATAAATTACCAGTAGATCACTTAGATTCTGTTGAGACTTACTTCAATTTCTGTTCAGGCAGGGTTTTGCAGTTTTTTCCAATTTTCCCTTTGCCCTAGGACATAGCCCTTACTCCTAGCGTGCAGTCCTTCTTCTCCTGACTCAGTTGAAAGTCCAGTGTGTTTAGCAAGATTTCTTCACTCCAGCATGGCCAGAGCTCTACTTTCTTCCCAGGACAGAGCAGCCTCTGATATCTCCTTGGAGTTTGTAGACCCCAGAAGCTGTTTTTGCTCGGCAACCCAATGTCTGTCTCTGTGCATGTGCAGAATACATGTAGGCTCATAAAACCCCTCATTCAGGTTTTAGGGTCCTTTCACATGAGGCTTATTTCTCCCCAATACCATTTCCCCAAAATCCCAGTTATATTAACAGCCCTGGTTCCCATCTCTGTTATCTCCACCCAACAAGGCTGCTGCTCTGCTGGGGCTCGAAGTCTGTGTGCTCAGGGTTAGAAGATACCACCAAAAGAGAACTGCTGAGTGAATGTGCAGGCTACCTTACAGTCTTTTCTTTATCCCAAAGATTGGGAGATTCAGTCCCAAGGATTGAAAACTTTATTGTCCTTACTCCTTGAAAGCAGTTCTTTCATATATTTTTCCAGCTTTATAGTAGCTTACAGTTAGAAGATAATTCCACAATCAGCTGTATTTCAAGAACCAGTTAATCATTTTCTCTTAAGATAATACTTTGTTATGTTAAAGTAAGAAATATTTCCTCCCTTTAAAGATAATTATAAGAAGTATTCAGTAGTTAAAATGTATCATGTTTATGTGTCATATTTATCTTATATTGTGTAGATTACTTATAAACAATTTGTGCTTTTGAAAAGGAATTATGGTCTCTAGAGAACTACTATTTCTTATCATTAATTAGTTTCATGATTCTTTTCATTTGTCCTCAACGTAGCTTCCCTACCTGTGTTCCGACAGTGTGTGACGGGCTTCGTGAGTTTTATTCCTCCCATCCTCCACCTTACCATACTATAATGTACAGACGACTCATTCCAAGGATCTTATTTATTTTCAGTTTCTCATAACATGACAGCCAAACATGCACATGATTTTATCACTGGCAAATTACATTCTAAGTCTTAAATTTGCCACAGTCTGCCTTGCTTATGTGTGTGTGTGTGTGTGTGTGTGTGTGTGTGTGTGTGTGTGTGTGTGTGTGTGTATTTGTTTCTCCTCAAACTGGAGCACTTTTTCTCACCCTCTTTTGTCCTTCAGCCTGATTAACACCTAGTAAACTGCTTGATTTCAAGCTGAGACATCGCATACTCAGGGAGATATCTCTGACTGGCATCTATTTGTTTTTATAAAATCCTTTGCTCCCCCAGTTTAATTTTCTCTTACTTTACAGGAATGGTATAGTAACAAAAACATGTCACCCACCAAACTTCATTAAGGGAACAAACTATTTATTCAAAACTCCCTATCCAGTGCCTAACTGGTTTTCTTGGTTTCACTGGAGATGGCTGGTAATTACAGGTATGCTTTGGTTAAGTAACTATACTCCTATTATGTTAACGTGTGTGCGCAATTTAAGTAGTAGCTTAAAACCTATACATGCTGAAGTCACTCTACAAGAAGATATGTCAAAGAAATAATCAATCTTCCCATGTTTTCTTCCATCTGCTACTTCTATAGCTTTTCTTCTTCCTTCCTAATTACAACCCTTAAGTAGAATTCGTGCCTCATATTGAAAATTACCAAGTATCGTAATTCTTCCAAGTGGTAAAGATACCTCAAGACAAATGCTGGGCATAAAAGCCACAGGGCATAAATCTGCAAAGAAGTAAAAAGCTAACCTTTTCAAACAATATTGCTTCTCTCTCGCTTACCAACTTTACATTTCCCTGTATGGCCCTGGAAGATGACTGGTTAGCCAGAGACTGGTAAGATTCCTCAAGGGAGGAACAACCTGAGACAGGCACAGTCGCAGGGGGGCCATCAGGTGAGAAATTGGGGATCAACAGAGGTGAGGCTTAGAACCTCACCCCCCCTGTTTTGAGAGAAATCTTCTGCATCCGTGGATGTTTTATTGCCCTTGTCTAGCTTGGATTAATACTTAATCTATAGGCACACACCTAATCATCTACATTTGCCCTCTTACAGCACTAAACTATGTTTTCTACCTTTATCTTGCATCTACCTACCACTTCAGCATTTTATTAAAAATAATAATAATAATAATAATAAGGGAGAAATGTGGGATTCACATATAAATCAAGTATAAAAATCAAACGAATATTCATATTTGACCTGATTGTTTATAGTTCATAATGTGTGATCAAAACCGAAAGTTTCTGTGATGACTGCCCTTGCACTGTTCACCATGTAAGAACTTATTCACG
The DNA here is from genome assembly GCF_030020395.1 of Manis pentadactyla. Taxonomy (NCBI): domain Eukaryota; kingdom Metazoa; phylum Chordata; class Mammalia; order Pholidota; family Manidae; genus Manis; species Manis pentadactyla. Next base: position 76,563,215 of record NC_080029.1, read on the forward strand.
ATGTAAGAATTTGTTCACCATGTAAGAACTTGTTCGTTATGCTTCAGAAGATTGGAGACTGTTGAGAATTAGGCTTGGGGTTGATTAATGATTGTGCATTGGGTCCCCTATACAGAATTTTACTGTTGTTAACAACCATTTGATCAATAAATATGAGAAATGCCCTCTCAAAAAAAAAAATTAGAAGACATCGGTAGAACCTTGGGGAGCAGAACAGAGTAGGTGAGTGTCCTGAGAGGCAAAATATTTCTGCTTTTAAGTAGGCATCGATGGCAGTTGAGATAGGTACAGCAGTAAGATTATACTACATTTCAAAGACCTCCTTAGAGTAACCAGTATTGTAAAGATACCCATGTTTTGTTTCAAGAGCAGAAAGAAGTATCTATCTTAAAGATCTTCTGTATTTTCTGTTGTTTTGCTCCTGTGGTAGTCGTGGTAAGTTGCTTTAATCAATCTGTACACACTACTGTTTTTTGAAAAATACCTACTTTCAAACTGAAAGGAACCGTACAACTAGAAGATTTCAGAAAAAAAATTGGGTTTTTAGAAAACATGGCTATGGTTTTCTTTGAATGGCTAGTACATAAAATAAATAGTTACATGTTCACTGTTGTGATGATGGTAGTGGTCTCACTGGTGTGTAAATATATTCAAACATCAAATTGTATATTTTAAGTATGTGTGGTTTAATGCATATCAATTATATCACAATAAAACTATTAAAAACAGGCAAAAAAAAAAACTCCCTATCCAATATCTAAAAGGTATTCAATAAACATCTGTTGAATGATTGCATGTAGAAAACTTGTGAGTAATGGTGGGTGGCAAATACTGTTCCCACGTAGATGAGGATTCTGAACTGGGGTGCAAAGAGAGTGACTCACTTGCTCAGGATCACAGAGCATACTCATGACTGGTAATTAGCTTTTTTCCCCAATGGTCTTTCCAAAACATAACAAAGAGGGAAGTGATATAAATAGATACTACTGGATATGAACAAAATGAACAATTAAATGCACTGGAAGAAGCTAGAGGATAAATAACTGAGGGATTACAAAGTACAATACTGCTGTTTCTTTGAGAGCTTAAGGTTTGACGTTCTGATGATTTCCCATCATACTGAGCATAACACAGGGTAACAAGAAAATTACATTCAGGATGAAAATACCCATTTAACACAGAGCTCCACAGTTATGACTCTGACGGAGCCTCTAACTGGAATTGCTGATTCATGAGTTCTCTGACTTTGGGATTAGGATGTTAGAAACGGTTTTATTTAGGACAGAGATAGTTACTAGATTGAATATTCATCAGTGTTCCAAATTTTTTTGAAAGTGAAATCACTTTGATTTATCAAGTGTGCACTTCTCAACACCATGTTAGAAGTGAGTGAAAACATACAGGCATTGTTCCCTTGTGTTGGGTTTGGGGACTGCAGCCACATATGTGCGTTCAGGCTTCTGGTGCCTGGGAAGCCCTGTGCCTCCACAGCATGCAGGTAGGTGGCTGAGTCTCTGGTGTGGTATGCAGGAAGCTCGACCCATCTTTCATGCCAATAGTGGCCCTTTATTTTCACTCCTCCTTTTCTTCCCCATAAAAGTGCATTAGAAAAAGGATCATGAGCTTTTCCCAGGGCTCTGTCAATACCAATGTAAGCAATAAAGCTGTAGAAAAGAAAGTCAAGGTGAGATTGGTTCTGTCTTGTTCTACTTGAGTTGGCTGCTCACTCCTGTCTAGAAAGACAGAATCAGATATGAGTTGATTACTCTATAGATTTTACCTAGTAACACTCTCCCCACAGAGATCTCCGGATGGACCAGGTATGTCCTGGACTGTAGTGTCAAGTCGTAGCTCGTTTAGAAAAGCTTCCTGCATGAATCAGGAGATGCAAGGCTTTGGGAAGGCAATCCCAATCATCCCGGACCCCTGCTGCCACCCTGGGGTTTGGGCTGGGACTTCGCCTATTGTTTCATGTACAGGCTGCAGGTGTCTGGAGAGCACTGTGCTCCCACGGCACAGATGTAAGTGGCTGAGTCCTCAGGCTGGGAGTCTGTGATATACAGGTGGCTGTAACGTTCCTTGATATTAACTGTGGACTTTAGTCTTCCTTTTTGTCGCACTCCAGAAGCCATGTAAAACAGGGATATGAGACGTCCTCCGGGATTTTGTTGGAACCACTGCATGCTGGTTATGGAGATGGAAAAATTACACTTCAGAGAGGAATTCCCCCCCTGCTGGAGGTTCAGGACCTCAGGACTCTGTGCTACCTTCATCTGTATTCCTACCCCTGTTGAGAAAGAGAAAAGAGACACAGGTGAGAGTCACTGCAAAAGGACTGTAGCTGTCTTCAAGTGCAGGAAATTTTCCTTGTTTCCATCCTCATGCTAAAGGACACAGCCCGAGAGACTTGTGTTATTTATCTTCCTCCACCTTTCCTTTCCTCCCTCACTCCTTTCCAAATCCAGTTGTGATGTTTTTCCAGGTTCCCTCTGGGATGTTCTTAACTCACAGCAAATCTGTATCCACAGAAATCCCAGCAAGACTCGTACTTGTGTCTTCATGATTCTTTACCCTTCTGCTGTAAGGAGACACCTTGATGCCAACTCCCTTTAAATATCGGTAGGCATCATATCTTGAATCTGGAGCTAATTTTGTTTCTGTAACATATAAGTTCCATGAAATAGATTTAGCAGCAGCCACTCCTAAGCATTGTCACTCACCTTTGGAGTGTGAAGCTCCACCTACCTATGGCTAACTCCACCCTCTATACTCTGAGGGGTGTGTGTGTGTGTGTGTGTGTGTGTGTGTGTGCGTGTGTGTGTGGTGGGGGATGGGGATAATGGAAGAGTTCTGTTTTTAGGGTTTAAGAGTCTTTTTTTCTGTAAATTCTGGGTATACGTAGAATAATTTGTTTGCAAAATGGGGATATGGTAGCTTAAAGGTGGAATAAAGAAACCAGTTACATATATCTATGAAGGGCTGTAGGTAAGAGATACTAACCAAGCTAAAACCTGAGACATGATCAGACTGGAAACTTCTCAGTTATGATAACTTGCAATATACATATAGCAAGTATATATTGTATATACTTATGTAACACAAGTATATATTATACATACATTATATATGATACAAATAAATATATGAATATATGTAATCAATTTCCATATTTTATATTCTATATATCTTATTTGTTGAATTTATTAAAGTTAGTTAAATTATATAATAATAGTCCAAGACATGTGAACACTATAGAAATAAGAAATATGTCAAAAAATAGAAAAGTATTTACTTCCTCAATCTTCTTCACATATATATGAAAAATATTAAATATATATATATGAAAAATATAAAATATATATATATGAAAAATATAAAATACATATATATATATGAAAAGGACTAAGGAAGTGAATGTTAAATGGTCTATATGTTAAATTGTCAGAATGAAACTTTTAGGACATATATATATAAAATATGAAATACATATCTCTATCTCTAATCTCTTAAAAGTTTCTGCTGTATCAATGTAACATATAGACTATTGGTTTTCAGCAGGGAGCTGTTGACCCTCAGAGGACATTTGGCAGAGTCTGGAGATGTTTTAGGTTGTTACAACTGAAGAAGAGAGGGGTGCTACTGGCATCTAGTGAGGAGAACTCAGCGATGCTGTTGAATACCTTATAATATGCATAAAAACCCCTCCCTACGGAAGAATTACCTGGCCTCGAATGTTAATAATGCTGGTCTTGAGAAACTCAAAGAGATAATGATTTTCAGTTCAAACAATCTTCTGCCATTTTCTTTATATTTTATTTTTCCATGCTCTTCTTATACATACATTTTCTTTTCCTTCTTTCCCTCTTTCTTTGATTTTGTTTTTCTTATCATTGAATTTCTGATGATATGGCAGGTATTGATGATTTAGTGAAGAACAACAATCAGAGGTTGGAAAGAATTTCTGGACAAATAAATAAAAGTTCATGTTGGCCCCTGATACTAAGAAAGATGGATTCATGAAAATACAAAATTACAGAAATATGAAACAAATTGTCTTGTTTTAATCTAAAGCTTCATTTTGACTCTTGGAGATAAGAAAAGAGAATTGGTGATAAGAAAGCAGGACCATGTGCATTATTAACAATATTCTGGTCCACACATTTTCTTGTTCCCCCTCCCCTGCCCTGGCCTAAATAATTAACCCTCTTCCTGTTTTACAGATGTTCAGTTTTCATTCAGCAATTAATCCTAAAAACCTAAAGAAACTTTTATCAGGGTAGAATGGCCCCTCAGGTACCAAATCCTAGTGTTGACACCACTTTATAAGCAGCAAAGCAGCCTCACAGGCCAGGGTATTTGAGTGCAGCTTTAGGAACCAACAGCATATTTTCATTCATTCCAGAATGCTTCAGCACAGAGAGTATCCCAGTTGCGTAGAAATTATTGTTCTGAATGGAGGTTCTACATCAAAGGATCCTTCCACTTCTGGCCCCTTGAAGAATGATGATTGTGGAAACTAGTGAACAGCCCTGCATGGTCATGAGAGTGAGTGCCTTGAAAGCAGGAATGGTGCCCTTCCCATACTCCCAGTACAGAACAAAAGTCAGGACACAGAGGCAATCTGGGAAATACCTTGTCAAAGCTGTGATTCCAACTCCGGAGGCTTTTTTATTTTGGCCATTAAGCTAGGCAATTCACAAGACATTTTAACCCTCACAATAACACTGTGAGGTTCTATACTTCCAAGGCACTTATGAGGGAATTGATGCTCCCAACACTGATATAAAATGCCCAGAATTACATAGCCAGTCAGTGGCAGAGCCACAAGAAACTTTCACAGTGTCCTGTCACTCTTAGGGAGAGAGATGGGTGAAGAGTGATTCTGGGCCATTTTCTGGGGATATCAAAACAAAATCCCCTGCCAATCCAGAACACCTCTCCACAAAAGAAAGGAAGAAAGAATACAGTTGCATCATTGGGCACACATTAAAAATCAGGATGTAATGTGCATCACAGGTAACCCATTAAGGAGAGTGCAATGACAGAAAGAAAATTTACCCCCTCATACACCCACAAAGATACAGTCCATTGCATACATTTCCTCGAGATGAACAGAAACTAATCCTGAAGTAAGAGGGCTTGGCAGCACCATTGCTATAGTTCCTCCTCGATTTACCTGATACTTGGGGTCACAACTGAGTTTGCTAATTGCCTTTATTCCAAAGAAAAATTCTCAAATATTTATGACAGGAGACAAGTTTCCAACTTAGAGCAAGATGCCAGCCAAATTTAGGCTCTTCTCCTCCCACAGAAACTGGGAGACATGGGTACTTGTCTTTCTTGATGATTTCCTGCCAAAGGGATGGCTCCAAAGTGCTTGAGAAAAACATTCCTGGATTGTAAAACTGGCAAGAAGCTGGATCTATACTGTTGGAACTCAATCAAGAATTAGGAGAAGTGCAAATTGTAGCTCTCCAAAATCTTACAACTACAGACTATTTACTGTTAAAAGAACATAAGGGATGTGAACATTCCCCAGGAATGGGTTGTTTTAATTTGTCTGATTTCTCTCAGACTGTTCAAGTTCAGTTGGACAATATCCACCATATCATAGATAAGTTTTCACAAATGCCTAAGGTGCCTAACTGGTTTTCTTGGTTTCACTGGAGATGGCTGGTAATTACAGGTATGCTTTGGTTAAGTAACTATACTCCTATTATGTTAACGTGTGTGCACAATTTAAGTAGTAGCTTAAAACCTATACATGCTGAAGTCACTCTACAAGAAGATATGTCAAAGAAATAATCAATCTTCCCATGTTTTCTGCTGCCTGCTACTTCTATAGCTTTTCTTCTTCCTTCCTAATTACAACCCTTAAATAGAATTTGTGCCTCATATCGAATTTACCGAGTATCATAATTCTTCCAAGTGGTAAAGATACCTCAAGACAAATGCTGGGCATAGAAGCTACAGGGCATAAATATGCAAAGAAATACAAAGCTAACCATTTCAAACAATAAGGCTTCTCTCTCACTTACCAACTTTACATTTCCCTGTATGGCCCCGGAAGATGACTGGTTAGCCAGAGACGGGTAAGATTCCTCAAGGGAGGAACAACCTGAGACAGGCACAGTCGCAGGGGGGTCATCAGGTGAGAAATTGGGGATCAACAGAGGTGAGGCTTAGAACCTCACCCCCCCGTTCTGAGAGAAATCTTCTGCATACGTGGATGTTTTATTGCCCTTGTCTAGCTTGGATTAACACATAGTCTACAGGCACACACTTGATCATCTACATTTGCTCTCTTACAACACTAAACTATGTTTTCTACCTTTATCTTGTATCTACCTACCACTTCAGCATTTTATTAAAAATAATAATAATAAAGAGAGAAATGTGGTATCCACATATAAATCAAGTATAAAAATCAAATGAGTATTCATATTTGAACTGACTGTTTATAGTTCATAATGCATGAGCAAAACCGAAGGTTTCTGTGATGGCTGCCCTTGTACTGTTCACCATGTAAGAACTTATTCACTATGTAAGAATTTGTTCTCCATGTAAGAACTTGTTTGTTATGCCTCAGAAGATTGGAGACTGACGAAAATTAGGCTTGGGGTGGATTAATGATTGTGCATTGAGTATTGACTCCCCTATACAGAATTTTATTGTTGTTAACAACCATTTGATCAATAAATATGAGAGATGCCCTCACAAAAAAAAAAAAAAGTACACACTTCCAATGGTAAAATAATAAGTAACCGGGATGTAATGAATATAGTCAAGATATTGTAACAACTTGGTATGGTGATAGCTGGTACCTAGAATTGTCATGTATATAAATGTTGAATCACTATGTTGTACACCTGAAACTAATGTAATGTCATACTGTGTGTCAACTACCCTTCAATAAAAAAATAATTATCTAAAAAAAAAAAAACTGGCAAGAAGCTTATTGAGCTCTTTAAAATATATTCATACAACTCAATGCACAGAGAGAATTCACAGTCATGTTTTCTAAAGCAAATACTCTAAGAAAAAGGAGGGAGAGTGTGTCTTACTCTTTTTATGCTAGGGATAATTATAATTTATTTTTCTTATTTTTAATTTATATTTCCTCTTACAATTTTCAATATGAAGGAATCCCATGTGATAAAATTTTCAGGGGATATCTTTGGAGTAGGTTACTGGGGTAATATGAAGATTTTAAAAAAGACAAGAAAAATAAGTAACTTCTGAAATCTAAAAGTGGGAAAAATATTAAAACAACAGTTATTAATAATTTGCATAGAAATTGGTATTGCCTATGGTTAAAAGAGAATGAAAACTGAATTTGATAGTCTCCCTTGAGTGTAAGAAATTGTTGGAAATTTTAAAATGAAGACTCTCAATGGAAAATGAAGATTTTTTTCTTCATAAAAAATTAGGAACATTAATCCTTCAAGAAAGACATATATCCAGTATACATGCCCCTTCCTTGTATGTATACAACACACATTCCTCATTTCTTTTTTTCTTCATTTACACCTATACCCAAGAAATCACAAGACCATTTTATGTCAATCCTACTTCAGTTAGGATTGTGTTTAGCTGCAATTAACAAAAATTCAACCAAATAATGGTTTATTAAAATTTTTCATGTAAAAATAAATCTGGAGGAAGAATTGGAGTTGGCGTCTAACAGACACTTGGATCTGTGTAAGGGAGTTATACTTTTCTTTATGATGAAGTTATCACTTCCATGTTTTCAGAAGAAAAAAGGTGGAAAAGTGGATAGGAAAATCTCTACCAGGAGAGAAAACATTACAAGAAATCCCTAGGGGATTTCTGATTATGTCTCATTGATCAGAATTGTGCACTATGCAACCCCTTGTTGCAAGAAAAGATGTGAAATGTAGTGTGAACTTATTTTTTTAAGCTGGGGAAAGAGTTGCTCAAATTAAAATTGAGAGTTTTGTTAACAAGGAAGCAAAAGAGAATGGTGATCAGGTTTCAGCTCGCAGTGTCTGCTTTCCTCACTACCAAGATGGGGATTCAAAATATTAGGCAGAGATGAACTCATTCCTCTTTGAGGAGTCAGCAAACATTTCACAGTAGGGATAACACTTATTTAAAGCCATTAAAGCAATATTATTTACAAGGACATTTATTGAGTATATATGTTGTACCTGGGACTTCATATAATTTTGTATATTTTATTTCATTTAATTCATAACAGCTCAGCAAGATAGGTGTTTTTATCTTGTATTTGCATCTTTTCTTCCTATCACAGGGAGAGCACTTGGGGCATTTTTCTGTCCAAAAAAGTAGCAACCTTGTTCCAATTATTTTTTACTCTATTTCCTCCTTTTATTCCAGTTGAATAGACTGGGGCATAGCAATTTCACCAACTGCAGAGTTCTAGAATAAAACTGCAAAATTTTTCTGTCCCCTTGTACTAGCCATTCCTGGCTGTGGTCTTTAGGGAAACGGAATGACAGTCAGAACTGTGCTGTTCTGTGTGATATCTTCCATTTGTCCCTTTGTATCCACTCTCTTCTTCCCCCACTGCTTAACCTGGAGAACTGTAGACCTGTACTTTTACTGGCTCAAATAGTGAGCTACCTTTTCAGAAGTGTGTCTTACCACAGAGGACTCTTGTTCTGCAGTATGAGGGAATTGTCTAGGAAGGCAGCAGATGGTTCCATGAAGGGCTGAGGCTGTTCTCACTGTTCCTGCCAGGCGGTATGTGAGGAGGAAGAGGAGAAATGTGGCAGCAGTGTGGCTGGGGCCTGCAGGTTTGCGTGCAAGCAGCAGGTGTCCCAGGAGCTCTGTGCCCTGCACAGAAGTAGATGCCCGCATCCTGGGGTTGGGCTGCAGTGATGTGCATGGAGCTGTCCATTCTCGACTCACCGAACTGAGCAGTAAGTCTCTTCTGCGCTTTCATTTCTCCACCCTTAGCTAATGTCATCAAGAGGACAGGCCCTTCCCCAACCTCCTGTTTGTACCATTGAAGGCTGGGTAAAATGCTTGAGGAGTTGCAGTACACAGTGACATTTTTTCCCTGCTGGATGCTTAGAAACTGAGGGCTCTGCTCCAGCTGCTCAGTGCTCTCCCCTATTTCCAAACAAAGAAGAAGGCACCAAGGGAAGGGAAATTACAGACTATCCCCCAGCCTGAGACTATTTTTCCTCCCTCCTTCCTCCCTTCCCCCTCCGTTGCTCTCTCCTTCCCTCCCTTCCTTCTTTAATTCTTCCTTTCGCACTTGCCCAAGAAACAACCCGCCCCCAAGGATTTTCTATGTCCTTAGGATTTTCTGTTAATGTAACTGGGAGCTTCTCAAACTCACATGCCAATTGAATCCAAAGAATCAACACCGAGAATTTCAAGAGCATCTTTTCTTCCTATCACAGGGTGGCCCTGCTCATTGACCTTAGCTACCCTTAAAAGATGCCCTCCTGAAGGAGGCTTTTTTGGGCTAGAATAACACTTGCCACCCTCTTTGATCTGAGTGAAACAGCAGAGACCTCTGTGTGGCAGCCCATTGAATCATTCATCCTGCACCCTCTCCTTCCTCCAACCTTAAACTCTGCTTTGACTCGGGTGGATTTTGCTTTTTGAAATACTACCCTCCTGTGGAGAGATAGAAGAGTGATTTACTTTCAATGCTTCTGTTCTCCCAACTTCATTCAGTATGCGCAAGTATCAAGATCAAGATGTAAGTAAAGTTGAAAGACCTTATTAGAAATGAAACATACATCCTTTTAAAAATTGGTCATTTTCAGCCAGAATAACAGGAGATAAAAGAAATATCATCTTATTATGTTTGGTATCCTTAACAAGCATGTTGAGCTAGTTTCTGTAAACTGTATTTGTAGATGTATGTGTGTGTGTTGTGTATGAAACTATACTGTATTTTCTGGTTCATATGGCATGGGTAAGTACCCTGCCATAAACCTACTTTTACCAAAGTGGAGATGAATGACCCTGTTGTATATTATTTAATTTAGAACACTTTTCTGATATCACTCTGCCATTAAGTCCCTGGTTCATGACTATCAAACTCCTCAACACACTGTATTATAATTGTACCTGTTGGATTCACCTACAAGTTCCTTGATGAAAAGATTGCCTTTTTCACTCTTGTGACTATAGTAATTACTAGGCAGAAAAACACCAATACAGAATCAATAAATTACTGAGTTAATGTGTAAAAGTATGTGTATATGTGCACTAACATAATGATTCAAGTATATGGATATTATGGTGTGGGTGTAGTATGGATTCAAATATCAAGAAATCTTGGGTAAATTATATCATGATTGTTTTAGCTACTGCTCATACTCATTAGTAAAGATAATCAGTTTTTGCTGAGGAGCAGCCCTCTTTCTCAGTGCAGGAAGCCTGCCAGCCTTTCCCAGAGGGCATGTCCTGGATCAGCCCCATGATGTCCAGACACCTTGTCAGCAGAGTCCTAGGTGGCAGGGGGTCAAGACAGATGTGCAGAGCAAACACATGTATCCTCTGAAAAAAATAAAAGATAATCAATTTTGACTATATGATTCTTTGTTAATATCCCAAATGGGAAATGGATTTTCTTTCTTAAAATTAGAGCTCTAAGAAGAGTGTGTGAAAATCTAGACTCCTCAGGTAGGCCTTAAGACAGAGGGATCAATCTTAATCCTTTCAGCCTGATGAGAACAATAAAAGGGCTCCTCAGGATCACAAGCTATTGGCTGATTTTTTTGAGTCATCCCATAACCCAAGCTTTGTAGATATAAATATAGACTTCTTTCCAAAGTGGAATAATTGACTTAGCTTCAAGGTGAGGATGTGAATCAACTTTCCCTGACCCTGGGAATAACTTTCATAGCCATTATACTGACTGGTATTCTAGAAGGATCTTTTTTAGTGCCAAAATCTCCTTTTACCTTCATCCAGAATAATAGCCTGGAAGTAATTGCAAAGGGGGGTGAAATCCAGAGCAGCATAGGTGGTGACATGTCATCTTCCTGGGATTAAGGTTTCAGTAAGAATTTCCAGACAGAAAGGAGGTAAATGTGGTCATGGGCTGGCTTGAGGGATCTAATGAAGTGGAGGTGGCTTCAAGTGTCCCTGGAGTGGAATGTGCCCAGCCCACCTGTATAAACCAGCTTCAGAAATCAGCTCTCATTAATCAGCACATTCACCAACAGTACACTGTGGTCAAGTTGTACGGCCATTTACCAAATGCTTCTTATATGTCAGAGGTAGTAGTAACAGCTGCAGTTAAAGAGAAGAGTATGAAAGAGGCACATCCTTGAGGAAATGTGAAGGGTTAAGAACCAAAGATCCAAAGATTATTCTTAGTATGGTAGACCAGTAAAAAACTATGTGCAGATCACCAAAAGGGGGAGAGGGCAAACAAATGTAACTTGGGAAAACTTTTTAAAAGTAAATGTGAGATTTCCTGGGTCTTGAAGGTTATGTAGAATTTTGCCAACTCTAAAAAGGAATAATATATAAAAGAAGGGAAGCAAGTTATTTGATATGGCTAATGTTCAGAAATCATGGGATAATGATGAAGATGAGGATGAAAAGCTGCTAGGAGTAAGACTGTAGATGGCCACATAAATATTGATTTTTACTTTTAGGTAATGGAGAGCTATGGAAGGTCCTGAAATAGGACAACAATCTAATCTGATGTGGTTTTAGAATGATAACTTCAGGGATGACTACAGACTGGAGAGGTATGAGCTAAGACGTAGGGGATACAATTAAGAAGTTACTCCAATCAACTAGATAAGAGATAATGAGAACCTAGGCCAGGACAGTAACAAGGACATTAAAAGGAATAGTTGAATACAAAAAGTATTTAAATGATAGAGTTAATATGACTGAGTCTATCAGTCAACTTTGACTATGGTAATGCTCAGTGATAAACCACCTCAAAATCTCAGTGCCTCCCAGGAACAAAGTTTGACTAGTTGCCCACAGTAGGTTGGTTGTGGGTCAGCTCCAACACACTGAGGCTCTGCTCCTTGCTACAGGTGGATTCAGGTCTGCTCCCACAAGCTATCTTTTCATCCTCAAACTTGAAACTGCTTTACATTATGGGACAAAAGCTGAAAGAATAACCACTACTTGGTACATAGAGGGCAGAAAACAAAGGAACCAAACCACGTGGATATATTTAGGTTTGCCATCCTAACCACTCACATTCCATTGGTTAAAGCTAGTGATATCACTAAGTCCAAAGATAATAGTGTGGGAAAATAGAGGAAATATACTCTGGCTAAAGTTAATATGCCAAGGGTGGGAGAGAACAAATCCTTGTCAATAAATAACATAAATTACTACTATTGGAAATGAGCTATGTGGGAGGGGGATTGCAGGGTATTTGGAATTAACCAGCATATGGAAAAAAAGGTATATTAACTTGACCTAAAGTCATTAAGAAAAGCCTTTGTAAAGACCTACAAGAAATAAAAAATAACAACAATTTGTTTTTCCCATCTCGCTCTTTCTTTTTGGGTTGAAGCACATGCCTTCAGTGAAAAAGTTGCTCACATTAACAACCTCTTTTATAAGATCTTTCCCCCTTTATCAGAGCAGATGGCTCTGCCCTGGTGATGAAAGCTCTGTGACTCCTAAGTTCTCAGGTTTGTACTCAAATATCTGACCCAGGAACCCATAATAATTAGGGAAATATGATTTTTAAAATTTAGTCTTTACTATTGCTTAATTTTCCTCAACTCCATGTGATTGTATGATAAATTAAACTAAAGGGCTAATATTTACCATATCAAAACATGTGACCTAATAGTTAAAATTTATTTCACGCACCACCAAGCCACCACAAATGTTATATTTGGCTGGTTTACAGTTATCAGAATGGTCTAGAATCTTGCTGTAGTCATTGTACTTCAGATTTAATTTTCTTTCCATTAACATCCCAGGAACCACAAATGAGCCAGATTGGGTTTCATTCTTCCATCTTCTGACATCTGGAACTGTTCTATGGCTCCTTTCTTTTCTTTTTTTTTTATTTTTATTAAGATATTATTGATATACACTCTTATGAAGGTTTCACATGAAAAAACAATGTGGTTACTACATTTACCCATATTATCAAGTCCCCACCCATACCCCAATGCAGTCACTGTCCATCACTGTAGTAAGATGTATGGCTCCTTTCCTTACATTTCTAGAACTTCTGCACAGACCAGAGTTAGAAGATAGTTTTCTCTTGCCTACTCCCTTTAGGCATCACAAAGAGGCCAAAAAAAGAGAAAGAAATGGTGACACGGGGCAAAGAATGAAATGTGTGTATTGATGAAATGGAAGAAACTACAACAAAAATTGAAGAGATCAGCACAGAGTTTACTGATAGGAGTTACTGAGATTTAGGCCTAAATGTCTGTGTGCGAGTGTGTGTGTGTAATAGTCACTTTGCAGGGCCCATTCATGCAGGGGCAGGAAATCAGGTAACTAACCTTTAGGGGACAGGAAACTATGAAAAACCATTAGAATAACTCAGTGTATAGGTTTGAGTGACCTAAAGTGTCATTGTTTACATTACATCAAAAATATGAGAGGATAGACTGAGTTACTGCTAAGGCAGAGGAAGAAAAGTTGATAATAGTTCATATTAAGGCACAACTATATTAGCGAGCATTATATATTTGCATTTGGGGATCATCTTTCAGACTATTAAAAGTATTTGACTCACTGAGGTTGCTTTTCCAAACCACTTGTTGAGAACATGTTTACTGCCTTGCCAAGGGCGCCACAAGCCCAGCAGCCGGACTGGGACAGGCTACAAGTGCCCCAAAAACACAAGCACTAAGGTAGGGGGCTGAGCTTCAGGCTGGGAGAACAAAATGGGGAGGAAGCTCTGAACTCCCTCATTTGTAAGGGTCGTTCCTAACTTCTCTCTTCCTTCTTACCCCAACTCAAATGTATTACAAACAGGATATTGGCAGTCCTTCCTGGGATTCTGCTTGAACCTGTTAAAGCATAAAAACAAACAGGAGCAGGAACTTTGATCTCTCTCTGCTTCTACATGCAGAAATCAAGAGCTCCTCTCCTTGATGGGCAAGACAGCAAAAGACACAATTTGATCTCACTACAAAATTTCCACCTTTTTTATACTTTGCTTGCAGGGAACTCTGGATAACCCCAAATGATCATGACTGTGCTACCCTCCCTCAGCCTACTGGGAAAATCTTTGACACCTTCTGTGCTCATATGCAAGGAGAAGCTGAAAGATCTGAACTGAGGACCCCAAGGTCTTCTCCATTTCTCCTGGCCAAGTATGCAAACCTCAGATGCTTTTTTAAGCCAATTTTCAGTCTATGATATCACTGGTATATTCTCTTGTATACACATATTGGGAGTAAAGGATAGGCAGAGTGGACGAAGGGTAGAAGGAGAGAGAAAGCAGGGAGAACTACTTTGAGACAACAGAACACATACTACCTGTGCAGATATTCCATATACAGATATACTCCCTGAGGCCTGTTGAATACTGGGGAAGTTAATACATTTTAAAACTTGATATAATAGAAAACTATATATATATATTATATATATATATATTATATATATATATATACACGTGAGTTTTTTGTATGTATATATATATGTATACATAATTTGCTGTTATTTTGCTATATTGATATATGTTTTATTTCTTCTTGTGTTTCCCCTTCTTTTTCCCTCGTTTAAGCAGATGGTGTCTGTGTACTTCAAAATGAAAGTTCAACAGAACTGTTGACATCTGATACTTCAAGAAACAGAATTATGTGCGTGGTTATGAAGACAATCAGAAGCAAGCTCCACTCTACCCAATAATTCACACAGAATGTAAATAGTCACTAAGGTATGTGAGTGGAAACACAAATATGACCATTTTGGGGTTGGAGGGATTCATAAATATGAAAAATATTACCCAGTGTATACTCGACTACTTCTGTTCAATGGATATTACAAGTTGAAAGCTTCTGTTTTTCAGGTTTATGGGCCCCAAGAATATTTGCAAGGCTGGGAACTCTTCCTAAAGTCACCAAATAGCCTTCCCACTCTGGGTCTTAGTAATTCTTAAGGAATTGTCAAGAAACAATGACCTAAACCCCTCTGCTCTAGGACCCACAGACCCTATTCTTCTCCCCTGGCCACTTTCTCCTTCCTGTTTCCTGCCACAAGCCCTCTTCTATCTCTACCACTTCCATAAACTTGGCACATTCCTGAATGAATTAAGGTTTTTTAAACCAAGCCAGACAATCCTGCAGGCAAATACAGCCTTCTTGACATCATTTTTCATGTTGAAGCACACAGACACCATCTGCTTAAACGAGGGAAAAAGAAGGGGAAACACAAGAAGAAATAAAACATATATCAATATAGCAAAATAACAGCAAATTATGTATATTTATATATATATACATACAAAAAACTCGTGCATATAGATATATATAGTTTTCTATTATATCAAGTATTAAAATGTATTAACTTCCCCAGTATTCAACAGGCCTCAGGGAGTATATCTGTATATGGAATATCTGCACAGGTAGTATGTGTTCTGTTGTCTCAAAGTAGTTCTCCCTGCTTTCTCTCTTCTTCTACCCTTTGTCCACTCTGCCTATCCTTTACTCCCAATATGTGTACACAAGAGAATACACCAGTGATATCATAAACTGAAAATTGGCTTAAATGTATAGCCAAGAATATTCAGAACCCAGTGTAATGTTCATAATGTATTAAATGTGTGATCATGGACAAAAGTACTTACATTTTCTGGGCCACCATTATTTACCTATAAGAATATATTATAGAGGGGGGCGGAAGATGGCGGCGTGAGTAGAGCAGCGGAAATCTCCTCCCAAAACAACATATATCTATGAAAATATAACAAAGACAACCCTTCCTAGAATAAAGACCAGAGGACACAGGACAATATCCAGACCACATCCGCACCTGAGAGAACTCAGCGCCTCGCGAAGGGGGTAAGATACAAGCCCCGGCCCCGCCGGAGCCGAGCGCCCCTCCCCCCCAGCTCCCGGCGGGAGAAGAGCAGGCAGAGCGGGAGGGAGACGGAGCCCAGGACTGCCGAACACCCAGCCCCAGCCATCCGGGCCAGAGTGCAGGGCCCTCGATACTGGGAAAACAGGGCAGCAAGAACAGTGAGCAGGCACTGGAGGCTGGGCGACAGAGGACATAAGAAAAGCGCGCGACCATTTTTTTTTGCTTTTTTGCTGTTTTGTTTTGGCGAGCGCTTTTTGGAAGTCTTAAAGGGATAGGGACCCCAATACTAGGGAAACAGGGCAGAAAGACCGGTGAGCAGAGGCCTGAGGCTGGCACCGGAGAATAAAGAAAAACGAACGACCACCTTTTTTTTTTTTTTTTTAATTAAAAACTTTTTTTTTTTTTTTAATTAAAAAAATTTTTTTTTCTTTTTTTTTTTGGTGGGCGTTGTTTTGTTTTGGCGGGTGCTTTTTGGAAGTCTTAAAGGGGCAGGGCGGGTCACTTAATCCAGAGGTAGGGAATCCGGGATCTCTGGGCACCCTAACCCCTGGGCTGCAGGGAGCAGGGAGGCCCCATACGGAGATAAATAGCCTCCCAGCAGCTCCTGCTCCAACCTGACTCCACCATTTTGGAGTAGCTGCCCGAGCCAGGCCACGCCCACAGCAACAGCAGAGATTAACTCCATAGCAGCCGGGCAGGAAGCAGAAACCCTGTCTGCGCGCAGCTGCGCAGCACAAGCCACTAGAGGGCGCTGTTCTCCCAGGAGAGGAGGGCCACAAACCAACAAGAAAGGAAGTCCTTCCAGCCGTCACTCGTCCCAGTTCTGCAGACTATTTCTATCACCATGAAAGGGCAAAGCTACAGGCAGACAAAGATCACAGAGACAACACCAGAGAAGGAGACAGACCTAACCAGTCTCCCTAAAAAAGAATTCAAAATAAGAATCATAAACATGCTGACAGAGATGCAGAGAAATACGCAAGAGAAATGGGATGAAGTCCGGAAGGAGATCACAGATGCCAGAAAGGAGATTGCAGAAATGAAACAAACTCTGGAAGGGTTTATAAGCAGAATGGATAGAATGCAAGAGGCCATTGATGGAATTGAAATCAGAGAACAGGAACGCATAGAAGCTGACAGAGAGAGAGACAAAAGGATCTCCAGGAATGAAACAATATTAAGAGAACTGTGTGACCAAAAGGAAAAATATCCGTATTATAGGGGTCCCAGAAGAAGAAGAGAGAGGAAAAGAGATGGAAAGTATCTTAGAAGAAATAATTGCTGAAAACTTCCCCACACTGGGGGAGGAAATAATCGAACAGACCACGGAAATACACAGAACCCCCAACAGAAAGGATCCAAGAAGGGCAACACCAAGACACATAATAATTAAAATGGCAAAGATCAAGGACAAGGAAAGAGTGTTAAAGGCAGCTAGAGAGAAAAAGGTCACCTATAAAGGGAAACCCATCAGGCTAACGTCAGATTTCTTAACAGAAACCCTACAGGCCAGAAGAGAATGGCATGATATGTTTAATACAATGAAACAGAACGGCCTTGAACCAAGGATACTGTATCCAGTACGACTATCATTCAAATATGACGGTGGGATTAAACAATTCCCAGACAAACAAAAGCTGAGGGAATTTGCTTTCCACAAACCACCTCTACAGAACATCTTACAGGGACTGCTCTAGATGGGAGCACTCCTAGAAAGAGCACAGCACAAAACACCCAACATATGAAGAATCGAGGAGGAGGAATAAGAAGGGAGAGAAGTAAAGAATCTCCAGATAGTGTATATAACAGCTCAATAAGCGAGCTAAGTTAGGCAGTAAGATACTAAAGAGGCTAACCTTGAACCTTTGGTAACCACGAATTTAAAGCCTGCAATGGCAATAAGTACATATCTTTCAATAGTCACCCTAAATGTTAATGGGTTGAATGCACCAATCAAAAGACACAGAGTAACAGAATGGATAAAAAAGCAAGACCCATCTATATGCTGCTTACAAGAAACTCACCTCAAACCCAAAGACATGTACAGACTAAAAGTCAAGGGATGGAAAAACATATTTCAAGCAAACAACAGTGAGAAGAAAGCAGGGGTTGCAGTACTAATATCAGACAAAATAGACTTCAAAACAAAGAAAGTAACAAGAGATAAAGAAGGACACTACATAATGATAAAGGGCTCAGTCAAACAAGAGGATATAACCATTCTAAATATATATGCACCCAACACAGGAGCACCAGCATATGTGAAACAAATACTAACAGAACTAAAGGGGGATATAGACTGCAATGCATTCATTCTAGGAGAATTCAACACACCACTCACCCCAAGGGATAGATCCACTGGGCAGAAAATAAGTAAGGACACGGAAGCACTGAACAACACAGTAGAACAGATGGACCTAATAGACATCTATAGAACTCTACATCCAAAAGCAGCGGGATATACATTCTTCTCAAGTGCACATGGAACATTCTCCAGAATAGACCACATACTAGGCCACAAAAAGAGCCTCAGAAAATTCCAAAAGATTGAAATCCTACCAACCAACTTTTCAGACCACAAAGGCATAAAACTAGAAATAAACTGTACAAAGAAAGCAAAGAGGCTCACAAACACATGGAGGCTTAACAACACGCTCCTAAATAATCAATGGATCAATGACCAAATTAAAATGGAGATCCAGCAGTATATGGAAACAAATGACAACAAAAACACTAAGCCCCAACTTCTGTGGGACACAGCAAAAGCAGTCTTAAGAGGAAAGTATATAGCAATCCAAGCATATTTAAAAAAGGAAGAGCAATCCCAAATGAATGGTCTAATGTCACAATTCTCGAAATTGGAAAAAGAAGAACAGATGAGGCCTAAGGTCAGCAGAAGGAGGGACATAATAAAGATCAGAGAAGAAATAAATAAAATTGAGAAGAATAAAACAATAGCAAAAATCAATGAAACCAAGAGCTGGTTCTTCGAGAAAATAAACAAAATAGATAAGCCTCTAGCCAGACTTATTAAGAAGAAAAGAGAGTCAACACAAATCAACAGTATCAGAAACGAGAAAGGAAAAATCACGACGGACCCCACGGAAATGCAAAGAATTATTGGAGAATACTATGAAAACCTATATGCTAACAAGCTGGGAAACCTAGGAGAAATGGACAACTTCCTAGAAAAATATAACCTTTCAAGATTGACCCAGGAAGAAACAGAAAATCTAAACAGACCAATTACCAGCAACGAAATTGAAGCTGTAATCAAAAAACTACCAAAGAACAAAACCCCCGGGCCAGATGGATTTACCTCGGATTTTTATCAGACATACAGGGAAGACATAATACCTATTCTCCTTAAAGTTTTCCAAAAAATAGAGGAGGAGGGGATACTCCCAAACTCATTCTATGAAGCTAACATCACCCTAATACCAAAACCAGGTAAAGACCCCACCAAAAAAGAAAACTACAGACCAATATCCCTGATGAACGTAGATGCAAAAATACTCAAAAAAATATTAGCAAACCGAATTCAAAAATACATCAAAAGCTCATACACCATGACCAAGTGGGATTCATCCCAGGGATGCAAGGATGGTACAACATTCGAAAGTCCATCAACATCATCCACCACATCAACAAAAAGAAAGACAAAAACCACATGATCATCTCCATAGATGCTGAAAAAGCATTTGACAAAGTTCAACATCCATTCATGTTAAAAACTCTCTGCAAAATGGGAATAGAGGGCAAGTACCTCAACATAATAAAGGCCATCTATGATAAACCCACAGCCAACATTATATTGAACAGCGAGAAGCTGAAAGCATTTCCTCTGAGATCGGGAACTAGACAGGGATGCCCACTCTCTCCACTGTTATTTAACATAGTACTGGAGGTCCTAGCCACGGCAATCAGACAAAACAAAGAAATACAAGGAATCCAGATTGGTAAAGAAGAAGTTAAACTGTCACTATTTGCAGATGACATGATACTGTACATAAAAAACCCTAAAGACTCCACCCCAAAACTACTAGAACTGATATCGGAATACAGCAAAATTGCAGGATACAAAATCAACACACTGAAATCTGTGGCTTTCCTATATACTAACAATGAACCAACAGAAAGAGAAATCAGGAAAACAACTCCATTCACAATTGCATCAAAAAAAATAAAATACCTAGGAATAAACCTAACCAAAGAAGTGAAAGACTTATACTCTGAAAACTACAAGTCACTCTTAAGAGAAATTAAAGGGGACACTAACAGATGGAAACTCATCCCATGCTCGTGGCTAGGAAGAATTAATATCGTTAAAATGGCCATCCTGCCCAAAGCAATATACAGATTTGATGCAATCCCGATGAAACTACCAGCAACATTCTTCAATGAACTGGAACAAATAATTCAAAAATTCATATGGAAACACCAAAGACCCCGAATAGCCAAAGCAATCCTGAGAAAGAAGAATAAAGTAGGGGGGATCTCACTCCCCAACTTCAAGCTCTACTATAAAGCCATAGTAATCAAGACAATTTGGTACTGGCACAAGAGCAGAGCCACAGACCAATGGAACAGACTAGAGAATCCAGACATTAACCCAGACATATATGGTCAATTAATATTTGATAAAGGAGCCATGGACATACAATGGCGAAATGACAGTCTCTTCAACAGGTGGTGCTGGCAAAACTGGACAGCTACATGTAGGAGAATGAAACTGGACCATTGTCTAACCCCATATACAAAAGTAAACTCAAAATGGATCAAAGACCTGAATGTAAACCATGAAACCATTAAACTCTTGGAAGAAAACATAGGCGAAAATCTCTTAGACATAAACATGAGTGACCTCTTCTTGAACATATCTCCCCGGGCAAGGAAAACAACAGCAAAAATGAGTAAGTGGGACTATATTAAGCTGAAAAGCTTCTGTACATCAAAAGACACCATCAATAGAACAAGAAGGATCCCTACAGTATGGGAGAATATATTTGAAAATGACACATCCGATAAAGGCTTGACGTCCAGAATATATAAGGAGCTCTCACGCCTCAACAAACAAAAAACAAATAACCCAATTAAAAAATGGGCAGAGGAACTGAACAGACAGTTCTCCAAAAAAGAAATACAGATGGCCAACAGACACATGAAAAGATGCTCCACATCGCTAATTATCAGAGAGATGCAAATTAAAACTACAATGAGGTATCACCTCACACCAGTAAGGATGGCTGCCATCCAAAAGACAAACAACAACAAATGTTGGCGAGGCTGTGGAGAAAGGGGAACCCTCCTACACTGCTGGTGGGAATGTAAGTTAGTTCAACCATTGTGGAAAGCAGTATGGAGGTATATCAAAATGCTCAAAACGGACTTACCATTTGACCCAGGAATTCCACTCCTAGGAATTTACCCTAAGAACGCAGCAATCAAGTTTGAGAAAGATCAGTGCACCCCTATGTTTATTGCAGCACTATTTACAATAGCCAAGAATTGGAAGCAACCTAAATGTCCATCAATAGATGAATGGATAAAGAAGATGTGGTACATATACACAATGGAATACTACTCAGCCATAAGAAAAGGGCAAATCCAATCATTTGCAGCAACATGGATGGAGCTGGAGGGTATTATGCTCAGTGAAACAAGCCAAGCGGAGAAAGAGAAATACCAAATGATTTCACTTATCTGTGGAATATAAGAACAAAGGAAAAACTGAAGGAACAAAACAGCAGCAGAATCACAGAACTCAAGAATGGACTAACAGGTACCAAAGGGAAAGGGACTGGGGAGGATGGGTGGGTAGGGAGGGATAAGGGGGGGAGAAGTAGGGGGGTATTAAGATTAACATGCATGGGGGGTAGGAGAAAGGGGAGGGCTGTAGAACACAGAGAAGGCAAGTAGTGATTCTACAACATTTTGCTATGCTGATGGACAGTGACTGTAAAGGGGTTTATAGGAGAGACCTGGTATAGGGGAGAGCCTAGTTAACATAATCTTCGTCATGTAAGCGTAGATTAGTGATACCAAAAACAAAGCAAAAAAAAAAAAAAGGGCAGTTCCTGTGTGGTAACCTCCAACGAGTTCTACACAAGGGTATAAAGGGCATATAAAAGTGTAGGCAAAGGGTCTGTTTGTGTTTATACAAAGGATCAAAGCCTAATTGGGCTACCCCGAAAATCAACTAAGATATGATATGAAAAATAACTTCCAACATCTGCACTCTCTGGAAGACTCATGCCAGAAGATGATCATCAAAAAACACCAACAAAGATCCACGCACTGCTACAGCTGTAGATGCACCCATCCCACCAGTTCCTGTACTTGCCATGGGAATGAGGAAGGAGATATCTAAGCTGGCCTGTGCATACAGTAAAACAACAAATTTGACTGGATCTATACTGTTGGAACTCAACCAAGAATTCGGAGAAGTGCAAATTGTAGCGCTCCAAACTCTTACAACTACAGACTATTTACTGTTAAAAGAACATATGGCATGTGAAGAGTCCCCAGGAATGGGTTGTTTTAATTTGTCTGATTTCTCTCAGACTGTTCAAGTTCAGTTGGACAATATCCACCATATCATAGATAAGTTTTCACAAATGCCTAAGGTGCCTTAATGGTTTTCTTGGTTTCACTGGAGATGGCTGGTAATTACAGATATGCTTTGGTTATGTAACTATACTCCTATTATGTTAATGTGTGTGCGCAATTTAAGTAGTAGCTTAAAACCTATATAGGCTGAAGTTACTCTACAAGAAGATATGTCAAAGAAATAATCAATCTTCCCATGTTTTCTTCCGCCTGCTACTTCTATAGCTTTTCTTCTTCCTTCCTAATTATAACCCTTAAATAGAATTCGTGCCTCATATCAAATTTACCGAGTATCATAACTCCTCCAAGTGGTAAAGATACCTCAAGACAAATGCTGGGCATAGAAGCCACAGGGCATAAATATGCAAAGAAGTAAAAAGCTAACCTTTTCAAACAATAAGGCTTCCCTCTCACTTACCAACTTCACATTTCCCTGTATGGCCCCGGAAGATGACTGGTTAGCCAGAGATGGGTAAGATTCCTCAAGGGAGGAACAACCTAAGACAGGCACAGTCGCAGGGGGGCCATCAGGTGAGAAATTGGGGATCAACAGAGGTGAGGCTTAGAACCTCACCCCCCCTGTTCTGAGAGAAATCTTCTGCATACGTGGATGTTTTATTGCCCTGGTCTAGCTTGGATTAACACATAGTCTACAGGCACACACCTGATCATCTACATGTGCTCTCTTACAACACTAAACTATGTTTTCTACCTTTATCTTGTATCTACCTACCACTTCAGCATTTTATTAAAAATAATAATAATAAAGAGAGAAATGTGGTATCCACATATAAATCAAGTATAAAAACCAAATGAGTATTCATATTTGAACTGACTGTTTAGAGTTCATAATGCATGAGCAAATCCGAAAGTTTCTGTGATGACTGCCCTTGTACTGTTCACTATGTAACTTATTCATTATGTAAGAATTTGTTCTACATGTAAGAACTTGTTTGTTATGCCTCAGAAGATTGGAGACTGACGAAAATTAGGCTTGGGGTGGATTAATGATTGTGCATTGAGCATTGACTCCCCTATACAGAATTTTATTGTCGTTAACAACCATTTGATCAATAAATATGAGAGATGCCCTCACAAAAAAAAAAAAAAAAGGACAGACTTCCAATGGTAAAATAAATAAGTAAGTGGGATGTAATGTATAGCATAAGGAATATAGTCAAGATATTGTAACAGCTTGGTAGGGTGATAGCTGGAACCTAGAATTATGTATATAAATGTTCTACCACTGTGTTGTACACTTGAAACTAATGTAATGTAATACTGTGCATCAACTACCCTTCAATAAAAAATAATTATTTAAAAAAAAAAAAGTATATATTATAATTATACTGTGCAAAATTATGAGTTAAGTCCTTGAAAGATATTTTATTTGATCATTAGAACAACTTCTGAAGAGATCATTACTATTATTACCATCATCATCATCATTGCCTAAGTACACAGATGATAAAACTGAGGTCTAAAAATGTTTACTAATTTTTTACTTCATTCAATTGACTGTAGAGTTGAGAGTTGGACACATGTCTATCCAATACATAAACCTATCCTCTGAAATGATTTATAATATTGCATTACTTAAGAGGGATTATTTCAACTTTCCATATTATGATTATAATTGAAGTACATATACATGGACTAATCTTGCATAATGCAGTCTTCATAGTAAATGCACAGCTAGAAAAGTACCAGGAAAAAAAGCTGGAGACAGTAAGCAGGACAGGAAAATAAGGAATTATTTAAGCTGCTCATAGTAAATATTTTCTATGAGATGTATCTCTTACAACTGACTTCTTTTGTCTTTTTAGCTTCTATGTGAAAATTGACTTGTTAAAAGTTAGTAGACTTTATTTTTTAGAGCATTTTGAGGTTTATATAAAAATTGAGCAGAAAGTATAGAGAGTTCCTATGTACTCCCTCTACACCCATGCACAGAAAATAATTTATTTTTACTCTCACAGATCAGATGATAGCATACAGTAAAGCTGATTTTTTCATTCTATCGTGTTCTATAATAGTTCTGACAGTTGGATGATGTGTGAGCATGTTGTTATATTGTTGTAATGGGATGCATTCAGTGAAAAATAAAGAGAAATGTGGTTTACCTAGCAATGGAGAAGGGTCACATACTCCTCACATGTATGCCATTCTGTACTTATGGGCTCTGGTATGCTAGTTCCAGCTAATCCATGGCCTAACTTGAGTCATGATTTACTCTCTCAGCCTCATCATTTGTTCCTAGGCTTGACCCATTGCATCACTTGAATTTTCTTGCCTGTCCTTTCAAAGGCTATGGGTAACACAATGGCAGAGTTCCATTTAACAATTAGTGATGCCCACCTTGTGTGAACACATGTGGTTGTATGATAAGGTAACTTACATTGTCCTAGTATAGTTCATCTTGAGTATACAGCATTCATTTTGTGATCAATCATCTTCATAACTGATGACTTTTAAAAAGATGAAGGAATAAAGTTCTCCTGTGCTCTCTCTGAGATTGTAACTATAACAGGAAGATTCATGAACTGCTCCAGAATTGTGATTTCTGATGTGAACAGAATTGGTCTCAATTTAATCTTTGAGCAACTAAGTTGTAAGGAAAGCAATGAAGTTGTAAGGGCACATTTTCCAACTGCATACCTGGTGCAATATGAGCAGACAACTGTTTGCCTGAACTCAGCATAGACCAGAGTTTCCTGGATTACTGAGATGAAATTTTCTTTTCTCTGTAGGACATCATCACTTGGGCCATGTGCAAAGAGGAGATGAGGTCATTGATTGGAGACTGTTTTTTTTCCTAGTGTAATCATTTACTGTTGTAAATTTCCTTCTAAGCATGGATTTATGTGCTTTCTGTTGCTGAGTGGAGTGTTCAAATTGGTTGATAGTATTGTGCAAGTCTGCTATATTCTTGCTGAGTACTTATTTTATTATTTATTTAACACAAAGGTTTAATATCTCCAAGTGTTTATTGTAGATCTGTCTATTTTTCCTTTCATTTCTAACAGTTTTAGCTTCAACTATTTTGAAGTTCTGTTGTTAGGTGTATATATATTAACACTCTTATGTCTTCTTTGTAAATTGACCCTTTATAATTGTAATGTGATGATATTAGGAAGTGGGCCTTTGGGAGGTATTTAGGATTAGATGAGATCATGAGAATGGAGCACTCATGAATGGGATTGTGCCCTTTTAAGAGTCCCAACAGGGCTTGCTTCTCTCTATGCTTTCCCATGTGAAAATGCAATGAGAAATTGGTAGTCTGCAAACTGGAAAAGTGCTCTCAACAGAACCCAACCAGGCTGGCACCTGGATCTTAGAATTCCAGCCCTTGCAATTATATACTCACTTCCTGTGAGTGAAGGAACTGTGAGAAATACATTTCTGTTGTTTTAAGCCACCCAGTCAATGGTACTTGTTATAGAAGCCCAGAGTAAGACACTGCTCTATTAAGAAGGGACTGTAGGACAATAAGCAGAGAGACTCTCAGAGTAATTCATTTGAGAGATGAGGGTGGTTTGGCCAGGGAGGTCGTAGTGAAGATGGTGGCCATGGCCAAATTATGCGTCAATTCTCAAGATAAGGTCAATTAGATTTCTTGATGGATTAGATGTAAACGAGAAAAAAAATAGGAATCAGAAATAACTCTGAGGTTATGACCAGGTATACTGGAAGAATGGAGTTGCTAGCAATTGAAAAGCAAAAGGTAGTGAAAGGAGGATATTGGAGGTAAGCTCAGAAGGTGAAAGGTCAGAAGTTCAGTATTAGCCACTTTAAATTAGAATCCTAACCCTCTAGAAAGCAATACGCCCAAGTAGGAGTTATCCATGCAACTCTCTCTATTCCAAGATCTTATCTAACCTCGGAAAGAACATGTTGAAGACCCTTTTTATTCTCAGGAGCACCCCCACAATTCTCCTCTGGTCTCCACCGTGCTCACTCTCATCAAATGAGAGACCTTGCTGAAAACAAGTCAGGCTCTGTCCTTGAGTCTCTGACAACAGTGTGTCGGGAGGTTTGTGTGCAGCTCCCCCTGCAGTCCCAGGCACTGTGTCACTCAGGGCACAGAAGTACTGGGCCGAGTCGCTCCAACAGGCTGAGGGTTTCTTCAGGTGGATGGAGGTTTCACTCTTCTTAAATTCAGCCTCGAAACCCTTAATGCCTTTAACCAGGGTGGGCCCTGATGTGTACTTCAGAAGGAGCTGAGGTCCTTGACGGGGGTACTGGACGTACCAGAAGAGATAAAGACTTCCACCATAGGAATAGTTGCACCTCAGCTCCAGGGGGGCTCCTTCAGAGACGGCAATGTGGCCGTCAGGCTGGGTCACCTGCTGGGCTCCGGTTCCTCCTGAAATATTAGGGCTGAGTCAGTGAGACTGGGACAGACCCACCTATCATAAGATAACCTCTCTATTCAGATAACATTAAGAACAATGATACTGCTATGGATGCAGGAGCATGTAATACAAGTTACTTACTCACTGTGAAGAGCATCCCAAACAGCAGACTGGACACTGAAAGCATAGCTGGCAGTGAGGAAGCTGACAGCTCTATTCGGAAGATCTCTCTTGAGGAGCAGGAAGGAATGTGCCAGAGTATTCTGAGTCCTTGTTAACTGGAAAGGAGATCCTTGTTTAGGCAGATTCTAGAGACTATTAGTTAGACATGATTCCTTGGCAATGACTATTCATGGTGTTGAGCCTGCTTAGAATGTGCACCTCAGTGAGCTGTGAGATGAAGAAGCTCAGAGTGACATAGAACTTTTATTAGGGAGACATCCCCAGAGCGTGCAACATCCCCCTCTGGAGGTCAAATATAGAAATAAATTGAGTCTTCAGATGTTTACACCCCATATCCTTTCTGTTTCTATCTAGGTTTGAATTTCTTAGTGTTATAATCTGACAAGTGTTTTCAGGGGTCTGCTTATTAACAGGCTATTTTAATCTTATGAATTAAGTAGCATTGTTTAATCCTCTGAAATAAATCACATTATCATCCTCATTTTACAAGGGAGGAAGCTGAAGCATGGAAGGAAGGATGCAATTTGTCCAAGGTCACAGTGACAACTAGAATTTGTCCCATTGGTCTGATTCAAGAATTTGTGTTAATAGCCACTGATAATTTAGCACAATAGCCCTTTATTAGATACAGGCATCACTTAGGAGAAGGGAAATCAACTCTTTATGAAGTCAAGTAATTTGTCCAAGCACACAAGGATTAGAACCTAATTCTATCAGACTCCAAGGCCAGTTGCTCACGTTATGGGATCTATGATACACTATTATGCCTTAAGAGTAGATGGTGATTTCACCAAAAACACTCAGAGCAAACCTCAGAAAAGAAGGCAAACTAAAGGAAATCCCCAAGGAACCCAAACATTGAAGAGATGGGCAGTGAAAAAAGTATCCAAGAAACCTCAAAAGGGAGTCCAGAGGGTAAGAGGCAATTCAGAAGTGACTGGTGTCCTGAAAGAGAGCAGAAAAGGAATTTTAAGAAGGAAGGAATGCTCAACAGAGCAAATGCTGAAGAAATGTCCACTAGTAAGATGATAACTGAAATGTGTCTATTTCTAATAGCATAAGGATCATGATGTGAGTCTTTTCCACAAAAGCTAAACTGCAGTGGGATGAGGCAGAGAGATGAGACAAGGAAGAAGATTTGAATATAGAAGTCTTTTTCCAGAGGTTAAACTCTGAACAGGGGGAAGAGGCATGGCATTAACTAGACAAGGATGTTGAAGTGGTAATAGTAGGGTTTGTACAGATTTATATATATATATATATATATATATATATATATATAGGCTTTTGGAAAGAATCCATAAGCAATGGATCAAAGTTCTGAGGAGACAGATGGGATTGGAATAGGGATCACAGAAGGACCAAGTTTTGGTAAGGGAAGGATAGTTATTTGAAATTTTATTGGAATGAAAGAGGAAAGGGTTGGTTTGGAATTCAGTAATTTTGAGGGGTTGAAGGCAGGAAATTGAAACATCTATTAACTTGGAGTGGAATCTTTTTTGTTCTTATAAATAGAAATTAAGTGCCACCCAAGAGAATGAATGGAGGAGGGAGGTTCTGGGTTAAGAGTCAGAGGATTGTGAAAAGTTTTGAAATTGTCACTGTAGGAAGTGACAATGGGAGATGATTATAGAGAAAAGGAATATTTTCGTGGCAACACTATGGGCCTATTTAGTATTGAAGATGAACAGGTATTAATGACACCAGTCTGCAACCTGTGTGATTAGCTTGAACTCTGCTTATCAGACAAAGTATACATTATAAGAGGCAGATATTGATCTATGGTTGGGAATTAATAAGATCACTGTTAGGACACAGAAGTGGGGCAAGGACAATGAGGTTAAGGACTAAAGACTGATTGAAGCAGGGCTGTGGTGTTTAGGTGTTATAGATAAGAAAATAAAAGAAGAAGCCTCTGACAACAACAGATCAGGGGACTGAATGATCATATATATCAAAGAGTAAGCACAGTAGAAGTAACTGAATGTAAGGATGTAAGTACTTAGACAAGTTGTAAGATTTTGGTAATGGAGGCATCTAACTGGAGAATTATCATCAGATATGTCTAAAGTGTAGGCATGCGAGTTAATGGCTGAAGGGAGTTCTAATGAACAGTCTTGAAAGTTGAGCTCAGTGTTCTCTCTGAATTGTCCATATGGACACTTAAGTCATGAGGTATTTTAGATTATGGTGGACTATTACTAGCTGGGTTAGCATCTTTAATCTATAAGGGTTCTGGTGTTTATAAAAATGATGGTGAAAAGCGGGGTACAGAAAAGTAGGGGTGAAAGGCATGACCTCAAAGCACTTGTCTGCGCTTCTCTGGGGGGTGGTGAAGAGAATGCCGTCCCTCGGTCTAAATCTGAGGTGGTTTAAATGAGGGAGAACAAGGAGCAGCCACAAGAGAAAGCAGCTGTGTCCCAGACCGAGTCACGTTTCAGAGAGCATGTGGGAGGAGTTCTCACAGGAGCTGCTGAATGTTTGTTTACAGCAGAGTGGGGATTTAGAGGCCAAAGTAGAAAGATTTTCTATTTATAGATAGAAACCCTAAAGAAAAGTATTTCTACCTCACATTCAAAACCCACACGACAGAGGGCACACCGGGAACATGTCCCTGCAGTCCCACTGTGGCTGCGCTCTGTGAACAAGCCCAGATCTCCGCAACAGAGGTGGGCATCAAAATGTCCATTTAGGTTGACTGTGAATCTTCTTTCTTGTTTTCCTATCTACTCCTATTGACAATTTAAGTATCTGACTCCTCCACTTTCCTCCTGAACATCATTCCTCTCTTATCTTCTTTTTTTCTTTTTTGTAGGTAATTATTTTTTATTGAAGGGTAGTTGACACACAGTATTACATTACATTAGTTTCAGGTGTACAACATAGTGATTCAACATTTATATACATGACAATTCTAGGTACCAGCTGTCACCATACCAAGCTGTTACAATATCTTGACTATATTCATTACATCCCGGTTACTTATTATTTTACCATTGGAAGTGTGTACTTTTTTTTTTTGTGTGAGGGCATCTCTCATATTTATTGATCAAATGGTTGTTAACAACAATAAAATTCTGTATAGGGGAGTCAATGCTCAATGCACAATCATTAATCCACCCCAACCCTAATTTTCGTCAGTCTCCAATCTTCTGAGGCATAACAAACAAGCTCTTACATGGAGAACAAATTCTTACATAGTGAATAAGTTCTTACATGGTGAACAGTACAAGGGCAGTCATCACAGAAACCTTCGGTTTTGCTCATGCATTATGAACTATAAACAGTCAGTTCAAATATGAATACTCATTTGATTTTTATACTTGATTTATATGTGGATACCACATTTCTCTCTTTATTATTATTATTTTTAATAAAATGCTGAAGTGGTAGGTAGATACAAGATAAAGGTAGAAAACATAGTTTAGTGTTGTAAGAGAGCAAATGTAGATGATCAGGTGTGTGCCTGTAGACTATGTGTTAATCCAAGCTAGACCAGGGCAATAAAACATCCACGTATGCAGAAGATTTCTCTCAGAACAGGGGGGGTGAGGTTCTAAGCCTCACCTCTGTTGATCCCCAATTTCTCACCTGATGACCCCCCTGCGACTGTGCCTGTCTTAGGTTGTTCCTCCCTTGAGGAATCTTACCCGTCTCTGGCTAACCAGTCATCTTCCGGGGCCATACAGGGAAATGTAAAGTTGGTAAGTGAAAGAGAAGCCTTATTGTTTGAAATGGTTAGCTTTGTATTTCTTTGCATATTTATGCCCTGTAGCTTCTATGCCCAGCATTTGTCTTGAGGTATCTTTACCACTTGGAAGAATTATGATACTCGGTAAATTCTATATGAGGCACGAATTCTATTTAAGGGTTGTAATTAGGAAGGAAGAAGAAAAGCTATAGAAGTAGCAGGCGGAAGAAAATATGGGAAGATTGATTATTTCTTTGACATAACTTCTTGTAGTGTAACTTCAGCATGTATAGGTTTTAAGCTACTACTTAAATTGCGCACACACGTTAACATAATAGGAGTATAGTTACTTAACCAAAGCATACCTGTAATTACCAGCCATCTCCAGTGAAACCAAGAAAACCAGTTAGGCACCTTAGGCATTTGTGAAAACGTGTCTATGATATGGTGGATATTCTCCAACTGAACTTGAACAGTCTGAGAGAAATCAGACAAATTAAAACAACCCATTCCTGGGGAATGTTCACATCCCTTATGTTCTTTTAACAGTAAATAGTCTGTAGTTGTAAGATTTTGGAGAGCTACAATTTGCACTTCTCCTAATTCTTGATTGAGTTCCAACAGTATAGATCGAGTCAAATTTGTTGTTTTACTGTATGCACAGGCCAGACTAGATATCTCCTTCCTCATTCCCATGGCAAGTCCAGGAACTGGTGGGATGAGTGCATCTACAGCTGTAGCAGTGCGTGGATCTTTGTTGGTGTTTTTTGATGATCATCTTCTGGCATGAGTCTTCCAGAAAGTGCTGATGTTGGAAGTTCTTTTTCATATCGTATCTTAGTTCATTTTCGGGGTGGCCCAATTAGGCTTTGATCCTCTGTATAAACACAAACAGACCCTTTGCCTACACTTTTATATGCACTTTATACTCTTCTGTAGAACTCATTGGAGGTTACCACACAGGAACTGCCCTTTTTTTTTCTTTGGTATCACTAATCTACACTTGCATGATGAATATTATGTTTACTAGGCTCTCCCCTATACCAGGTCCCCCCTATAAACACCTTTACAGTCACTGTCCATCAGCATAGCAAAATATTGTAGAATCACTACTTGCCTTCTCTGTGTTGTACAGCCCTCCCTTTTCTCCTACCCCCCCATGCATGCTAATCTTAATACCCTTCTACTTCTCCCCCCCTCTTATCCCTCCCTACCCACCCATCCTCCCCAGTCCTTTCCCTTTGGTACCTGTTAGTCCATTCTTGAGTTCTGTGATTCTGCTGCTGTTTTGTTCCTTCAGTTTTTCCTTTGTTCTTATATTCCACAGATAAGTGAAATCATTTGGTATTTCTCTTTCTCTGCCTGGCTTGTTTCACTGAGCATAATACCCTCCAGCTCCATCCATGTTGCTGCAAATGGTTGGATTTGCCCTTTTCTTATGGCTGAGTAGTATTCCATTGTGTATATGTACCACATCTTCTTTATCCATTCATCTATTGATGGACATTTAGGTTGCTTCCAATTCTTGGCTATTGTAAATAGTGCTGCAATAAACATAGGGGTGCACTGATCTTTCTCAAACTTGATTGCTGCGTTCTTAGGGTAAATTCCTAGGAGTGGAATTCCTGGGTCAAATGGTAAGTCCGTTTTGAGCATTTTGATATACCTCCATACTGCTTTCCACAATGGTTGAACTAACTTACATTCCCACCAGCAGTGTAGGAGGGTTCCCCTTTCTCCACAGCCTCGCCAACATTTGTTGTTGTTTGTCTTTTGGATGGCAGCCATCCTTACTGGTGTGAGGTGATACCTCATTGTAGTTTTAATTTGCATCTCTCTGATAATTAGCGATGTGGAGCATCTTTTCATGTGTCTGTTGGCCATCTGTATTTCTTTTTTGGAGAACTGTCTGTTCAGTTCCTCTGCCCATTTTTTAATTGGGTTATTTGTTTTTTGTTTGTTGAGGCGTGTGAGCTCCTTATATATTCTGGATGTCAAGCCTTTATCGGATGTGTCATTTTCAAATATATTCTCCCATACTGTAGGGTTCCTTTTTGTTCTATTGATGGTGTCTTTGGCTGTACAGAAGCTTTTCAGCTTAATATAGTCCCACTTATTCATTTTTGCTGTTGTTTTCCTTGCCCGGGGAGATATGTACAAGAAGATGTCACTCATGTTTATGTCTAAGAGGTTTTTGCCTAAGTTTTCTTCCAAGAGTTTAATGGTTTCATGACTTACATTCAGGTCTTTGATCCATTTTGAATTTACTTTTGTATATGGGGTTAGACAATGGTCCAGTTTCATTCTCCTATACGTAGCTGTCCAGTTTTGCCAGCACCATCTGTTGAAGAGACTGTCATTTCGCCATTGTATGTGCATGGCTCCTTTATCAAATATTAATTGAACATATATGTTTCAGTTAATGTCTGGATTCTCTAGTCTGTTCCATTGGTCTGTGGCTCTGCTCTTGTGCCAGTACCAAATTGTCTTGATTACTATGGCTTTATAGTAGAGCTTGAAGTTGGGGAGTGAGAACCCCCTACTTTATTCTTCTTTCTCAGGATTGCTTTGGCTATTCGGGGTCTTTGGTGTTTCCATATGAATTTTTGAATTATTTGTTCCAGTTCATTGAAGAATGTTGCTGGTAGTTTCATCGGGATTGCATCAAATCTGTATATTGCTTTGGGCAGGATGGCCATTTTAACGATATTAATTCTTCCTAGCCACGAGCATGGGATGAGTTTCCATCTGTTAGTGTCCCCTTTAATTTCTCTTAAGAGTGACTTGTAGTTTTCAGAGTATAAGTCTTTCACTTCTTTGGTTAGGTTTATTCCTAGATATTTTATTTATTTTGATGCAATTGTGAATGGAGTTGTTTTCCTGATTTCTCTTTCTGTTGGTTCATTGTTAATGTATAGGAAAGCCACAGATTTCTGTGTGTTTTGTATCCTGCAACTTTGCTGTATTCTGATGTCAGTTCTAGTAGTTTTGGGGTGGAGTCTTTAGGGTTTTTTATGTACAGTATCATGTCATCTGCAAATAGTGACAGTTTAACTTCTTCTTTACCAATCTGGATTCCTTGTATTTCTTTGTTTTGTCTGATTGCCGTGGCTAGGACCTCCAGTACTATGTTAAATAACAGTGGAGAGAGTGGGCATCCCTGTCTAGTTCCCGATCTCAGAGGAAATGCTTTCAGCTTCTCGCTGTTCAATATAATGTTGGCTGTGGGTTTATCATAGATGGCCTTTATTATGTTGAGGTACTTGCCCTCTACTCCCATTTTGCTGAGAGTTTTTATCATGAATGAATGTTGAACTTTGTCAAATGCTTTTTCAGCATCTATGGAGATGATCATGTGGTTTTTGTCTTTCTTTTTGTTGATGTGGTGGGTGATGTTGATGGATTTTTGAATATTGTACCATCCTTGCATCCCGGGGATGAATCCCACTTGGTCATGGTGTATGATCCTTTTGATGTATTTTTGAATTCGGTTTGCTAATATTTTGTTGAGTATTTTTGCATCTACGTTCATCAGGGATATTGGTCTGTAGTTTTCTTTTTTGGTGGGGTCTTTGCCTGGTTTTGGTATTAGGGTGATGTTAGCTTCATAGAATGAGTTTGGGAGTATCCCCTCCTCCTCCATTTTTTGGAAAACTCTAAGGAGAATAGGTATTATGTCTTCCCTGTATTTGTGATAAAATTCCGAGGTAAATCCATCTGGCCCGGGGGTTTTGTTCTTTGGTAGTTTTTTGATTACAGCTTCAATTTCGTTGCTGGTAATTGGTCTGTTTAGATTTTCTATTTCTTTCTGGGTCAATCGTGGAAGGTTGTATTTTTCTAGGAAGTTGTCCATTTCTCCTAGGTTTCCCAGCTTGTTAGCATATAGGTTTTCATAGTATTCTCTAATAATTCTTTGTATTTCTGTGGGGTCCATCGTGATTTTTCCTTTCTCGTTTCTGATACTGTTGATTTGTGTTGACTCTCTTTTCTTCTTAATAAGTCTGGCTAGAGGCTTATCTATTTTGTTTATTTTCTCGAAGAACCAGCTCTTGGTTTCATTGATTTTTGCTATTGTTTTATTCTTCTCAATTTTATTTATTTCTTCTCTGATCTTTATTATGTCCCTCCTTCTGCTGACCTTAGGCCTCATTTGTTCTTTTTTTTCCAATTTCGATAATTGTGACATTAGACCACTCATTTGGGATTGTTCTTCCTTTTTTAAATATGCTTGGATTGCTATATACTTTCCTCTTAAGACTGCTTTTGCTGCGTCCCACAGAAGTTGGGGCTTAGTGTTGTTGTTGTCGTTTGTTTCCATATATTGCTGGATCTCCATTTTCATTTGGTCATTGATCCATTGATTATTTAGGAGCGTGTTGTTAAGCCTCCATGTGTTTGTGAGCCTCTTTGCTTTCTTTGTACAGTTTATTTCTAGTTTTATGCCTTTGTGGTCTGAAAAGTTGGTTGGTAGAATTTCAATCTTTTGGAATTTACTGAGGCTCTTTTTGTGGCCTAGTATGTGGTCTATTCTGGAGAATGCTCCATGTGCACTTGAGAAGAATGTGTATCCTGTTGCTTTTGGATGTAGAGTTCTATAGATGTCTATTAGGTCCATCTGCTCTACTGTGTTGTTCAGTGCTTCCATGTCCTTACTTATTTTCTGCCCAGTGGATCTATCCTTTGGGGTGAGTGGTGTGTTGAAGTCTCCTAGAATGAATGCATTGCAGTCTATTTCCCTCTTTAGTTCTGTTAGTATTTGTTTCACATATGCTGGTGCTCCTGTGTTGGGTGCATATATATTTAGAATGGTTATATCCTCTTGTTGGACTGAGCCCTTTGTCATTATGTAGTGTCCTGCTTTATCTCTTGTTACTTTCTTTGTTTTGAAGTCTATTTTGTCTGATATTAGTACTGCAACCCCTGCTTTCTTCTTGCTGTTGTTTGCTTGAAATATGTTTTTCCATCCCTTCACTTTTAGTCTGTACATGTCTTTGGGTTTGAGGTGAGTTTCTTGTAAGCAGCATATAGATGGGTCTTGCTTTTTTATCCATTCTATTACTCTGTGTCTTTTGATTGGTGCATTCAACCCATTAACATTTAGGGTGACTATTGAAAGATATGTACTTATTGCCATTGCGGGCTTTAAATTCGTGGTTACCAAAGGTTCAAGGTTAGCCTCTTTAGTATCTTACTATCTAACTTAGCTCGCTTATTGAGCTGTTATATACACTGTCTGGAGATTCTTTTCTTCTCTCCCTTCTTATTCCTCCTCCTCGATTCTTCATATGTTGGGTGTTTTGTGCTGTGCTCTTTCTAGGAGTGCTCCCATCTAGAGCAGTCCCTGTAAGATGTCCTGTAGAGGTGGTTTGTGGGAAGCAAATTCCCTCAGCTTTTGTTTGTCTGGGAATTGTTTAATCCCACCGTCATATTTGAATGATAGTCGTGCTGGATACAGTATCCTTGGTTCAAGGCCCTTCTGTTTCATTGTATTAAATATATCATGCCATTCTCTTCTGGCCTGTAGGGTTTCTGTCGAGAAGTCTGATGTTAGCCTGATGGGTTTTCCTTTATAGGTGACCTTTTTCTCTCTAGCTGCCTTTAACACTCTTTCCTTGTCCTTGATCTTTGCCATTTTAATTATTATGTGTCTTGGTGTTGCCCTTCTTGGATCCTTTCTGTTGGGGGTTCTGTGTATTTCCGTGGTCTGTTCGATTATTTCCTCCCCCAGTTTGGGGAAGTTTTCAGCAATTATTTCTTCTAAGATACTTTCCATCTCTTTTCCTCTCTGTTCTTCTTCTGGAATCCCTATAATAAGGATATTGTTCCTTTTGGATTGGTCACACAGTTCTCTTAACATTGTTTCATTCCTGGAGATCCTTTTATCTCTCTCTATGTCAGCTTCTATGCGTTCCTGCTCTCTGGTTTCAATTCCATTAATGGCCTCTTGCATCCTATCCATTCTGCTTATAAACTGTTCCAGAGTTTGTTTCATTTCTGCAATCTCCTTTCTGGCATCTGTGATCTCCCTCCGGACTTCATCCCATTTCTCTTGCGTATTTCTCTGCATCTCTGTCAGCATGTTTATGATTCTTATTTTGAATTCTTTTTTAGGGAGACTGGTTAGGTCTGTCTCCTTCTCTGGTGTTGTCTCTCTGATCTTTGTCTGCCTGTAGCTTTGCCTTTTCGTGGTGATAGGAATAGTTTGCAGAGCTGGGACGAGTGACGGCTGGAAGAACTTCCCTTCTTGTTGGTTTGTGGCCCTCCTCTCCTGGGAGAACAGCGACCTCTAGTGGCTTGTGCTGCGCAGCTGCGCGCAGACAGGGTTTCTGCTTCCTGCCCGGCTGCTATGGAGTTAATCTCCGCTGTTGCTGTGGGCGTGGCCTGGCTCGGGCAGCTACTCCAAAATGGTGGAGTCGCGTTGGAGCAGGAGCTGCTGGGAGGCTGTTTATCTCCGTAAGGGGCCTCCCTGCTCCCTGCAGCCCAGGGGTTAGGGTGCCCAGAGATCCCCGGATTCCCTACCTCTGGATTCATTGTCCCACCCTGCCCCTTTAAGACTTCCAAAAAGCACCCACCAAAACAAAACAACGACCACAAAAAAAAAAAATTTAAATTAAAAAAAGAAAAAAAATTTTTTTAATAATAAAAAAAAAAAAGGTGGCTGCTCGTTTTTCTTTATTCTCCGGCACCAGCCTCAGGCATCTGCTCACCAGTCTTACTGCCCTGTTTCCCTAGTATTGGGGTCCTTATCCCTTTAAGACTTCCTAAAAACGCTCGCCAAAACAAAACAGCAAAAAAAAAAAAAAAAGGTCGCTCGCTTTTCTGGTGTTCTCCGGCGCCCGGCCTCCAGTGCCCGCTCACTGTTCTTGCTGCCCTGTTTTCCTAGTATCCAGATCCCTGCACTCTGGCCCCGATGGCTGGGGCTGGGTGTTCGGCAGCCCTGTGCTCCGTCTCCCTCCCGCTCTGCCTATTCTTCTCCTGCCGGGAGTTGGGGGGATGGGCGCTCGGCTCCCGCCGGGCCGGGGCTTGTATCTTACCCCCTTCGCGAGGTGCTGGGTTCTCTCAGGTGCGGATGTGGTCTGTATATTGTCCTGTGTCCTCTGGTCTTTATTCTACGAAGGGTTGTCTTTGTTACATTTTCATAGATATATGTGGTTTTGGGAGGAGATTTCCGCTGCTCTTCTCACACCACCCTCCTCCTCCCTTATCTTCTTTTGCTTCGTTTCTTAATTAGGAGTCCATAGCTTCTTATAAATGCAATCAATCAACACATTCCCCTGACTAGATGAGCTCCCTTACACACCATTATGGCACACTGGAACCAAGCACTAGACTCTTAGGTAATGTTAGTTATGGCAAATATGTTGGCTAACAAATGTTATTGCACCCATAATATGCCACAGTGCGATGGGAGCCCTTTGATGGCTAAGGCGATGGCAGGAACCACTCGTCCCCTACAAATACTCACTTTACTTCTTCATCCATAGAATCCTGATGTTTTATTAGTTACGATGTTGCTAGATAAAATCACACACCTTCCCCAGATTTCTGCAGCTTGGGGTCAGAACATACTGTGTTCTGATCAAGTGAAGTCTACACTATAAGACAAACGAACAAACCAGAAACAGACTCATAAAAAACTGGTGGTTGCCGTGGAGGGATTAGGGAAAGGGGAGAAACAGGTGAAGGGAATAAAGAAATATAAACCTCAATTATAAAATAATAGTCGTGGGGATGAAGTACAGCACAGGGAATACAGTCAGTAATATTGTAGTATCTTTGTGTGGTGGCAGCTGGGAACTGTGCTTATCATGGGGAGCATTTCATGATGTTTCAATAATTGTGGAATCGTTATGTTGTGCATCTGAAACCAATATAATATTGCATATCCACTATACTCAACAACAACAAAAAAGAGCACATGCACACACATACACAAAGTGGCCAAGATAGAAAAAAGGAAAAAAAAAGATGTAAGTATCCGGAGTGATTTATCATCCTTTCCTATTCAATAGAATTTTCTATTTTTTCTAATAACCCAAAATGTTGACAGCTAGGCTCCCTGGTACTACTTATCAAGGGTCATAAGTCCTACATTTGTATTACAGGTAGAGGAAAAAGATCATTATCACACTGTTCTTCTATGGCCTTTTAACAGAGGGCCAGGCTTACCTGGCATCTGAAGTCATGTCTGTTTACTCAGGTATTTTAGGCACAAAAAAATGAAAAACAGGATGAAAGGACCTGAAAGGTTAGTTTTTGTTCACATATCATCTTTTAATAAGTATGAAGCCATGTATCACTTAAGTTTTTATTGGAGTATAATGTACATAAAAGGTTATAAATATATATTGTAAGTGTTCAGCTTGATACATTTTCAGAAAACTGATACACTCTTATAACCAACAGCCAAATCAAGAAACAGAACATTACCAACAATTCACAGCTCCCTTTATGACCTTAATGGTTCTGTTCCATGGGTAACACTGTCCTGACCATACTGTTATTTAGTGCAGGCTGCTACAGTAAAGATTTCTTATGTCTGCTTTTGGACTTCATAGAAATGACATGTTCATTGGCCACTGAATGTCTTCTTTCATGAAGTGCCTACTTAAGACTTTTCCTTTTATATCAGTTTGTTTTCTTGTTGATTTGAGCATCTTTTTTTAATCAAAACAAGCCTTTTGATGATAATAATTGCTGCAAATATCTTTGCAAATAGAAAGGCTACCCTTTCAACTCTTGAAATAACAATTTTCATGGCAGTTTTAGAATGGTCCAATTTTGGTGCTTAGATATTCTTGTATCCTATTTAAGAAAAGTTTATCTAACACAAAATAATGAAAATTTTGTTTTCTTCTACAAGCTTTCTATTTTATTCTTACATTCAGATCTACACTCTATCTGAACTGCTACTGACACATGATATAAAGGTGAAGATGCATTTTTTCCGTAAGACGAATTATTGGATGCCATTTATTAAAATATCCTTTATCCTTGGCAGATAGTGCCAATGTTTTCCAATTTTTATTGTAACACTGCTTTATTAATTTTATCTTCTATCTCCATCTACTCATCTCATTCTTTCAATATTTGTCTCTACTTTCAGATTTTTTTGCTAGATGTTTGACAGTCACCACTTACTACATTGATGATGCAGTTTTCCACACTTTTTTTATGATCACTAAAATAAATTATTTTCAGAAGTTTTCTCCTCTTGTATGTCCTGGGGATATTTCTTCCCCATACTCTATGTGTATACAATTGTTTATTAGTTTCTTATCTCATTATCTACTTCTGGTGGCATGTTAACTTGAAAATCATTTTGTGTGTTGCCCATTCCAAGCAACTGTGGAAGAATGAATCAGATATTCTCCTAACTTTGGAATCAGTCTCTCAGACATGCTTAACAGGTAGAGTCTGTGAAACAGTAGAATCCTCAAGGTGCACTGTTAAGTGCCCTCCTGATTTAACCTATATTACTTGTGTGAAATAAAAGTCAATAGATAAAGTGTGTCAATGGAGCTCAGACTTCTTAAATGCTGTTATGTTTCTTGTGAGTCATCCACTGATAGTAAATCTCTAATGGCAGAACTGGTAGTAAAACTAATGACAATTGTGTTAAAAACTACCAATTAATTTTTCAATTTATGGAAATAAATTTAGCAATATATTTTAAAGTAGAAACATTCAGTGTTAAGACAGCACATAATTTTTTGTTTTTGATTGGTAGAGGATTATTTCTGAACAGGGATGAAAAAGACAGGCATATAAGAAAAGCCTTTTTTAAATTTGTTGACTGGTTTAGGGTTGGCAGGCACTGAATTTCCTGGGGGTATAGCATTGCTTAATTGTCATATGTCCCTGTTACACCTTCATTGGCTTAGTTATGGCAATGGATTGTTTGTGAGTATAACTGATGTCTACAAGACATTTTTTCTGTTTCCTTTTTTATAGTTGACAGAAACCCTTGCCCCTTTCCAGGGGATTCTAGCTAAATGCCATTCTAACCTTGCAAAATTTTTGGTGCCAACAACCTCAAATATATTAAGAATTTTAATAGAAAAAGAAGTTTATACCACTTGGCATGATCTATGAAGATGTCATAGAGAATTTTGAATTGGAATGAATTGAAGTTTCACAGGAAGAGCTTAACAAAATACTTTAGGACAAAATAATGATAGGCAATCACTAATTTCACTTCACTAATTTTATTTTAATATCATTTCACTATAATGATTGGAAATAGAAATCAAGAGAGAAAGGAAAGGATACAGGAAAGAAGAAAAAATAGGAAGGGAGGAATTAATGAGTACGTGAATAAATAAAGATTTGGAATATATCCCTCTCTTCATTATGTCTCCATGTGATATTCTTGGGCTCTCTCTTATTTTTTTATAGAAGATATAACTCATACCCTTATTACTTTATTGTATTCTTGTATCCCTAACGTTTGTTAGTAAAATTTTCAGGCATGAATGTTTATTTATTCAATAAATATTTATTGGGCACCTGCTATTTGTTGGGTACTATGCTAGTTACAGAAGATAC
The DNA here is from genome assembly GCF_030020395.1 of Manis pentadactyla. Classification (NCBI taxonomy): domain Eukaryota; kingdom Metazoa; phylum Chordata; class Mammalia; order Pholidota; family Manidae; genus Manis; species Manis pentadactyla. Next base: position 76,604,588 of record NC_080029.1, read on the forward strand.
TTCAGAAAACAAAACAAAGCAAAATATGTATCAGTACTTTGTGTTTTTAAATATCGTGAGGCAGAGGATGGTCTTAGAATGAAAGGAAAGTAAGATCAAAAGCTGTGAAAAGGAGGAAATGAGTGGAAAAAGTGACTGGAGGGATCTGGAAAGAGATATGGTAATCTTTGGAAACCACTCCTAGCACCTCCCACTGTACTTTCTAGGACTTGAATACAAATATCTGCTCCATCATCTCTCACACATGGAATCAAAACAATTTCCACAATATTATAATCATAGCAATTTACATTTATGTACACATCCTATGTACCAGGAAAATTTTTCTCAGTGTTTTTGAAGGTCCAGGAATATGATGTGAATGTGCACACTCATATCAAGGACCAGATATAGCCATGGGCTTTCACTTTTGCTCTGCCTGAGTCTTTTATGTATGTTGTTGCTTAAGGAATATCAAAAAAGTGATAAAGACTCTAAAGATTTGGGACTTCTAGACAAATAAAAATAAATTAAGATTTGCTTAATTTTTGTTTATTTCCCAAAAAACCCATAAAACTTCTTCATCACAAATATGCATTCTCTAGACTAGCAGCAAAAAATATTTCATTCTCAGAGAAAGAGCAATTTTTTTCTGGTAAGTGGAACAACTATAAAAGTATGTGTTAAAGAGTTTGGACTTGCTCTTGAGTCCAAATGAAAGAAGCTTTTGGGACAAGCAGAATTATTTTTGTTTTCTTTACCTATTATACTGAGGCTTACACACTGAAACCAACATTCTATTGACATCAGGAAAAGCCATGACAAATTGTTAGTACTTCTTCATTGTATTGTTATGTTAAATTTATGATTCTTAGTCTCATAATTCTTCTCAGACACATCAGCAAATGATGTGCTGAGTTCTTTGACCTCTCTCCCTTCATCCTTTCTTTTCCTTATGCATCTTATCCTTTTTTTCTTCTCTTCATTTTCCTTCTTTCTTCTTTCTTATTTTCTTCTTCCAGATAGCTCTAGATTTGCTTTGATGGATGCTGCTTCCCTCCCCCACCCCAGGGAGATACTGTACAGGTGCAGCCCCATCTGCCCCAGCGTGCGTTTCTCAGGATGCAGTAGTACACAGCGGCGTCTCTCAGGGTAACCCTGTGCAGGGTCAAGGTACTGGACTTCCTGTCTGCTGCGATGGTCAGAGAGGCCATGCTCTTAATCACAGTGTCTCTTAAGCCGTGAATTATATACTGTGGACTCTGATTGAAATTTTGCCGATACCAGTGCACATACTCATTTCCACCAATGGTAGAGTGGTTACAGTGCAGGTTTACATCTTCACCTTCAGCATGATCCTGGAAGTTGGTCTGGGTGGTCTTAGCATTAGTCATAATCCCTGAGGGGTCAAGAAAATCAAATTAGCTCCTGACTACAAATCAGTGTAACTCTATGGATCAAGGGTACAACACTCCCTTACCAATCTGGTCCTACCCCCTACTCCAGTGTTTTTATTTGTATCCTGCTAGAATGCAAAAATATCATTGGTGTTCATCATAGAGAGCAAAAATATATGCCAAGAATGAGAAACTTCATAGGCTCTACTCTGTGGGTCTTTGGCTCAATAAACCCAGAGATTCCTTACAACCTGGATACTGCTAAGGGCTCTTCTTGAACCATGGCTATGACTTCACCTGAAATGGAGAGGTTTGTGCTCCCTAGGCAAATGCATAGATCAGTTCTTAATTCCATTCATAGCATGCTGGATAAAGCACAAGGAGAGGAATAGGAATCAAATAATCCATCAGGTCCTTTGGTCTCAAAGTCATGCCTTAGTAGGCACAAACACTTACCCAAGATCAGAAACACACTTACTCCAATCACCAGCCCCATACTTCAAGGACAAACTAGGATCATGGACCAGAGCTCAGGCTTTGTGTCTTATCCTAGGCTTAAAGAGTCTCCAGAAAACAAAAGCAACAGCTACTGTAAAAGCTACAAGTGCAGCGACCACTGTGCTGTCACCAAGATCTTCTCAGCCAATGATAGAGCAGTTCTCTCCTTGTTTGAGTCATGTCCCCCAAATCAGGTGAGAATATCAACCAGACATCCCCAACCCACTGCAATCATTTGTGAGGTTTAAAGTTTGTCTCTGGATAAGAAAAATCAGTCTCAAGGATGTGTCTATCTAGAATCTTTCTTCTGTCATTTCTTCCTCCATGTACCAAATAAATTGGCAAATGATCCGTGGAGCTTATGGAAAGTATCATTTAATCCCAGAAAACAGTACCAAACTCTGTGCTGTACAGTATGAAAATTCCCATCCACATTCCAGAAAATCCAGATGAGATTCCAAAGTAAGCAGTGATGTGCTCATGGGGACAGGAGAAATTACTAACATTGAGACTGAACCTAAACCTCTTGGAGCTCAGGTTTCCTATAAAGGACCTATGCATCTACTGTCATCTAGCTAGACATTTCTCAATGCATCTATTCTTCAAAGAGTAATCGATGACATGAATGGTGTTCACTCTCATGCTCCTTGAACAAATGTCCTTAATACTCATCTCTACACCATGCTTTAGTGCTGTGCACCAAGGACACTGAGGCAGGAGGAAGAGACAGAAGGGAAAGAAAACAAGGCAGCAGAAGTGGGGGTGGCAGAAAAGTTTAGAAAAGGCAAGATAAAAGAAGCATATATAAGGAAAAGAGAAGGTAAGGGATAATCATGGAAGGGTAACAGAGAAAGTGTTTAGGGAGGCTTAGGCTACTGGGCTAAGGGCCCTGAATCCTTGACCACACACACTCAACAAGAATTATAAAGTACATTTATCTAAAGAGTGTAAAAGTATGTCATTTTTCCTATTTTCTGTGGCATGTCAGTGGAAAACATAAGCTTACCAACCCTTCTCTCAGAAAGGAACTGTAAGTTGACAGATGAAGCAGCCCCCTCTTGTGACTGAATGAATGAACTGCATAACTAAAACTCCCAAAAATCAGCCCCATGATCTTTAGAAAGACTTTCTTAAAAGTTAAAGGTGGGAATCTTAGTTGTAATACGTGCTACTCGTCGTTGTTTTCTCCAAACACTCCAAAAACTCCAAGGAAAGTTTTCATTGTTTTTTATTCCTTTTTTCAGTAATATTTCCCATTAAGATATTCAGTTGTTGGTGTCCCTTCAATTTTCCTTTTCTCTCTAACCTTCCCTTATATAAAGCTGGTTCAAAAGCCTATGTTAGCCAATGTTTATGAGAGGCTGGTACAGACTGGGAACTCAAGAGTTACCTATTTCCTGAATGAGAAGATAAGGTATTATTCACGAACTTAGTGGGAGAAGGTATGCTGAGCAACTCTTTACATTCTAAATATAATCTTTCAATTTTATGGAAAACATTTTAATCAAAAGACTCCAAGGGTTAGATCTGTGGGTGAAGTTCAACAATAGACAATAAACTTCCCAAACTTATGTGGCGAAAACCAGACTATGAAGATATGGGAGTAAGTGTTCTACTTCATTCATTTAACAAGTATACATTGGGAGCCTCTTCTATACCAAATCACACATACATGCACACATGGACATAAGCCAATAACACTGCTGGTGAAAATATAAGAACAGATAAAAACTGAAATACTTAAGGCCAGAAGAAAAGTAATTAACAATAACTTTTTTGTTTGTTTTTTTAGAAGACAGTAGAGGCCACTAAAAGTTAGCATTTTAAATAATATTGAAAAACAAAAAATATTCTGCATGACTCTGGAGAATTTAAAAATATGTTTGTCCAGTCTATCGGATTTTTTCCATCTTGAATTTTGGGAGGTCATATTATCTCTAGGGTCATATGATGAAAACCAAAACAATCTACTTACTTTACTTTAAAAAGCAAACAAACAAGAGTATTTAGTAAAACGCTAAGACATTTGCATGATGAATACACTCAACAATCCAGAATTAGAAGAGAAATTCCTGAATCTGATAAAAGGTATCTTTGAAAATAACCAAAGTCAATATTATTCCCCCTAAGGTCAATAACAAGACAAAGGAATGCTCTATCACTACTTCTATTTGCTATCATACTGAAGATACTGGAATCAAGCCAGGAAAAGGAAATTAATTATAGAAAGTTTGGAAAGGAAGAGGTAAAACAACTTTTATTCATAGAGTATACATTTGTGCATACAGAAAATACAAAGGATCTGTAGACAAACCACAAGAACTAGAACTAATAGGTGAGTCAAGCAAAGTCAATAAACAAAAAGTCAATTTTACTTCTAGATTCTATCTAAAAGCATTGGAAAATAAAATTAAAATGCTATTTATCAAATAACATGGGAATGAATTTACTAGTATCAAATAACATGGGAATGAATTTACTAGAGGTATGCAAATCATCTAGAATAAAAACTCCAACACATTAATGAAAGGAATTAGAGAGGACCTGCATAAGTGAGGAGGATATAATGTGGATCAGAAGACTCCATATGTTAAGATGTCAGTTGTTCTACATTGACCCATAAATTCAATACAAACCCAATCAAATTATTAACAGCCTTTTACAGTAGAAGTTGAGAAGCTAATTCTAAAAATTCTGTACAAAGATCTAGAATAAGCATTGAAAAAGAAGAAAGTTTTATTTGCATTTCCAGGTTTTATAATTTATATGAAACCCTAGTAATTAAGACAGAATGGTCTATTAGTATGACGGTAAAACTTAATACTAATATTGAGTATGAAGGTCAATAAACTCAAAATAGACCCATACACATACACTACTGATTGATTTTCTTCAAAGGTACCTATATAATTCAATGAAGAAAAAGATAATATTTTTAGGGTAAGTGCTGGAGCAACTGACTGCTTGTATTTTTAAAAAATGCCTTGACCCCTCCTTTGCATCATACAAAAATTTAATTCCAAATGGATAAGAGCTTTAAGCATGATAGATTAAATTATAAAGATTCTAAAAGAAAACAGGAGAATTTCTATATAACCTTGGGAGTGGGCAGAGATATCTTTAAAAGTAACAGACCAAAAAAAAAAAAAAAAAAGCAACCAGGAAGAGGAGGGGGAAAACTGATGGGAGGCAAGGCAGAAACCTCCTCCCAACACACAGCAAGGAAGCAACTACAGCAGATACAACTAAATCTGAAAATGACCTGAAGACTGCAGAACAGACCACCCACACCTGGTGAAGAAGAGAAGACCACACAGAGAATGGTAAGTGGCAGAACCGTGATTGAGCAGGATCCAAGCCCATCTCTCATCCAGGCCCACAAGTGGGAGGAAGAGGAGCAGAGCAGAGAGGGAGTGGGCACTGAGGAACTCTGCCCACCTGGCCCTGGAGATCTGCCCTGGGAACATGACTCGACATTGCATTGGATTCTGGTGATTAGCAGGGCTGGACACCAGGGAGAGTTGGAGCACTCTGGGAGTCTGAGACTCCAGACACTTGTGGAGGATAGGCATGCTCCACAGGTCCCAGGGACCCAAAACAAAGGCAGCAGTTTGAAAGATGCCAATGGTGGGAAGGGTGCCAGAGGGGCAAAGGTTGGATGGGCTCTCTCCACAGGAGAAAGGGCAAGTAGATGACACTTCCCCAACCCTCCCTCAGCCCAGAAGGCCAGGCAGCCCAGTGTCAGACATTGCTGTCTAGCAGGCAAAAGGAGGCTTTCCCAGCTTTCACACTCCTGTCTCAGCCCAATTAGAGAGGTGTCTGCAGGAGCCAGTTCTGAGTGCTCCTTCCTCCCCATGGCAGCCCCGCCACTGCTAGGGACCGTGACAGCAATATGACTCAATGCCATCCTGCTTCAACCCTTCCCTCCCCCTGTAGCCCAGCAGCCCCACCATTCTGCAGAGCAGGCAGAGGGTGGCCCCACCTGCAAAAAATCCAAGCAGAGGATCTGCCACTCTGAACACAAAGGATGCCAGCAGACAGAAAGAAAAGCAGCCCTGCCCATTGCCCACCAACAGCAACTGGGGCTTTACTGCAAAGGAGAGCCAGGCACTGGAGAGGAAAGATTCTTGAGTTTCAGACCACCACAGGATGCCTTCTTCATGAAGCCATCACTCTCTAGACCAGAAAGTATAACAGATCCACCTAATACAAAGGAAGAAACACAGAAACCCTGACAAAATGAAGAGGAAGAGGAGTATGTTCCAAATAAAACTACAGGATAAGACACCAGAAAGAGGGCTAAATGAAACAGAGATCACTGATTTTCTTGATAAAGATTTCAAAATAACAATCATAAATATGCTTGCTGATCTGAAGAAAAGTATTAATGATCTCAGGGAGAACTTCAAAAAAGAAATATAAAATCTGAAAAAGAACCACTCAGAGCAGAAGAATAAAGAGACTGAAATGAAATACACAGAAGAGGGAATAAATAATAAATTGCTACAAGAAAGGAGACAATCAATGAGATGGAAATTAGAGAGCAGGAAAAAAATGAAGCTGAGGAATAGAGAGAAAAAAGAATCTTAAGAATGAAAGAATGCTAACAGAGCTGTGTGACACTACAAATGAAACAGTATTTGCATAATAGGAGTTCTGTAAGAAGAGGAATAGAAACCATCTTTGAAGAAAAATTGTTGAAAACTTCCCTAATCTGGGGAAAGAAATAGACACTCAGGTAATGGAAGTGCAGAGAGCCTCTAACAAAAGGAATACCAGGAAGGCAACACCAAGACATGTAATAATTAAAATGACAAAGACTAAGGGGAAGGAGAGAGTACTGAAAGCAGCCAAAGAGAGAAAAAAGATTACTTATAAGGAACACCTCATCAGGCTATCAGCAGACTTCTCAGCAGAAACTTTACAGGCCAGAAGATTGTGGCATGAAATATTTAATGTATTGAAACAGAAGGACCTTCAACCAAGAATCTTTTACCAGCATGATTATCATGCAAATTTGAAGCAGAGATTAAACAATTTCTAGATAAACAAAAACAAGGCTCAAAGATTTTATAATCACTACACTAGCATTATAGGGTATGTTAAAAGGACTGCTGTAGATGGAAATGTTCCTAAGGCTAAATAGCTTTCAACAGTGAAAATAAACCCATAGTAAACATATTACAACAATTACTTCCCAAGCAAGTATGAAATTATAACAAAACAAAAGTAGTAAAAACAACTATACACAAAATCAGTCAAGGGATACACAAAAAAATGTAGATTATGATATCTAATATAAAAAGTATAGAGGAAGAAGAAGAAAAAAGTCATTTTAAATTATGTTTGAAATAGAGTAATCATTAACTTAATATAGACTGTTATATAGTCAGGAAGCTATCCTTGAGCCTTATGGTAAACACAAATCTAAAGCCTATTAACAGATACAAAAAAAATTTAAAAATAGAAATCCAATAACAACACAAAAGAAAACCATGAAATAACAAGAGAAGAGAATAAGAGAGGAAGAAAGGAACAGAGAGGAACTATAAAAGCAACCAGGAAATGATTAATAAAATGGCAATAAGTAGATGCCTATCAAGAAATACCTTAAATGTAAACTGACTGAATATACCAATCAAAGGACACAGAGTGGCAGAATGAATAAAGAAACAAGACTCATCTATATGCTGCCTACAAGAGACTCATTTCAGACCTAAAGATATACACAGACTGAAAGTGAAGAGAATAGTACAGATATTTCATGCAAATGAAAAGGAGAGAAAAGCAAGAGTAGCTGTACTTATATCAGACAAAATAGATATCAAAAGAAAGAAAATAACAAGAGACAAAGAAGGACATTACATAAGAATAAAGGGATCAACCCAACAAGAGGATATAACCATTATAAATATCCATGGGTCTAACATAGGAGCACCTAAATATGTAAAACAAATACTAACAGAATTAAAGGGTGAAATAGACTGCAACTGATTAATTTTAGGAGACTTTAACACACCACCCACATCAATAAGCAGATTAAACAGACAGAAAATAAATAAGGAAACAGAGGCACTGAACAATAAATTAGAGCAGATGGACTTAATAAATATCTACAGAACATTCCACCCAAAAGCAGCAGAACACACATTTTCCTCAAGTATACACGGAATTTTCTCCAGAATAGATCACATACTAGGCCACAAAAACATATTCAATAAATTCAAAAAGATTTAAATTGTATTGAGCAACTTTTCAGACCACAATGGTATGAAACTAGAAATAAATTACACAAAGAAAAAAAAAACTACAAACACATGGAGGCTAAACACACTTCCAAATAATCAATGGATCAATGAACAAATTAAAATGGAAATTAAGCTGTACATGGAGACAAATGAAAACAAAAACACAACAGTCCAAAATTTGTGGGAATCCGCAAAAGTGGTTCTAAGGGGCAAGTACATAGCAATACAGGCCTACCTCAAGAAACAAGAACAATCCCAAATAAACAATCTAAACTTGCAATTAAAGAGACTTGAAAAAGAACGTGAAACCCAAAGTTAGTAGAAGGCAGGACATAATGAAGATCAGAGCAGAAATAAATAAAATACAGAAGAATAAAACAACAGAAAAAAATCAGTGAAACCAGAAGCTGGTTTTATGAGAAGATAAAGAAAATACACAAATGTCTAGCACACTTATCAAGAAAGAAAAAAGAGTACACAAATAAAGCTAGAAATGAAGAAAAAATAGTCACAACAGATATCACAGAATACAAAGAATTATTAGAGAATTCTATGAAAAATTATATGCCAATAAGTTGGATAACCTAGAAGAAATGGACAACTTTGTTGAAAAATACAACCTTCCAAGACTGACCAAAGAAGAAATAGAAAATCTGAACAGACAAATCACCAGCAATGAAAGTGAACTGGTAATCGAAAAACTCCCAACAAACAAAAGTCCAAGACCACAAGTCTTCACAGCTGAGTTCTACCAAGAATTTACAAAAGAGCTAATACCCATCCTTCTTAAAGTATTCAAAAAGGTGGAAGAGGAGGAAATACCTCCAAATTCATTCTATGAGGCCAGCATCACTCTAATACCAAAACCAGACAAATATACTACAAAAAATGAAAATTACAGACAAATATCTCTGACGGACATAGATGCAAAAATCCTCAACAAAATATGAGCAAACCAAATTCAAAAGTACATCAAAAGGATAATCCATCACAACCAAGTGTGATTTAGTCCAGGGATGCAAGGATGGTACAATAAATCAATCAATGTCATAAATCACATTAACAAAAAGAAGGATAAAAACTACATGATCATCTCAACAGATGCTTAAAAAACATTTAACAAATTCACCATCCACTTGTGATGAAAACTCTCAACACAATGGGAATAGAGGGAGCATACCTTAAAATAATAAAGGCCATATAACACAAATGCACAGCTAACATCATACTCAATGGCAAAAAGCTGAAAGCTTTTCCTCTAAGCTCAGGAACAAGACAAGGATGTCCACTTTTACCACTTTTATTAAACATAGTACTAGAGGGCCTAGCCATGGCAATCAGACAAGATAAAGATATAAAAGACACCCAAATTGTAAGGAAGAAGTAAAACTGTCACTATTTGCAAATGACATGATATTATATGATAAAAAACTCTAAATACTCCAACAAAAAACTATTCGAACTAATAACTACATTCAGCAGAGTTGCAGGATACAAAATTAATACACAGAAATCTGTTGCATTCCAATATACTAACAATGAATTAGCAGAAAAAGAAATCAGGAAAACAATTCCAATTATAATTGCATCAAAAAGAATAAACTACCTAGGAACAAACCTAGCCAAGGAAGTGAAAGACCTTTACTGTGAAAACTATAAGACCCTCATAAGAGAAATGAAAGAAGTCACCAATAAATGAAAATTTATCCCATGTTCATGGATAGAAAGATTTAATATTGTCAAAATGGCCATCCTGCCCAAAACTATTTACAGATTCAATGCAATCCCTATCAAAATATGAATGGCATTTTTCAATGAACTAGAACAAATAATTCATAAAATACATATGGAACCACAAAAGAACCTGAAAAGCCAAAGCAATCCTGAGAAAGAACAAAACTGGGGGTATTACACTCCCTGACTTCAAGTTATACTACAAAGCTACAGTAATCAAAACAGTATGGTACTGGCACAAGAACAGACCCATAGAACAATGGAACAGAATGGAGAGCCCAGAAATAAACCCACACATATATGGTCAATTGATATATGATCAAGGAGCTCTGAATATACAGTGGGGAAAAGACAGCATCTTCAGTAACTGGTGTTGGGAAAACTGGACATCTATATGCAAGAGAATGAAACTGGATTATTGTTAACTCCATACATAGTAGCAAACTCAAAATGGATCCAAGATGTAAGACATGAAACCATAAAACTCTTAGAAGAAGTCATAGGTAAAAATCTCTTGAATATAAGCATAAGCAATTTTTTTCTGGACACATCTCCCTGGGAAACAGAAACAAAATAAAAATGAACAAGTGGGACTACATCAAATTAAAAAGCTTCTGTACAGCAAAGGACACCATCAGCAGAACAAAATGGTAATCTACAGTATGGGAGAATATATTTATAAACCATTTATCCAATAAGGGTTAACATCCAAAATATATAAAGACCTCATATAATCAACACCAAATAAACCCAAATACATCAATTAAAAAATGGCCAGAGGACATGAACAGACATTTCTCCAATGAAGAAGTACATATATCAACAGGTATATGAAAAGATGCTCTATATTGCTAATCATCAGGGAAATACAAATCAAAACCATGATGAGATATCACCTCACACCAGTTAGAATGACCACCATCCAAAAGAAAAGAAATAGCAAGTATTGGCAAGGGTGCAGAGAAATGGGTTGGAGAGAACTGTTGGCTGGAATATAAATTGGTACAACTATATAGAAAGCAATATGGAGGTTCCTAAAAAAAAATACCACATGACCCAGTAATTCCACTTCTAGGAATTTACCCAAAGAAAACAAAATCCTTAATTTAAAAAGATATATGCATCCCTGTGTTTATTGCTGCATTATTTACAATAGCCAAGTTATAGGAACAAACAACCAAAGTGTCCATCAATAGATGAATGGATAAAGAAGAAGTGGTACATATACACAATGGAATACCATTCAGCCATTAAAAAAAAAGAAATCCTGCCATTTGCAACAGCATGGATAGACCTAGAGGGTATTATACCAAGTGAAATAAGCCCAGTGGAGAAAGACAAACACCATATGACTTCACTTACTTGTGGAATCTAAAACAAAACAAAGCAAAATGAACAAAATAGCAGTAGACTCATAGACACTGAGAAGTTACTGGTGGTTACCATGGGGAAGTGGCAGGGGTGGATGGGTGGGGTGGGTGAAGGGGATAAATGGGCACAAAATTCTCAATCATAATGTAAGTTTGTCATGTGGATAGTAGTACAGCATGGAGAATATAATCAGTTATTCTGTAACATCTCATGTTGAGAGATAGCAACTGTACTAGTTGGGGTTAAGATTTAATAATATAGGTAACTGTTGAACCACTGCGTTGTATACTTGAAACCAATATAAGATTGTGTATCAATGATACTTGAATAAAAAGAAAAAACAGCAACCATTAAAAATAAATAAATAAGTAACACTCAAAAAATTAAACACTTATGTTCCCCAAATACACCATTGAGAGTGGAAAAGCGAGATATGACTAGGCTAAAATTTTTGTGCAACATATATGAGACAAATAACTAGAGTATAGGATATATAACTTGCCAATAAATTTTAAAATAATAAAAATGAAATAAATATCTTACAACCCACAGAAACATGGGCAAATGACGTGAAGTGACATTTCTCAAAAGAAATTATCCAAATGGCTAATATGCTTAGGAAAAAGTGTTCAACATCATTACTCACCAACAAAATGTAAATTAAATCCACAATATGATATCACTACATACACACCAAAATGGCTAAAATTTTTTAAAGAGTGACAAGAGCTACCACATATGGAAGAATGGAGTTGTCACAAATTTTACTTTTGCCATTATGACAGGTGTGTAGTAATATCTCATTGTAGTTTAAATCTGCATTTTTGTAATGGATAATGATGTTGAATATGTTTTCGTATGTTTATTTGCTGTCTGTATGTCTTTTTTAGTGACGTATTTCTTTGTCCATATTCTAATTGGATTGTTGCTTTATTTACTGTTTAGCTTTAAAAGTTCTTTATTCTAGATGCTAGTCATTTGTGGGACAAAGTGTGGTTTTTCTCAGTCTGCAACTTGTCTTTTCATCCTTTTTAGATGGTCTTTTGCAGAATCTTTTATCTTTTATGGGCTATGCTTTTGGTGTCAGGTCTAAGAACTCTTGGCTTAGACTTATATATCAAAAATTTTGTCCTATGCTTTTTTTCTAAGTTTTATAATTTAGCATTTTGCATTTGCCTGTGATTCATTTTAAGTTAGTTTTTGTATAAAGTGTGAAATTTAAATCAAGGTTCATTTTGCTTGTCTATAGATGTCCACTTGCTGCCTTTACACTGTATGTTGAAAAGTTTATTTTTCCTCCAATGAATTGCTTTGGCACCTTTGTAAAAAACAAACAAAGAAAAAACCAGTTGGGTATATTTACGTGGATCAATGTGTACGTTCTCTATTCTCCTCCATTGATTTATGTGTCTATCCCTGTACTGATAATATATAGTCTTGATTACTATAGGTATAGCTTAAAATCAGGTAAACTAATTGCTACCAATTTATTTTTTTCAATATTGTTTTAGCTTTTCTAGTATCTCTTCTTTTTCATATAAATTTCAGGATAATTTTGTTTATATCTATAAAAAAATATTGCATGGATTTAAATAGGAACTATGTAAAATGTGTTTCAATTTGGTGAGAATTGACATATCTAGTATTTTGAGTCTTCCAATTTACAAACTCAAGATTTGTCTTCTTTGATTTCTTTCATTAGTGTTTTGTAAATGGTATTATATTTTTAATTTAGGTGTTCACATTTCCTTTGCTGGTATATAGAAATACATTTCATTTTTGTATGTTTATCTTCTATCCTGTGACTTTACTGAACCCATCTATTAGTTCTACTGTGTGTGTGTGTGTGTGTGTGTGTAGTGTGTTGGTATATTCCTCAGTATTTTCTGCATAGATAATCATGTTATCTACAAATAGTGGAAGTTTTTTCTTTTCTGATCTATATGATTGTCTTTACTTCTGCTTGCTTTATTGCACTGGCTAGAACATCTAGCACTATGTTGAATGAAAGTGAGGAGAGTGGATATCCTTCCCTTGCTCCTGATCTTAGGAAAAAAGTATATAGTCTTTTACCAGTAAACATACTATTAGCTGTTTATATAGCTAATATATAAACATACTATACCACTTCCTCAGTATAAAAAACATATTTTTATGCTTTTCAGAGTTTTTGGTAAGGATTAGTGTTTAATTTGGCAAATATTTTGTCTACATAGATTAATACAATCATGTGATTTTTCTTTTTTAGTATATTAATATGGTATATTCCATCAACTGATTTTCAAATACTGAAGAAGACTTTATCCCTTAAAAAATAATCTATTTCTGTTTGGTGTATTATTCTTTTTATATATTGATTAATTCTACTTGCTAATACTTTGTTAAGAAATTTTATATCTATATTCATAAAGGAAATTTCTCTGCAATTTCCTTTTTTGTATAATCTTTGTCTGATCTTGGTATCAGGGTAATGCTAACTTCATAAAATGAGTTTGTAATTATTTTCTTCTTTGCATTTTCTGGAAAAAATTATGTAGAAATCAGCTAATTCTCCTTCAAAGGTTTGGTAGAATTCTCCTTCAAAAGTTTGGTAGGATTCTCTAATGAAACCATCTGAGCCTGGGGCTTCTTTTTTTTAAATTTAAGATTCAATTTCTTCATAAACGTCATGACTTCAGCTTTCTCTGACTCCTGTGTTGAGGAGAGATAAGGAAGAGCTGCTCTGGAGCCCCACAGCAAGGTTTGGGGACAGGTTGCAGGTGCTTTGAGAACACTGTGGCTCTGCACAGAAATAGGTTCCTACATCTGCAATCTGAGCAGCCGTGATGTGCAGGGAGCTGTCCTTACTAGTCTCTCCAAACCGAAATGTCAGTCTTTTCTCCTTCTTCACTTCTCCAACCTTGACTACTATCATCAAGAGAACAGGACGTCCCCCGGGCTTCTGCTCATACCACTGAAAGCCGTTTACAGTGGTTGAGGAATTGCAGTATGTGGTGAAGTCCTCTCCTTCTTGTAAGGCCAGGAACTGAGGAATTTGTTTTATCTGTTGTCCATTCACTTCTGTTAAAAAAAAATAATGAGAGACATCAGCGAAAGTCTGATTAGATCTCTATTCTTTTAGTTACAGTGGTCTGTCTCATTCTGCTTGTCTATTTTTCTTCTTTTATCCATGTCTCCCTCCCCAAATACCTCTATCCTCACTTTCTTTTTCAAATTCTTTGCTTTCAGTCAGAAAATCCATTTCTGCAGATGCCTGACGATAATATATCTCTATGTTGAATTCTTTGAAAGCAATCAGGAAAATCTCAAACTCACTTGATATTTGCATCCATAAAACCAATACTGGTACCATGAGTATCATCTCCCTCTACTTCCTCTTCAGAAATAGTTGCTGTATCTGGCTGCTCCTAAATGGCTTTCCCTCACACAAGCTTCTTCAGACCCAAAGAAAATTTTTTTTAATCGACACCACCTTTTGGAAAAAAAGGGGAAAGAAGTGACTGCAATTTGCGACAGCCAATAAGACGCTATGATTTTACTCACCCAACTTGGGCTGTGCATACGGTGTGTCTATGTTTGCAGCTGCTGCCCCCCAGTGACTGGACTTAAAAACTGCTGATTTTACAACCCATTCCTTATATACTTGCTTTCTAATTCAAATGGTATCTATGTTTGTCAAGGCTTGGAAACAAAGTGTTTACTGATGCTGATATTGATTAGGAAGGAATAATTTGCCTCTCAAAAACAGATTCTATGATTTAAAACCCAGACATCAGAAGAAAATAAAAAGTTTCATTTGTTATTTCCAGTTTCATTCAGAATCATGTGGTATGTTTCTATGCATGTGTTAGTGGAACACATTAGGTCACAGACATTTTAATAAATGTGGAAAAGACTCATAATTTATTGTCAGACCACAATTATCTAAAAATGGAAGGTAAAAAATGCCTGTTTCTCAGTTGTCATACAGATTATCCTGGTTGTAAAACTATCCACTTAGAGCTCATATCTACTGTTCCACATATCAGGGATTTTTAAAAAGTCAACATAATTAGAAAAAAGTCTTATCTATCAGATATGAATTTCTCTAAGAATGCTTCCTTAAAACAAAACACTTGGGTAGAATAGTTTGTATGGCACCACAGAATTTCAGTCTTACTTGTCATAGCACTTACTGCCCTGTATTATAAGGACCTGCTAATTGTCTGAGCTGGCCTCATGTGCTATGTCATCCTCAAGAGCTGTGTTCTCCTGCAAGGTGGCTACTAGTCACATGAGGCTACTTATATTTAAGTTAATTAAAATTAAATAAAATTAAAATTCTAGTTTTTCAGTTACCCTCACCACATTTCTAGTGCTTATAGCCACATACAGTTAGTGGCTATTGGGCAGCACAGATATAGAACATTTCCACCATCTCAGAGAGTTCTCTTGGACAGTGTACCATTAGAATGTAAGGCTACAAAAACAAGGAATTTTGTCTTTTATGTCCACTGATGTATCATAAGTGAAGTTCCTGATATGTGGTGGGCATTCAATAAATATTTGTCTGTTGTTCATTACTGTGTTCTCAGAAACTAATACCTGCTAAGTAGTGGAATTCAAATACTTCTTGAAAGATAAATAAATGTGTGAGTTTTCATATATAATATGTGAGTTGAATTCAAAGTATTCTGAAGAACAATCTAAATATACCCTTTCATGGATAGACAATCAATGGTTGGCTGTGACTGTGTAGAAGCATCACTTTGGGGAGACTGTACTGGTTTTCTAGGTCTACCACAACAAATTACCACAAATCTGATGGCTCAAAACAACAAAAATTTATTCTCTAACAGTGCTGCTGGCTGGAGTCTGAAATCAATGTGTCAGCAGGGCTGTGCTCCCTCCAAAGGCTCTAGGAGCAAACCCTTCCTTGCCTCTTCTAGCTTTTGGTGCCACCGGGCATCCCTTCGTTTGTGGCTGCATAGCTCCAAGCCCTACATCAGTGATCACAAGGCCTTCTCACCTGTGTCTCTTCAAAGGACACAAGTTATTGAATTTAGGATACAGTTGGATACTCCAGGATGACTTATAAAATCATTTCCAAAGACTCTTTGTCCAAATAAGGTTACATTTAGAGTTTCCATGATTAGGAGGTGGATTTCCCACCATTCAGCCCACTGTAGGAACTCCAATGTCTGTGAAGTGCTGCTGTCTAAATGTATTAATGGTAGAAATCTCAACACTTAATTTAGAGTCAAAAGTGAATCTGAATCTGAGTTAATGAATAAAAGAGAAACAAAACAAGTTTTATGTTGTGCTAGAAAATGAAAATCTCATGAGTTAGAAATACACACTTTGGGGATGCTTTTTTCTTCTCAGGGATGTTGGAGACAAAACTATCAGTCCTATGGTAGTGAAGAATCCTCTCCAACTCTAAAAGAGAGCGCCTGTAGATGCTTTCAATGTTCTGTGTTCTTCATGCAGAGCAGGAGCAGTTTGCAGAGGGAGATATTAACCAAGACAGAAAAAGTCACACAGAAGAAATTTGCTCTTTTCCAACAAATTGTAGCCTGTCTCTGTTGCCGGAGTCCAGCTCCAGCAAGTCCAGGAGTCCCTGGAGGTTGAACGGCAGCGGCGACTGAATGAATGAGTGAGGACACACACACTAGCAAAAGCTGAGCCTGGCCTTTAATGAAAAGTAGCAGCTTGATTATATACTCTTTGATTACATAAAGTAAAAAGTACAGATATTATTCATTTAATTGACACATAGCACAGTTACATGAGTTTGGAGAATGAGATTAAATCATTTGGCAGATCTTAGCAGTTAACTTGTTTCTAAGTAAGCTTTGTTCTTAGTTATTGCGGCCAGAAAATCTTACAAAGGTTAGGTAGGTGCCAGACCCTTGGTTTCTTTACAGATGACTATCTAAAGTTCACTATTCTATTATTTTTATGTAAGGCCCTCATTCTTTCATAGCTATACTCCCATTCTTCATCTCCAGTAGGAAAGAAAGAGGCTCTCTCTAAAAGAACACAATGACTTTTTGGCAGGCAGGGGCAAATTTTATGGACTGTGCCTCAGACCCATTTTCAGTAAGACTTACGATGGAGATTTTTGTGATCTGGAGTTAGGTAATGCCCCATTCTCATTTGTTTTACAGTTTGCCAGGTTGTTCTTTGGCAGGCTAGCCAAAGAATATCATTTGTTCTCTGTACCCACCTGTCGCCTTTAATCATTGAATATGTTATTTGGAGGCCATGTAGGGGCGGGGAAAGGAACCTCGACCCAGGTAAATTTTTTTCCATATCTTTTTTCTCATAAACTTGGGTCCACTTCTCATGGGGTCTCACTTTCCCATCATTGGGGGTAGTCACAAGGACTGTAGTGGCATTTTCTAATTTCCTTTAGGGCCAGTACCCAAAATTTTCAGGGAGAATTGGATATGGCCTCTTCTCTGAAAGGGCAGCTTGAATTGAAACCGAAATAAGCAAATTTATTAGGAGGGGCATTTTGAGCAGGAGGCATATCAGGTTTGCTCCTTTGGGAAGGCCGCTGTGCAATCCTTTCCATCCGATTGCCTGGACTGTGTCATCAAGCTGGTGGTTCGGACCGGCTCCTGACACTCTGTTGTACCCTATATTACAGTTTGAAGCAGGAATTCACTAAATGAAGGGAGAGGGACCTGGCCTGCCATTGGTTTAAGAAGTAAAAGAGATCTCTGCACTCCTAGCAGGAAATTCTTCCACTGAATATAAATACAAGATAGCTCTAAGTAGCAAATGTTCTTGTCAAAGAGAGGACCAGATTCAAGAATATTTAAAATAAAATGTTGCAATTTTTATCCTACAAGGTTTCAGATAAGAAATAGATAACACTGCCTGACCTGGGCCATGAAGGTTGAGGAGACATGTGTGCATTTTCTAGTAGAATAAGTATAGTCTAGACATAGAGGACAGCATCTGCAA